>NC_047107.1:129967435-130329935 GCF_902500255.1 Thalassophryne amazonica
GTGTGGACAACATTTTGATTATTGGTGATTTTAATATTCACATAAATAAGCCCTCTGATCCCCTTTGCAAGTAATTTATGGAACTTGTGGATGCGCTGGGATTCCAGCAATGCTTCGAATTCAACGCATAGTAGTGGAAATACCTGATCTGGTACTCACACGTGGCCTTGCTGTCACAAACATTGACATTTTGCCTCTTGCCTCGGTGATCTCTGACCACTCATTTGTTAGGTGTGCATTTATGTTTGCCGCGCCTAGTGGATCGAAAGCCTTGTCTTTCTTTGCGGCGACGCAGTACTCCTTCAATTATGATAGAACTCGAAGCCAGACTGCCTGAAATTTTGGCCTCGGGGTTAGAGAATATTCAATCATGGATAGTCTTGGCGGATGGCTTGGAACTCAGCGCTCAAGGCCACACTAGACAAGGTTGCGCCTCCTCTCTTAAGGACACGCCTTCCCAAGGCATACTCACCTTGGTTTAATGGTTACCTGCGTGACCTTAGGCAGAAGGCGCGAGGTTTTGAACGGAATGGCGTAGTTCTAAGTTAGAGGTGTTCCATCTTGCATGGCGAGATGCTGTCTTGGATTATAAGCAGGCACTACTGGCTACAAAGCTGGCCTATATTCTGATTTGATTAATAAAAATAAGCATAATTCCAAGTTTTTTGTTGAAACTGTAGCACTTCTTATTCATGGACAGCCACCTGTTATCACTCTCCTTTCTCAGCACAGGACTTCTTGGATTACTTCGAGAAGAAAATTGAGGATATTAGGTTGAGTATATCTCAGCAGGCTATTGGCCCAACCACTGCATACTGCTGTGGAGGTGGATGCGCCCACTGAGGTGGTATCCAGATTTACAGATTTTGATGGTATCTCGCTAGGCGCACTGATGAAGCTCGTGATGTCTACTAAAAGCACAACCTGTTTAATTGATCCTATACCAACAAAACTGTTTAAGGACCTGTGGCCCCATTCTTGGACCAACTGTGCTGGAAATTATAAATCTCTCATTAACTTCTGATCTGTTCCTAAGTGTTTTAAGTCTGCAGTGATCAACCATTACTTAAAAAATCTAATCTCGACCTAGTGTATTGAAGAATATAGACCGATATCAAATCTGTCATTTTGTTCTAAAATCCTGGAAAAAGTGGTCTCGCGACAGCTCGTGGACTACCTCACTGAGAATAATCTTTTTGAGCCACTGCAGTCTGCTTTTAGAAATTTCACTCCACAGAGACAGCACTTACTAAAGTAGTGAATAACCTTTTGCGAGCAATGGACTCGGATATCACTACGGTCTTGGTGCTGCTGGATCTTAGTGCTGCATTTGATACTGTGGATTACCATATTCTACTCAATAGGCTGGAAAATCACTTTGGGATTACTGGAACTGCTCTTGCATGGTTGACGTCGTACCTGTCCAGTCGTTCCTACTGTGTATTGTGTAATGGAACCTCCTCCGATCGTAGAGACATGAAGTTTGGGGTTCCTCAGGGATCCGTTTGGGCCCCTTGCTTTTTTTTCTTTATGTAGCACCCCTCGGGAATATATTGGTGTTTTGGGATTCCCTTTCATTGCTATGCTGATGACACTCAATTGTATATGCCAATAACTGCTGGTAATCTTACTCACATAAAATCCTTGGAAGATTGTCTTGCATCAGTAAGAAGTTGGATGTCTAGTAACTTCCTACTTTTAAATTCTGATAAGACTGAAGTTATGGTTTTTGGTCCAGCGAGATATCGGCATCAATTGATCAGCTAGCATTTAGCTTAGGTCTGTGTGTTATACATCATACGGATAAAGTGAGGAACCTTGGAGTAATTTTGATCCTGCGTTGTCCTTTGATCTCCACATTAGAGACATTACAAGGACTGCCTTCTTCCATTTGCGAAATATAGCGAGGATTCGTCCTATTCTGTCTATGGCTGATGCTGAGACTTTGATTCATGCGTTTGTCTCTTCTAGATTGGACTATTGTAATGCTCTATTCTCTGGCTTACCGCAGTCCAGGATCAGGGGTCTTCAATTGGTTCAGAATGCTGCTGCCAGACTTTTGACACGGAGCAGAAAGTTTGACCACATTACGCCAATCTTGGCGTCCCTGCACTGGCTTCCTGTTTCTGCAAGATCGGATTTTAAAGTACTGATTTTAGTTTATAAAATTGTTCATGGACTTGCACCTCCCTACTGGCTGACTGGTAAGCCCCTATGTACCAGCTCGGGCCCTGCGTTCTCAGGGTGCAGGACTTCTGTGTGTTCCCAGGGTGAATAAAAAGTCTGCCGGTCACAGAGCTTTTTCCTATCGTGCCCCAGCTCTGTGGAACGATCTGCCGGCACACATTCGGCAGTCGGACCTGTGGAGACCTTTAAATCACGTTTAAAGACTCATTTATTTTCCCTGTTTTATCATAGTGTTATGATGGTTTTAATCTTCTATTCTTTTACTGCGTTTTTCTTTTCTGGTTGTTTTTATTGTGTTTTAAATTTTTAATTGTTTTTATGTTGTGAAGCGCCTTGAGACGATTTTGTCGTGAATTGGCGCTATATAAATTAATAAATTTGATTCTGATTTGACTAAATGTGCTCTTTTTAATGCACATAATGTCCACTGCTGATTTGAGGCAGGTGTTTATTTTTTCAGATGAAGTTTTGACTCGGCCATTAAATGAGGCAGGTCCCGATTCAGGATTCCCCCGTAGCTCCTGTGTAGTGTGTGTGTATATATATATATATATATATATATATATATATGTAAAAGCTAGCAACAATAAAAACTTTTAATCGCATTGTTATATGCAAAATCCCAAAATGAAATCAAAAGTAATGTATAGCCAATTTATTTTAAATGTTCTGCCACTAATCCATTCGTGTGGGTTCAGCAGTGGATTAGTAGTTAGCACTGTTGCCTCACAACAGAAGGTCATGGGTTCGATCCCCCATGGCCGTTCTGTGTGCAGTTTGCGTGTTCTCCCCGTGTTTGTTTACCTCCTTCCTCCCACATCCAAAGACACGCAGGTTAGGTGGACTGGAAGCTTTAAATTGTCCGTAGGTGTGACTTGTGTCTGTTTGTGGCCCTGTGACAGACTGGCATCCTGTCCAGGGTGAACCCCGACTCACCCTCTATGACTGCTGGGATAGGCCCCCCGTGACCCTTAACTGGACTAAGCCAGGGGTGGGCAACGTGTTCCAGAAAGGGCCAAGAGGGTGCAGGTCTTTTTTTTTTTTTTTTTGCAGCCACTGACTCCACCAGGTGATTTCACTGATTAACTGATTCCACCTGCTCAAAGTGACATTAATCAATGAATCTTGCCAGTGACTTTCGACCAAACGTTGCTTTCAAATATGCGTGTAAACATTCAAATATGCTGAACACGGCACACTCACGATGACCGACACCAAAATCTAACAGTAACACCTCAAAACTGACCTGTATTGTGGACTTGTTACGATATTTAAAGCGTTAAAACAATTTTCTAGAGGTAATTATTGATAAATTTTCATAAAATCGAAAGAAAACAGTGTACACAGCGTTGGCAGTCGTGATACACGGTATACAACTTCATATTCACGATATTCATAGCATTCCCACAGTGCATTGATATCATGCACGTCAGTGTATCGCCCAAAAGTCACGCAGGAATTACAAAAATAAACCACAATACCTTACTTATGGAAAGAAATGTTCTCTTCCTTCTTCCTCGACTGTAGCATCGCCAACAGGCACAACTTACAGGCATTTTCTTGACCGCGATCTATGAACAACTCATTGAAACTGTGGCGAACTGTACTGAATACAATCACCGGTAAACAGGCATTCAAATGATGCACCGGCTACGTTGATTTGCCCGGGTCTGAACATGGTGGCCACGCCTCCTTGTCAGCACACATCTCAGCGCTACTGCGCTCTCTAGTTCTTAGATACAGCTCTGTGGTCCGTGCCATTTTCACCAGTGTTATAGCCACCATTATTAAACTACCAATACTTCATTAGTTTGCTGTCAAATGTCAATATAAGACTAGTATTAATATGTTGCATAACTAGACAATCAGTTAACAGCTCAAACAAGCAGCTTTAATAACACCAACCCAAATTGATTTGGATCAGATAATCTACTCTGAATCTTTAGAATCGGAATCAAATGATTCTTGAATTTGAATTGATACCCAGCCATAACCATAACCAACAGGTTCTGCATTAACCCACTAACCATAACCAACCAGGTTCTGCATTAACACACTAACACTAAACCAACCAGGTTCTATAAAACCATAACAACCAGGTTCTGCATTAACCCACTAACCATAAACCAACCAGGTTCTATACTAACCATAAACCAAGCAGGTTCTGCATTCACCCACTAACCATAACAACCAGGTTCTGCATTAACCCACTAACAATAACCAACCAGGTTCTATACTAACCATAACAACCAGGTTCTGCATTAACCCACTAACCATAACCAAGCAGGTTCTGCATTAACCCACTAACCCATAACCAACCAGGTTCTATACTAACCATAACCAACCAGGTTCTGCATTAACCCACTAACCATAACCAACCAGATCTCGCCTGAACCCAACTAACCATAACCATAACCCAACCAGGTTCTATACTAACCATAACCAACCCAGGTTCTGACTAACATTAACCAACCAGTTCTGCATTAATCACTAACCATAACCAACCAGATTCTGCATGAACCAACTAACCATAACCAACCAGGTTCTATACTAACCATAACCAACCAGGTTCTGCATTAACCCAATAACCATAACCAACCAGGTTCTATACTAACCATAACCAACCAGGTTCTGCATTAACTCACTAACCATAACCAACCAGGTCTGCATTAACCCACTAACCATAACCAACCAGGTTCTATACTAACCATAACCAAACCAGGTTCTGCATGAACTCACTAACCATAACCAACCAGGTTCTATACTAACCATAACCAACCAGGTTCTGCATAATCACTAACCATAACCAACCAGGTTCTGCATTAACCACCCAACCCATAACCAACCAGGTTCTATACTAACCATAACCCAACCAGGTTCTGCATGAACTCACTAACCTAACCAACCAGGTTCTATACTAACCATCACCAACCAGGTTCTGCATTAACCCACCAACCATAACAACCAGGTCTATACTAACCATAACCAAACCAGTTCTGCATGAACATCACTAACCATAACCAACCAGGTTCTATACTAACCATAACCAACCAGGTTCTGCATTAACCCACTAACATAACCAACCAGGTTCTATACTAACCCATAACCAACCAGGTTCTGCATTAACCCACTAACCATAACCAACCAGGTTCTCTACTTAACCATAACCACCCAGGTCTGCATTACCCCACTAACCATACCAACCAGATTCTGCATGAACCACTAACCAGAACCATCATTAACTCACTTCCAGCTCTGTGTTTCTTGTCATTGTTTGTTTTTTAATCTTCTTTTAAATCTAGATTTTTAAAAGCCTTTTAAAGTATTTTACATTGATTTTGGGAAGTTGTTGAGTCATCGAGCTATCAAGTGATTTTCTGGCGTTATTTTTTTGGGGGACTTGATGTTCACTGCCGAATATTTGTGCAGACTTAAAAAAAAAAAAAAAACTAAATCTACTGACGAGCACAGAGTGCAGTGTTTATGAGCATGTGGATGTTGGAGACCGTTTCTGAGGTTACAAAGAGGACTCGGTTTGTGTGCTCGTACCACCCGCGCAGCATCTACAGGTACAGTAAGGAAATTTTGCAAGTTCTCCCACTTAGAAATCATGGAAATCACAATGTATGATTTTTTTTAAAATAATTTATTGTATGTTACTGCTGCAAATAAGTATTTGTTCACCTACCAACCAGCAAGAATTCTGTCTCACACAGACCTGTTAATTTTTCTTTAAGAAGCCCTCTTATTCTGCACTCTTTACCTGTATAATTGCACCTGTTTTGAACTTGTTACTTGTATAAAAGACACCTGTTCACACACTCAATCAATCACACTCCAACCTGTCCACCATAGCCAAGACCAAAGAGCTGTCTAAGGACACCAGGACAACAACTGTAGACCTGCACAAGGCTGGGGATGGCCTACAGGACAACAGGCAAGCAGCTTGGTAGAAGACAAGAACTGTTATGATATTTATTAGAAAGTGGAAGAACACAAGATGACTGTCAATTTCCCTCGGTCTGGGATTCCATGCAAGATCTCACTTTGTGGGGTAAGGATGATTCTCAGAAAGCTCAGAACTACACAGGAGGACCTGGTCAATGACCTGAAGAGAGCTGGGACCACGGTCACAAAGATTACATTAGTAACACATGATGCTGTCATGGTTTAAAATCCTGCAGGGCAGCAAGGTCCCCCTGCTCAAACCAGCACATGTCCAGGCCCATATGAAGTTCACCAGTGACCATCTGGATGATCCAGAGGAGGCATGGGAGAAGGTCATGTGGTCAGATGAGACCAGAATAGAGCTTTTTGGAATCAACTCCACTTACCATGTTTAGAGGATGAGAACAACCCCAAGAAAACCATCCCAACCGTGAAGCATGGGGGTGGAAACATCATACTCTGGGGGTGCTCTTCTGCAAAGGGGACAGGACGACTGCACCGTATTGAAGGGAGGATGGATGGGGTCATGTAATTGTGAGATTTTGGCAACAACCTCCTTCCCTCAGTGAGAGCATTGAAGATGGGTCATGGCTGGGTCTTCCAGCATGACAATGACCCCAAACACACAGCCAGGGCAACTAAGGAGAGGCTTCGTAAGAAGCATTTCAAGGTCCTGGAGTGGCCTGGCCAGTGTCCAGACCTGAACTCAATAGAAAATCTTTGGAGGGAGCTGAAACTCCAAACCTGAAAGATCTAGAGAAGATCTGTATGGAGGAGTGGACCAAAATTACCTGCTGCAGTGTGTGAAAACCTGGTGAAAACTACAGGAAACGTTTGACTTATGTAATTGCAAACAAGGCTACTGTACCAAATATTAACATTGATTTCACAGGTGTTCAAATACTTATTTGCAACAGTAACATACAAATAAATTATTTAAAAAATCATACATTGTGATTGTCTTTTTTTTTTTTTTTTTTTTTTAGATTATGTCATCTCACAGTAGAATGCACCTAAGATGAAAATTTCAGACCCCTCCATGATTTCTAAGTGGGAGAACTTGCAAAATTGCAGGGTGTTCAAATACTTATTTCCTCACTGTACCAGCTTTGGTCTTCAGGGTTAACCACCACCAGCTAGTTAGCACCAGCTGCAGCTTCAAACCGGCTTCATGAGGCTGACTGAGTGATCTTTTTCCAGCTTTGTCGCTGCCCTCCTCTGTGTCCTGAGGGTCGGGGGCCACGACCTCCCGGCGTGTTGGACCTGCTGCTCTTCTCACAGTGTCCATCCTGCTGTTGGACATCCTCGTCTCCTTGTCCTCCTAACAGCGGTCTGTGTAACTCGCCTTTTGTCATTTTATGCGTCTTCATCGTGTTTGTCATCTGGTCGTTCCGTCGGATTCTTGGCGTCCTGCTCCACTGAACCACACACACTTTAAGACTTTTTGTTGAACATTAAACATTAAAGTGGACCAAATGGAACATCTGATCTCTATGACAGGATGGTCTCATTTGGTCACAAACACGTCTTTCTGTAAATATTCTTCCGATTGCATTGTTTGTTTGCTTTTCCCATCTTGTTGATGATGATGCATGTGTTGTGATGTCATGGATTCTGACTGGTTCGTGGTTCAATATGACTTCTGCGTCGACTGTTCCTTAAAGTGCTCACGGACCTTCAGCTCATAGTACAGGAAAAAAATTTTGCCATCTGAAGTAGTGGATCTCAGACAGACCAGAGGTCAAAGGTCACAGACTCACCTCATAAGGAACATAAGGTCCCACAGGATGATGTAGGTGACAGTCTACAGAGGAGACAAACAAACAGACAGCATCACAGTGTTGATAAATGCAGCACTGGTCTCAAACTGGTGGCCCGAGGGCTGGATACCGCGAGCTCGGCCAACCACAGGTTGCTTTTTAAAAAGCAGACACAGGTGATCCTGTTTAGTTTTCATCTTAAAGAATCTTGCTCTTTTATTATTCAGTTATTTTGTCTGTGAGGCCAGAACCTGTATAACTCCAGGCACACATCCAATCAGAGGCCAGGAGTCCATACAGGGAACATTAAAACCCCCTCTGTGTGTGTGTGTGTGTGTGTGTGTGTGTGTGTGTGTGTCCATCCATCCTGAGCTAGATCTCAAAAAGTGGTCTTTGGATTCTCTGGGTATTTGGTGCAGTAATAATTAGTAACTCATTAACTTCCTGCTGCTATGCACATCACCACATAACCAGGAAAACTACATTATGTAAATTTTACAGTGGAGATTTACTGCCCCCTACTGGTTTTATAAAGACCACGATGTAAAACTACCTGCTGGTTTTTTTGAGTAGCTCTGATCTGGTTTGACTTGTTTTGAGGACAAACAGCGGTTATTTGCTCTCACTGCTGTAATATTTTATTCCCCTCAGAGCCTGAAGAAGGTTTGCGTCTCTTCAAACGGTCTTAAAATGTGAAACAATCAGCTGCAGTTGGTCACATGCACCCACCTGCAGACATTGTCTTATTTGTGCTTTCAGGAATCCAAAAGAAAAATTCTCCACCAACACGTCCAAATACTCATTTTTTAAAAAAGTTACACAAATGAGCAATGTGACAAAACACACAAGAAAATACTGAATCATTCTTAATTTCATGGTCATCAGATCGTGCCAGCATTAAAAATAGCAAAAAACTCACCAGACAGTGGCCATAATAAGACAAAAAAACAATAACGAAAATTAGTAAAAAAAAAAACAAAAAACAAACAAAAAACTTCTTGTGTGATAGTGTTTAAAAAACTAGTGACAGAGGGCATAAAAGAGTTCTTGTACCTATTGGTCTGACATCTCTTGGACACAAATCTACGACCAGATGGTAACAGTTTGAGCTCTGGGTGCAACGGGTGACTGGGATCATTCGGGATCGATCGAGTTTGAAACTCAATAGGGCGAATGTGTGGAAAGTTCTGCAGGTCACATTATTGCAGCCTGCTTGATATCAGGTGTAACTTGCTTTTAAACATGTTCATGGAGCTGATCATGTTGATGATGTGTTTGTCCTAAGAAAGGCTAAATCCAAAAGCTGTGCATTTCAGCATGGGTTCAGAAATTCTTTAATTTCAGGCAACAATTCAGAAAACCTTCCCAGAAATTTACCTCTGCTGAGCCACCTTTGTGCAGCAGCAGATCTGTGTGTTCTGCACCTGTCTCCTGCCTCAAACAGAACATGCAATTGTCTTTTGTATTTATGGACCATTGTGCTGCCAGACAACCTTTCAATTCCTGGACTTTTTGGGCGCCCAGAGGTGATTTAGCCTGGAAGTTTGCATCATAGCTCTTGTGACTTGTCTTGAAATGCTGCTCCAAATTGTCTTTCTTCGGTTAAAGCCACATTTGCACTGCAGATAAGACGGATGGATTTGCCATTCGAATAAATGAAAAAATAATCCTCCTCCCACTCTGAATGGAAATAAGTTTTTGTTTTTTTTGTTTTTTTTTACTCCATCTCCTTCACCATAACCGCAGCCAACATCCTTATTCGTCCACTGCTGCCACCTTCTGCATCAGTCCCTTACAGCACCAGCGTCATGCAATCGACTGGAACTCAGCGCGCAAACAACCGGTCAATCGTGATCGACTGGTTGGACACAACAGGTCCAGATCACATCTGACAGAGTTTAAAAGACCATTTTTCACAATTGTTTTCCAAATGTCTTCATGACTAAAGAGGCACGTGGGACAGGCCTGTAGTCATTGAGCTGCTTGGGTGCAGTGACCTTTGGCATAGAAACAATTATGGAATCTTTCTATAGACTGGGGACCTTATAGAGATAGAGAGAACATAGAGACAAACTCCTGCCCCCAGTGATGTGCCTGTTCCAGAGGCATCGCTATCCAGGAGAAACAGCTCCCCAAAGTCGTGTAATTGGTGTAATCATTGTCGGAGCAGGATGAAAACTGACTGGAGCAGGGAGCGACGATGAACGGGCCAGTCTGCACTGTCAAACCTTTTAAGTGCCGTCAAATGTTAGAGCACACCTGGAATCCGATCCGAGAGTTCAGACATGAACGGATTTCAAAAATGGAAACTGAATCACATTTGGAAAAAATGGACTTCATGCCATTTTTGACCGTTCAGACACGCGACATGGGATCAGATTCAGATATGCACATTTAAATTGATCTTTGTTGCAGTACCATGGTTGCCACTAAGTGAAACTCGGGCAGTTGGTGTGTGCATGTCATTACCCAGCTGCACCAACAGGTTGACCAGGACGAAGACACCAGCCAGGAAGGATCCACTGGTCCAGACCACCTCAATGTACTCGCATTGCTCCGCCCACTGGAACCACATCCTGGCGGCGGCGTCCAGGAAGGTGCTGACCAGACACAGCCGGGCCACATGGGGAGGTACTGCTTTGTCAGCCGCAAAAACTACAAGAGGGAGAAAGGATCAAAAAGCATCATTAATAGTGACGAAATCAGCAAAGACTTTGACATTCAGTGAAAGAGCAAAAACTATTAAACATCCATCATACTGGATTTCAAAATTTCATCCAAAATCTAAACCCCGCTGTTAAAAAAAAGATACAACCAGCACTTTTTGTCCCAAAATTTTCATGCGTCTTTAAGTGTATTTTATTGTGTGACTGAAAAATTACAGAAGGAAATAAATGTTCTTTAACAGCTACACAAACAAGTTGCCATAACAACACACACGGCAGTTTTTTGTTTTGTTTTAGTGTTTAGCATTAATGTATTTAATAGGGGTGCCAGAAAAAAATTGATTCACGTCCGAATCGTGATTCTTATTTATTACGATTCTGAATCGATCCAAAATACCATACCCTTTTTATATAGCACATTTCACAACAACAGTTTCCAAAGTGCTGTACACACACACACACACACACACACACACACACACACACACACACACACCACACACAACACACACACACGCACACAAAAAAGTCCAAGAATCGATTTTTAAAAGCATTTTTTAAAAACATTTTCTTGCTTACTCGCTGCGTGTACTGTTTGTCAGGCAACGGCTTCTGTACTGCAGCGTCCACGCGAGGGGAGGGTCTGACGTGCTTCAAACATTCGTGAGCTGCAGCTTAGCATGGCAGACGAAGAGCTAATTCAGCCAGCACCATCTTTGCTGAAGGCAAATGTTTGGGCGCATTTTGTATTTTATTATTTGCTGCATAAGAAGGAGTTTGACATGACTTATGCAGTGCAAAATCTTGTGCAAAATCTGCAAAATGAAAGTCAAGTACTTCGGAAGCACTTCAAATCTGCAAGCCCACATACTACGTCAACGTGCACCCGGAGCTAAAAGGAGCGGAGCAGCGGTATCTGCCGACTACTGACCAGTGCTTCACTAAACTGCAAGCCAACTCTGAACAAGCAAAGCAGATAAGTAAATTTACATCTTTAGAATCACTTGATTAACCTTGTAAAGCTGCATTTTCTTAAACATAAATTTTTTTAAGTAATATAACTATTTCTCAGAGCTCTTGAATCAAAAATCGATTCTGAATCGAATCGTCACCCCAAGAATCGGAATCGAATTGAATCGTTGTACGATTCATCCCTATTATTTAATAATTTAACAGACAGACACATAAGGAGTTAAAATAATCATTAAATGTAATTTAACTCATGTCCATAACGCAACAACAAACCTTCTGAAATGACTTTGCTCTTCAAAGTAAAAGTCAACTGCGTCACTTTTAACTTATTTTTTCAATCACTCACTCATCTTCAACCACTTACTCCAGTTAAGAGTCACGGGGGCTGGAGTCTATCCCAGCAGTCACACGGGTGAGGCGGGTTCACCCTGGACAGGACGCCAGTCTGTCACAGGGTCACATACAGACAAACAAACACAGTCACACCTACGAACAATTAAAGTCCATCTAAAGGTGCCCTGACACGAGCATGTTTTTGATTCACGACACAGTACGACCTGTGTCATGTTGTGTCGTGTTGGAGAGTAAACCCGTCTTTAACAGGTGCCGGCAGGATGCCAGAAGGGTGCCAGTGCATGTGACTGCGCACAGAGAATTTTGAAATGTTCAAAAAAAAAAAAAAAAACTTCAACACAACGTGCAGCTCATCAAGTGGAGTAAAGAAGCAGTGAACAGAGCGAGTGGTGACGTCAGCGGATCACATCAGAGCGCAGCTTGTCTGAAGGATTGTAACAAGAACTTAAATCTGTTATAAACATACTGTAACAGCTGCAGACAAGAAGCAAACAACATGCAACTGTTTTATCAAGCCATGACAATGTAAACATGACAATTACCTTTTTAGACAGCTCAAAATGCTTTCTGCAGCTTGTTAAGCGCACGCGTGAACGCTCGGGCTGCGCCTCCTCTGTAATTCAGGAAGTGATTAGAGCCGTTTCTGAAATTTCATACTGTCTTCTTAAGTTAACTATTTAAACAGTTCTTTTATTCAGACAGGGAAGATTGTTTTACCTGCTTTACATGTTTCGGCTACTTCCTGTAGCCTTCCTCAGAAGCGTCACAAGATGGGGAAGTGACGTGTCTTGTAGGCTGCTACTTCTTGGTTTGGCCAGACAGCAGGGGAACTTACGCCCCCTACTGTCTGACGTCTTCTCCAGGATGGCATCCCATGTACGTGATAGGCTGTAGGCCCCCTCATCCCGATTCATGCTTCTTGGACCTCGCTTGGATCTCGATGTCCTCTCTGATCCAGCGGTGGATTTGTTGCTTTCAGCACATATGACCCTGGCATTGGTCCAGCCCATGATGTGATTTTTCCTCTTGCAATGGTCGGATATAGCTGATTTGAGATTTTCCTGCTCGGCTTGTTCTTTTATTGCTCGTTTGTCTGTTGGCTGTCTCTTTTTCACATTCTTTTTGATGTCATTTTTCCTTGTTCCAAATTGTCTCCCTGTCCCCAATGTGCTGTTGCATGATAAGCATGGTATTTCATATATTACATTGCGTTTTGTTCTGGTTTTATCTTGTCCTTGGGCCTGACTAAAAGCTGTCTGAGTTTGGTGTGTGGTTTGACCGGTGTATTGATGTTGTATTTTTTCATGACTCTTTGGATGCGTTCAGTGCAGTTCCCCCCGCTGTCTGGCCAAACCAAGAAGTAGCAGCCTACAGGACACGTCACTTCCCCATCTTGTGACGCTTCTGAGGAAGGCTACAGGAAGTAGCTGAAACATGTAAAGCAGGTAAAACAATCTTCCCTGTCTGAAAAAGAACTGTTTAAATAAGTGATTAGAGCTGTTTTAAATGGCAATTTGCAGAAAAAAATGATTAACCCGCCCCAAAATAATTATTTTATATACGCAACATCCAGCACAGAGCACGTGACAACTGGGAGAATAAAGAACAGCTTCCAGCTGTGAACACAGCGGGTGGGATCGTCAGGACACAGGTCGTGCTGCTGTGTGAATCAAAAACATGCTCGTGTCAGTGCACCTTAACCTGCATGTCTTTGGATGTGGGAGGGAGCCGGAGCACCCGGAGGAAACCCACACAAACACGGAGAGATCATGCACACTCCACACAGAAAGTCCACACATGGGATTCGAACCCATGACCTTCTTGTTGTGAGGCAACAGTGCTAACCACTAAGGCACCGCGCTGCCTAACTTAGTTTTGTTCATTTTATTTAGTGTCTATCTTTGACCTTCAGCTGGTTTTGTTGCATTTTTTTCCTTGTTTCCACAAACGTCTTTAAAAAAAAAAAAAACATTTTCCATGAATATTCTGAAGCAGTTTATGTCTTTTTAATGTTAGCACAGTAATAGTAGCACTGCACAATACTGCATTGGCTTTCACAGTTGCCGTCTTTACTGTGCTCTTGTTGTGCAGCTGCCACAGCTTTAAAGTTAAATGCTTTCCTTCTGAAAAACGTCAGGAAGACACGCTGCTTGCAGTAGCTTTACATATTTCACCGACTGCTTGCAGCAACACAAACTGGTCGAACAGTTTCCAGCTGTTCTCATGTGTTCTTCCAGCTCTATGGTGTGTCTGCTGACGGCGTCGGGCCCGGCAGGGGCCAATGCAGACCAGGTGACCCGCCAGGCCTGATCAATGGGAGAGGAAACCCAGACGAGCAGATACTAACATTTGAAGGAGGTTTGCAAGAGCAATTTCATTATTTCAGCCTCCTATTTCTGAGAAACATGCAAAATAAATAAACAAATTCTTTCAGTCAACTTGATACCCAACGTGTGCACGAGGCATGTGGAGATTAATCGAACCAATCGGTATCTACATACAAATGTGTTGTGTGTTGGGGGAGTTTGGCTGGACATTTTGGTGTTCTTTTCTTTTCTTTGCTCTCCAGGTGGTATGCAAACTGGTTTTTGTCTGGGAGAAGGTGCTGGCAGAAGAGTCCTTCACCCTCATCAGCATGACTTGCAGCACCTGTGGATGGTGCTCACGTGCAAACTTAAAGACTTTCAGCTGAAGCAGATAATTAGATGGTGTTCTGCATTTAAGCCATGTGTGATTCAAGCAGAATTGCCGGGAACTCGACCTTGTGACGTTCGTCTGTGAGACACTGAGGACCGCGCCTGGGTTGACACATCGTGCCTGTGAAGGAGGACGGGTGAGGGACACATGCTGTCAGCACACATCAGAGGTGATTGATTGTCTGAATAAGTGTTAATAGTAATTTGGTATTTTGTTATGCAGTATATTTGAACAGTGATGAGAGTTGTGCAGCTCGCTTCTCACGGCCGTGGCGTGCGGACTGATGATCCTCCACCTGTTGTGAGAAGCTGCTCATTTACATAAAGCTTAAATTCAGACCTGAATGTGTTGCTGATAGTGTGTGCCTCTGAAGGATATTAGTTGTAGCTGCTGACTTACCTCACCTCTTCTATCCTTCATAGAGTCAGTTTGTCGTGTCCACCTGGGGGGTGTTTGGCGGTGAACGTGAGTCCAGAAGCACCGGGCTTCAATCCCTTTAGGCGCTGGAGAGTGCGCCGTCCTTCACTCCGCCAGACAAATGCGCTTTTATGTTTGTACACTGAGTATTGCACAAGAGGGGGAAAATAAACTTTTGTTTTTTGGAACTGCTTTCTGGTTATTTAGCGCTGGGTTCAGTCAGACGCAGGTCCGATCCTCAACCCGTGTCAGCACATACACAAATGTGCGCGATGTGAATGTATCAATTCATTCAGTGTGCACTGATTCATTTGACAGATGAAATCGCGATGATCGGTCGCTGCGTGCTTGCATCAGTTTTTTCCAAAGCACTTTGAATGCAACACGGATGGAAGGCTGAAAACGTATTTCTACCGCAACAAATCCATTTCAAAACGGAGGCCCGCAACAATGGCACAAGTAGGTTTAGGAGATTTTTGACACACCTAAAACATTTAAATCAGGCGTTTGGAATTATTTGGCTTTTTTTTTTTTTTTGAAAAGATGGGAAACTTGACAAGATGCAGGTCGTTTGGAAAGAATGCTGTGGTTGTGCCCCCAAACTCAACAAAACTGGTGAGAATGACTTTTGCCGAGGCGGGACTCTGTCAGTGAGCGAGTCACTCAGTGAGAATGATGCTGTCTTACTGTTTAAGTTCTGACATTATGATCAAACAGGTTCCACATATGAGGGAACTGATTCCTGTTCCTTAATGTTGAATCTGGTAAATTTGCTTCTCATAAGAAGTAAAACAAATCCTCTGTCCCTAATAGAATCAGAAGAAGATGAAGGATACCGTAGTACCGTACTGAATTGCAGCTTCTTATTTTCTGTTTAAATTTTTGGTATAATTTCTTTGCATCATGTTGAATTGCATCGTATCACATTGTGAGGAACTGAATCGCCATCAAATACATATCAAATCCCATCGAATCGGGAACAGGGATGAATCGTATCACACTGTATCGTCATGTATCGCAAGCTGTATTGTATCGAGATGTGCATTGAATCGTCAGTGATGAGTCACATGGCGAGTGTGCACGTATTGAGGACGGAGGCAATACAGTTACTGTGCACTTAAAACGTGTCAAAAACAACAAACAACAAAAAAAATAAATAAAATACATTTTAATTATGTTTACATTTTTAGGGTGGTGCTCTGGGCGGGGCTAAGCAGTGACGTCACAGTTGGGCTCATCTTACATGCAGGTACTAGTTAACCTGTTCATGGTTGTAAGGTGAATAACGTTCCTTTGCCCCGCCCACTGCACCTGACTGCACAGGTGGATCAAAAGTTCCAAAAGCTTTTCCTGACATTAACTTTTTTTGGGGGGGGGGTTAAAAAAAAAAGTAAATAAATATTCAAATAGTTTGGGTTCAGCTTCTTTTTTTTAATCCTGGAGAAAAGTTTCATGAATCCACAGAAAAAGAAAACAAAAAAATCAGAATTTTTTTCCCATCTCCAGATTATCAGTTTGTAAGTCTTGTTTTCAGCCTCGCTTCTTCCGGTTTTGAACCCACGGAGTCCGCCGACAGGGACATGGTGGTTATTTATTTAATTATTTTTGGGCCAAGACTGTTGTGTTCCCTTGTAATTACCTAATATAAAGCTCATGTCTATCAGAACCCACAGTGAGTGGAATCGGGAGCGCACACGCGCACAGCAACGGGATTGAAGGAGTTGAGGGACTAAGTTGCTACAACTCTCACAGTGACAGTAAACAGCAGCACCTGTTCATTTTTCTTTAAATACTCTTCATGCACATAATCACATTGTGTGTCACAGACGAAGCCTCCAGTATATATATATTGTATATTAGATTGTATTATTGTATATTATATTATTGTATATTAGATTGTATTATTGTATATTATATTATTGTGTTTTAGATTAGATTATTGTGTATTAGATTATTGTATATTATATTATTGTATATAATTGTGTTTAGATTAGATTATTGTGTATTAGATTATGTATATATTATTGTGTATTAGATTATATTATTGTATATTAGATTATTGTATATTACATTATATTATTGTGTATTAGATTATTGTATATTAGATTATATTGTATTATTGTATATTATTGTGTTTTAGATTATTGTGTATTAGATTATTGTATATTATATTATTGTGTATTAGATTAGATTATTGTATATTAGATTATTGTGTATTAGATTAGATTATTGTGTATTAGATTATTGTATATTAGATTATATTGTTATTGTATATACATTATATTATTGTGTATTAGATTAGATTATTGTATATTACATTATATTATTGTATATTAGATTATTGTATATTACATTATATTATTGTATATTAGATTGTGTATTAGATTTTGTATATTACATTATTATTGTATATTAGATTAGATTATTGTACATTACATTATATTATTGTATATTAGATTATTATTGTATATTAGATTATTGTATATTACATTATATTATTGTATATTAGATTGTGTATTAGATTATTGTATATTACATTATATTATTGTATATTAGATTAGATTATTGTATATTACATTATATTATTGTATTAGATTAGATTATTGTACATTACATTATATTATTGTATATTAGATTAGATTATTGTATTACATTTATTATTGTATTAGATTATTGTACATTACATTATACTATTGTATATTAGATTGTGTATTAGATTATTGTACATTACATTATATTATTGTATATTAGATTGTGTATTAGATTATTGTATATTATACTATTGTATATTAGATTGTGTATTAGTTATTGTATATATATTGTATATTAGATTATTGTGTATTATATTATTTATTGTATATTAGATTATATTATATTATTGTATTCAAAATAAGGAGTCAGTTGAGGTGGCTCAGGCATCTTTTCCGGATGCCCCCTGGAAGCCTCGCTGGAGAGGTGTTCTGGGCACATCCCATTGGGAGGAGGCCCCGGGGAAGACCCAGGACACGCTGGAGGGACTACATCTCTTGGCTGGCTTGGGAACGCCTTGGGGTTCCCCCGGAGGAGCTGGGGGAGGGTGTGTGGATCGGGAGGTCTGGGCGGTTTGCTTGAGCTGCTGACCTCGTGACCCGACTCCGGATAAAGCGGAAGAAAATGGATGGATGGATATATTATTGTATATTAGATTATATTATTGTATGTTATTGTATGTGAGCTCCAGGTTCAATATAAAACTTAAGTTCTGGTTCTCGGAGATGTTCAATCCATCCAAACCGAACCTGTGTGTCGGCAGACCGGAAATACGGACTCAAAACGTACTGCGAGGGAACGCACTAATCCGGGCAAAACTAATTAACCACCGTGTCCCTCGCCGGGCTCCGTACGAACCTGATCGCCGACTGAAGCGGGATTTTTTGGCGGGGGGGGGGCCGCCGTCCACGTGTCCGCCTCAGAGCACCTGATTCCCGGCCGGAGCTGCTCACCTGATCCGCTGCATCCTCCGCGCGGCTCACCAGGTCCCCGCGGCGCATCGCTGCTCAAAAGCACTTCGGCGCGGACAAACTGCCACTCCACGTCCGAGACACGAGTCACCGTCTGGCAGCAAGTGACGATGCTTCTCCCTCCTCCAGCACATCATATTTTGCGCTCAAGCAAAGCGCGCCCCCTGTAGACGCGGCCGGGAAGACATACCACGTGGACTAAAAAAAAAAAAAAAAAAAAAAAAAAAACAAGCAGTAGAAATATATTTTTGACATAATCCCACAGACTTAATAATTAATTAAATTTGTGGATCAGGAGCTGGCCGTCAACGTGGACTTGGGTTCAAATCCTGCTCATGCAACCTGTGTCTTTTATCAAGACACTTCATCTGCATGGTCTCAGTCTCACCTGGCTGGTGAAGTAAATGTGAGGCATCACTGTAAAGCACTCTGAACATCTGAGCTGGATGGAAACTCAGTCTAATTATAATAAAATTTGATAAACATGGTGGCAAAAAGTCACATTACTGACGGCAAGAATTAAAGTAACCATCAAATACTGGGGTTTATTTCAGGTGGATCTGAACGTTACGCAGGATTAAAGATCCTCAAACTGTCCTCAGACATCAGCAGGTCTGAGACACAGAATGTCTGTTTCAGACACATCCTGCAGCTGTGATGTTCTGACGATTTTAAACAGAAGCACAAAAGGGTTGTTCTTATTATAATAATAATAAAAAAATCACAACACAAATCTGGCTTAACAGAAGCGCTACAATCAACCCATTTTCTAAACCCACTTATTCCAGTTAAAGGTCAGCCAGGTCACTCTGGACAGGCCACCAGCTTGCAGCAGGTCAGTTCAGTCTCCAGAACCCGTAGAACTCAAGGCCAGAGCCACTTGCCCCCCAAAGATAACTTACAAAAAATTATTACTGAAGGTGAAGTTATTCTGGACACCAGAAAGGGAAAAAAAACCTGTCAAAACACATTTCCAACAAAATGACAGCGCTGTGAAGAAAATGTCTGAAACAAAGTTTGGAGACGCTGACTCGGTTCATCACAGAGGACTGCAGGTTTAAAGTCTGCAATCACAGACCTTCCAGAACCAGTGCATGCATCAAGGCGAACGTTCCAGAACCACAGCGTGCCATGAGGTGAATGTTCCAGAACCGCAGTATGTCATGAGGTGAACGTTCCAGAATGGCCAGGCACATCTAAATTAATCTTCCTTCCAGGACTGTTGTGTGCATTGAGGCTAATATTCTAGAACTGACCTATTTCAAGGTAAAGGTTCCAGAACTGCAGTTTGCATCAATGTCTGAACTCCAGAACTGGTGTGTGTTCCAGAATGTCACTCTCAAACTCAGTCTGTCAGCGGCTGAGATCTCATGGTTCCGTCAGGTTTCCTAAAACAAACATCAGCACCACACAGGTCACAGGGGCACCGAACCTGTCACACCAGTCTCATTCTCATTTCCGTGATAACGGGGTGAACGTGACACTTTGGTCTCAGTCGTTTGTGCTCGAGCCTCCAAAGGCTCAAGAACAAAACCCAATAACCACATCAGACACGATCACCTCCCTGTGGTCGGCATTCCAGCTGGTGTCATGACAGAAACGTGTGACGTCATCCTGCACATGCACGACTCTGACAACAAATCCAAAAACACCACAGACGGAATATGAACCGACTGCATGACGTTAATGAACAAAAAGTACAACCCCAATTCCAATGAAGTTGGGACGTTGTGTAAAATGTAAATAAAAACAGAATACAATGATTTGCAAATCCTCTTCAACCTATATTCAATTGAATACACCACAAAGACAAGATATTTAATGTTCAAACTGATGAACTTTATTGTTTTTGTACAAATATTTGCTCATTTTGAAATGAATGACTGCAACACGTTTCAAAAAAGCTGGGACAGTGGTATGTTTACCACTGTGTTACATTACCTTTCCTTCTAACAACACTCAATAAGCGTTTGGGAACTGAGGACACTAATTAGGACCCAGCGCCACGAGGGGGCATTTGGGGCCAACACCCCCTCATGTCATCAACCCCGCCCCCTCAGATGTGAGCGTGATCACAAAAGAAAAAAGAAAGAAAAAGAAATACTGGAAAATATAGCAAAATATTAGTTATTCAATAATATCACGTTTAACAAATAAACCAAATTAATTAACTAAAGTAATTAATTTTAAAAAACGGATATGGCGTGTGTCTGGTTCAAGCGATTTGATAGGTTGAGGGTTGCGCTTGTCAGTGCGGCAGAGGGCAAGGATCCTGAGTCCAGCGATTATGGCAAGGTGGACGAACTAAAGCATGCTCGATTCATTCAAGCAGTGTCAGAGCTGGAGTTCCTGGGATTCGTCAAGTCCACCAAGCAAAAGGCAGATCATGCAGCACGACTCACTTGGGGAGGGTGTTAAGATTTTGCACACGAGTGGAAAAAGCCTAGTGATCACAGACGCAGCATGCTGCATGAACGAAAGGCAAACTTAATAAGGCTGGCATTTGAGAATGACCTAACCAGGAAATTCACGGAGAGTGGCGAGATGTCCTTCTCAGAAGATTCAACGCGGCATCCAACCGAAGGCTTCAACTCTTGAGGTAGGCTAGCATCCAGTTTCCACACAGAATTTTATGTTAAGATATGGACTTTTATGGTAAGATAAAAGTTATGTATTGTTGTAAATACAGTGGTCCCTCGCTATAACGCGGTTCACCTTTTGCGGATTTTTTAGTCCAATTTTGCATGTTTTTTAATTTTTTTTTTATTTAGCACATTGTGTTCTGCGTCCTCATCAAGCAGCCGGTCACGGCACCGCGAAGGGAGAGTACGCGCATTGTGTTCTGCGTGTCTGTTTATAAGAATCTTCTCACTCAGAAGAAAAAAAGAGCGCCAACAACTACCCATAACTGTGTTCTTCACTCAGAAAAAGACACCTACAGCGAGGTGAATGGAAAAGGCGCACAGTGGCGCGGTGTCGGGACAAAGAGGCGCGATCAGAGGAACTGTGAAATACTGGTCATCACTATTAATAATTTTACGTGTCCAACCTGTAGGTTGATCGTTAAAATTAAATTCGTTAGTTCTAAAAGCCATCATAATTATTTATAGGAAAATGTTCTATTTTTATTTCTCAAACAAATGTTTGGGCCTGAAAACAGGTTGGTCTTATTTTTCTACTAAGGTTTGAACTTAAGAGTGTTTACACACGAGAGAAAAGTGAGAAAATGTTAATGTCTGTTTGAGAAAAGTGTATAGTATGTAGTGAGGGGTTTTACAGCCTTAAAACGTCTATAATAATTGTAAAAAATAACACTGACTACTTCGCAGATTTCGCCTATTGTGGGCTATTTTTAGAACGTAACTCCCGCGATAAACGAGGGACCACTGTACATCTACATGAAAGGTTTATCTTTGACCCGTTGTGTGACTGTCATGCCCAATTGCGCTGTGTTTGCGCTTGTGATGGAGGGCTGTATGTGGGGTTAATCTACTGTCTCGTGTCGTTTCTCAGATCAGTTGTTGGTTTGGTTTTGTGGTGTGCAGGAGATCACTTGACCGAGGGTCTATACGTTCAAATAATAATTAAAAACATACTGTCATCACTCTTTACTCTTAGTCAGTCTCTTACAACAGTGTAGCCTAAATACACAAGCTTTCTAGAGTGCACCCAATTCATTACGCACGCTCAGAGGCAGGTACCCTCCGGTGCACACTTTTTTGGGGGGGGGCGCGACCCCGCCCCTGTGATAAACTCATCGCCCCCTTAATATTTTTTTCTGGTGCCGGGCCTGCACTAATTGTTGAAGCTTTGTAGGTGGAATTCTTTCCCATTCTTGCTTGATGTACGACTTCATGTTGTTCAACAGTCCGGGTCTCTGTTGTCGTATTTGTGCTTCATAATGCCCCACACATTTTCAATGGGCGACAGGTCTGGACTGCAGACAGGACAGTCTAGTACCTGCAATCTTGTTACTACAAAGCCACGCTGTTGTAACACGTGCAGAATGTGTCTTGGCATTGTCTTGCTGAAATAAGCAGGGACTCCCTGAAAAAGACGTGTTTGGATGGCAGCATGTGTTGCTCCAAAACCTGGATGTACCTTTCAGCACTGATGGTGCCATCACAGATGTGTAAGTTGTCCATGCCATGGGCACTAACACCCCCCCCATACCATCACAGATGCTGACTTTTGAACTTTGCGTTGGTAACAATCTGGATGGTCTTTTTCCTCTTTGTCCAGAGGACACGACATCCATGATTTCCAAATACAATTTGAAATGTGGACTCATCAGACCACAGCACACTTTTCCACTTTGTGTCTGTCCAAGAGCATTGAAGATGGGTCATGGCTGGGTCTTCAGCATGACAATCACCCCAAACACACAGCCAGGGCAACTAAGGAGGGGCTCCGTAAGAAACATTTCAAGGTCCTGGAGTGGCCTGGCCAGTCTCCAGACCTGAACTCAATAGAAAATCTTTGGAGGGAGCTGAAACTCCAAACCTGAAAGATTTGGAGAAGATCTGTATGGAGGAGTGGACCAAAATCCCTGCTGCAGTGTGTGAAAACTTGGTCAAGAACTACAGGAAACGTCTGACCTCTGTAATGGCAGACAAATGTTTCTGTTCCAATTGTTAAGCTCTGTTTTTCTAGGGGTCAAATACTTATTTTATGCAATAAAATGCAAATTAAATTATTTAAAAATCATACAATGTGATTTTTCTGGATTTTTTTTTTTAGATTCTGTCTCTCACAGTTGAAGTATATCTACGATAAAAAGTACAGACCTCTACATTCTTGTTGGTGGGAAAACCTGCAAAACTGACAGGGGTCAAATACTTATTTTCCCCACTGTACATCCATAATAACCCTTACATTACAGATACACCATCATTCTCTCTCATGGGTTAGATAATGTACGTTATGTGAAATATTATGATTATCATAGCTGCCCAGATCTGAATCACCTCCAAAATTTTATAGAGTCTTTCATGGCCTAATATGTATCTGTGGTGAAACTTTCATCAAAATCTGTGCAGTAATTTTGACAGAATCCTGCTCACAGACAGACAAATAAATAAATAAATAAATGCCAATGATTTTATTACATCCTTGGTGGACGTAAAAATGAATATCATACATATCTGAATAAGGCTGTAACATAAAATGTGGACAAAGTGAAGTACTGTGAATACTTTCTGGATGCTCTGCAGTAGCACGTCTGTCTTCATGAATGTGCAGTTTGAGGTTTGTTCACCTGAGTGCATAAAATTCTGTTTTAAACATGCAACACAATATTTACTGCACTTAACAGAGTCACTTTAAACTCCTGGAAGCTGGAAAAAGAAGCTCCACCTTTATTTCTGATGTCACTACTAACAGGTGAAAACACGACATCTGTGTCTCCAGACTGACACACCGCCGTCACCTTTGCATGCTGGGAGTTTTCTCACAGATGTCAGATCTGGACCTCAGTCAGAGAGGAACCGCTAATGAACTGACCACTAGGTGTAAGCAACGGTCAACATCACACAGTGAAAAACATAAAATCAGTCCTGTTTCTGACGTGGCCTGAAGGCAGCACAGAGTGAGAACAGTGTCACCTGGACACACAGATGCATTGTGGACATGATGGGATCAGGTGGGAGCAGGTGTGTCCATCCTCTTCAGTTTTACCTTCTGGTGACATCATCTGTCGCTCGAAAGACCTGAAAAAACACCAACGAACAGAAAGGTGTCAGAGAGCTGTCAAAGTGTGTGTGGTGTACCTGTAGATTGAGAAGTGTGTGTGTGTGTGTGTTACCTGTAGATTGTGAAAGTGTGTGTGGGTGTGTACCTGTAGATGATGAAGTGTGTGTGTGTGGTACCTGTAGATTGATGAAGGTGTGTGTGTTGTGTACCTGTAGATTGATGAAGTTGTGTGGTGTGTGTACCTGTAGATTGATGAAGTGTGTGGTGTGGTGTACCTGTAGATTGATGAAGTGTGTGTGTGTGTGTACCCTGTAGATTGATGAAGTGTGTGTGTGTGTGTACCTGTCGATTGATGAAGGTGTGTGGTGTGTGTACCTGTAGATTGATGAAGTGTGTGTGTGTGTGTACCTGTAGATTGATGAAGTGTGTGTGTGTGTGTACCTGTAGATTGATGAAGTGTGTGTGTGTGTGTACCTGTAGATTGATGAAGTGTGTGTGTGTGTGTACCTGTAGATTGATGAAGTGTGTGTGTGTGTGTACCTGTAGATTGATGAAGTGTGTGTGTGTGTGTGTACCTGTAGATTGATGAAGTGTGTGTGTGTGTGTGTACCTGTAGATTGATGAAGTGTGTGTGTGTGTGTGTGTACCTGTAGATTGATGAAGTGTGTGTGTGTGTGTGTACCTGTAGATTGATGAAGTGTGTGTGTGTGTGTGTACCTGTAGATTGATGAAGTGTGTGTGTGTGTGTGTGTACCTGTAGATTGATGAAGTGTGTGTGTGTGTGTGTGTGTGTACCTGTAGATTGATGAAGTGTGTGTGTGTGTGTGTGTGTGTACCTGTAGATTGATGAAGTGTGTGTGTGTGTGTGTGTACCTGTAGATTGATGAAGTGTGTGTGTGTGTGTACCTGTAGATTGATGAAGTGTGTGTGTACCTGTAGATTGATGAAGTGTGTGTGTACCTGTAGATTGATGAAGTGTGTGTGTACCTGTAGATTGATGAAGTGTGTGTGTACCTGTAGATTGATGAAGTGTGTGTGTGTGTGTACCTGTAGATTGATGAAGTGTGTGTGTGTGTACCTGTAGATTGATGAAGTGTGTGTGTGTGTGTGTACCTGTAGATTGATGAAGTGTGTGTGTGTGTGTACCTGTAGATTGATGAAGTGTGTGTGTGTGTGTACCTGTAGATTGATGAAGTGTGTGTGTGTGTGTACCTGTAGATTGATGAAGTGTGTGTGTGTACCTGTAGATTGATGACGTGTGTGTGTGTGTGTGTGTACCTGTAGACTGATGACGTGTGTGTGTGTGTGTGTACCTGTAGACTGATGAAGTGTGTGTGTGTGTACCTGTAGATTGATGAAGTGTGTGTGTGTGTACCTGTAGATTGATGAAGTGTGTGTGTGTGTGTACCTGTAGACTGATGAAGTGTGTGTGTGTGTACCTGTAGATTGATGAAGTGTGTGTGTGTGTGTACCTGTAGATTGATGAAGTGTGTGTGTGTGTGTACCTGTAGATTGATGAAGTGTGTGTGTGTGTGTACCTGTAGATTGATGAAGTGTGTGTGTGTGTGTGTACCTGTAGATTGATGAAGTGTGTGTGTGTGTGTGTGTGTGTGTACCTGTAGATTGATGAAGTGTGTGTGTGTGTGTGTGTGTACCTGTAGATTGATGAAGTGTGTGTGTGTGTGTGTGTGTGTACCTGTAGATTGATGAAGTGTGTGTGTGTCCGGCAGTGTGTGTGTCGAGCTGTTGTCTCTTTGTGGAAAAACTTGTGACAAAGTTGACACAGAAATCCAGAAACAGGAACCACAAAACTGCTTCCTGTAGGGGGCGACAGAGAGACTGATGAGGAGAGACACACATCAGCAGTTATGAGCTGGAGGTCACATGATCAACAGAAATTTTCCACTGAACAGTGAACGTCCTGCTCGACCCGTCACCTGGAGACGGACGGTTCTGGAGGTCATGTGACAGTCTTTGGCGCTGTTCGGTCTCAGGTCAGGACTCAGCTGATCCATGATTCAAATTTAGCCGATCTTAAACGAAAAGTCTGAAACGCTGAAGCAGCTACGTCTGTGAACGCTGTGAGCCTCAGACCCGGATCCTGACCCGGATCCAGGGGATAACACAGGAATAATGTCACTTCAGAATCAGAATCAACTTCATAGTCAAGTAAGTTTTCACATAAAAGGATTCTGCTTTGGTGCACAAGTGAGATGAATCAAAAGTAGGACGTACAGGTTTACCTAAGTTCACACAGCATGCTGTTAAAGTAGCACTTCAAACTGTTTGTACGTTAACGTGACGTGCTGAGTGTCGGGGGGAAAACGTTAGTTTCCATAGTAACCAGAGAAACATACCATACATCCTGTTGGGATCATATTCATCCATTTGTGTTTCGTCTGTGTCGGTAACCTGAAAAACACACACACACACACACACACACACACACACACACACACACACACACACACACACACACACACACAGTTATTAATTTGTATCATTTTACCTTCTTGATGTACATCTGTTAGCCAGCAGAGGGTGCTGCTGTCTCCTCAAGCTGATAATTATGGCGACAGGACTATAATTTTTTTTAACAAATCAGGGATAAGCTAATATTCAGAAACACAGGTCCCAGATTTAACTAAAAATTTGCTGAAAGCCTGGTTAAAAAGGATCCAGAATACAAGTGTATTACAAGTGTAAAAACAAGCGCTGCATCATCTACGGTCACAAGATGACACCGTTTACACGTGTGACAAGCTGCCTGATCCACACTTCTAAGGAGAAAGTGGCACAATTAAGAAGGATGCCAACCACCATAAAACAAAATCAATTCAATTTCAATTTCTTTTCATTTATATAGTGCCAAATCACAACAGAGTTGCCTTAAGGCGCTTCACACAAGTAAGGTCTAACCTTACCAACCCCCAGAGCAACAGTGGTAAGGAAAAACCCTCTGAGGAAGAAACCTCAAGCAGACTAGAATCAAAGGGGTGACCCTCTGCTTGGGCCATGATACAAACATAAATTACAGAACGACTCACAAAACAAATATAGAGGAAATGCTGTTGGTGCACAGGACAGGAGGGTCTCCAGCACAAATACCACACCCATCTCTGGATGGAGCTGCACCTTAAACAGAGAGAGAGAGAAAAAAAAAAAAAAACAGAATCAGGCATCAGAAACACAACAAATACAGTATAATTTGTCAGCATTAAACAACAAGAAAAACAGAAGAAACACTAAGGTGATCGCCGGCCACTAGCCCTAAGCTTCACTAACAGACCCAGAATTTAGGTAAAGTTGAGGCCGCGGCACACTCCGTTTACTAATAAAATGAATTAAAAGAGTAAAAAGCGTAAAACAAAACTATACCAGTATGCTAGCCATATGAAAGGGAAAATAAGTGCGTCTTAAGTCTGGACTTGAAAGTCTCCACAGAATCTGACTGTTTTATTGATGCAGGGAGATCATTCCACAGAACAGGGGCACGATAAGAGAAAGCTCTGTGACCCACAGACTTCTTATTCACCTTAAGGACACAAAGTAGTCCTGCACCCTGAGAACACAAAGCCCGGGCTGTTACGTAAGGTTTAATTAGGTCAGCTAGGTAGGGAAGTGCCAGTCTGTGAACAATTTTATAGACTAGTAGCAGAACCTTAAAATCTGATCTCACTGGGACAGGAAAGGGAGGTGATGGTCTAGTGGTTAAGGTGTTGAGCTTGAGACCAGAAGATCCTCGGTTCAAATCCCCGCCTGACTGTAAAATCACTTAGGGCCCTTGGGCAAGGTGTGTAGTGAGCGCCTTGTATGGCAGCACTCTGACATTGGGGTGAATGTGAGGCATAACTGTAAAGAGCTTTGAGTGTCTGATGCAGATGGAAAAGCGCTATATAAATGCAGTCCATTTACCATTTACAGGAAGCCAGTGAAGAGACGCCAAAATGGGTGTAATGTGGTCAAACTTTCTGCTTCGTGTCAAAAGTCTGACTGCAGCATTTTGAATCAATTGGAGACTGTGGTAAACCAGAAAACAGAACATTGTAGTAGTCCAATCTAGAAGAGACAAATGCATGGACCAGGATCTCAGCATCAGCCATAGACAGGATGGGACAAATCTTCACTATATTTCACAGGTGGAAGAAAGCAGTCCTAGTAATATTTCTAACGTGGAGGTCAAAGGACAATGTAGGATCAAAAATTACCCCAAGGTTCCTCACTTTGTCAGTGTGATGTATGACACACAAGCCTAGGCTAAGTGTTAACAGGTCAAGTTGATGCTGATGTCTCACTGGACCAAGAACCATCATTTCAGTCTTATCAGTTTAAAAGTAGGATGTTTCTACACATCCAACTTCTCACTGATGCAAGGCAATCTTCCAAGGATTTTATGTGAACGTGATTACCAGCAGTTATCGGCATGTATAACTGAGTATGATCAGCATAGCAGTGAAAGGTAATCCCAAAATGATTTACCAAGTGTGTGCAAAGATTTCAATGCACAAATGTACACGGATGATGTGGTCATTTTTACTTACGGAAATAATGTGAAAGACATCGCCTCAAAACTCACGGATATGTTACACAATATACAACAGTGGTTAAATGACACTTGCCTGCAGTTGAATACAAAAAAAAAAAAAAAAAAAAAAAAAAACTATGTATGATGTTTAGCAAACGTCCCACTGACATTAAAAGGTCCAATTAGTGATGGGATGAACAACACTGGTGCGTCAACACTGTGCCGAGCACACAAGAGTGAAACCTCGTATCAGTGCGCGTATCGCTTTAAGAAAAAAATCACGTGACCGATACAGGAACTGTGTTGTTCGGCTGCACCGTGCCAAATTGTGTTTATAAGGAAACAAACTGTATCGACATGTTGCGGATTTGTTGGATGGAGTTTTACTGTTGGATTTTTGCTTGCCCTCACCTCCACTGACTTCATGGATCATTCAAAGATGTTTTCCCAGTCGAATAATTTTGATCTTTTGACGCCAAATAAGGTAAATCTTTTTCTCCTTAACCAGAAAACATATCCACACCTTTATCAACTTGCACTGAAATGTTTATTATCACCATCTTCATCTGTACCCTGTGAAAGAGTTTTTTCTAAGGCAGGGGAACTGGTGTGTAAGAGGAGAAATCGCCTTGGAGCAAAGACACTTCAGAAACCTTTGTTCCTCAATAAAAATGCATAAATGAATCTATTTTCAGTCGTTTATTTCGTATGATTTAACACTTAAGTTATCAAATTTCCATACATAAGTTACAAATTTTAACTCTGAATTTTATAACAGACAAATTTGCTATATTTTACAAACCAACTCAGTTTAGCATTTACACAAACAAGGTTTTAAGCAAATTTTTAAACTCTTCTCATGAACAGCTTAACTCGACACACAAATTGAGCACATGAAATTTTGCAATGATGAGATCATATTTTAAATAGAGGACTGGCGATTAACTATTTCACAGGCTGATGTTGGGTTTGCAGCATGTTAGCTTTTCCATCTTTTTTTCATTTTATTTACCTGCAATGATTTTATAACTACTGCAGGGGTCACTATTGAGCGACCAACACAGTGTCAACACAGTTTGTCTAGTGTGTCAATACACTCCTTGAGGTATCATCCCATCACTAGGTCCAATGTGTTTTTTGACGGGGAGGAGTTGGAGCTGGTATCCAAATTTAAATATCTTGGAGTTATCTTGGACTCAAACATGCCCTTCAAAAAAACATATTAAAATGTAAAAAATACAGTAAATTTTAATTTACTAAATTTTAAACATATACGTCCCTCTCTAACAACTAATGCAGCCAAAACGTATCTCTTTTGCATAGTTTTCTCACACATTGACTACTGTTTCACTAACTGGACATTTGCAGCCACCTCGGTATTAAAATCCATAGAGCAGCTGTATAACAGAGCAGTTCAGATATATGATAGACAATCTAACTCTTATCATCACTGTAAGGTTCTGGAAAAGCAGAAGTTTCTATACTTTGAAAATCTGAGGGTATTCAGATATGCCTGCTTCATATACAAACGTTTACATGGACCAACTCCTGTTAAAGAATTCATCCACATAAAAAGATTCACAGGGTACAAGATCTGACACAAGAGGCGACTGTGAGATGATTCATAGAAGGACCACCTTTGGTCAGAACGTGTTATCCATAAAAGGTGGGCAAGCTTGGAACAACCTCCCAGTCACAATCAGGGACAGCACCACTTTCAGAACCTTCAAAGGACAGTTGAAAACTTGGTTACTGGCAAATCAGACATGCAACCATCTGGAGCCAAACTGTGGAGGTACCACTCAAGTTTCTTTTTCACTTATATGTACACAGTACCCTTGTGTACTTTATTTTATTAAACAGTTTAGTAGTCTTTACACAATAAACTTGTGTAGGACACCCTGTGCAATAGTTACACTTGTGCATGTGTAAATGAGTGTATTGGGCAACGTGCAGTACAACCCAGTACTGTAATATGCAATTACAACCAGACACTGAAGCACTTTGCACTTGTCACTTTAATACAGTACTTTTGCACCTCAACATCCATCATGAAACTCTTTTGGTTCCTCCACCTGTCGGCTGCTTAGTAAGGATCAATTATTGCTACTTTGAATTGTAAATATTTGTATGTATATTCTGTTTTAATTGTTTTCTGTCATGATTGATTTGTTTTGGAATGTTGTGTGTGCTTAGTCTGTTTCTATGTTACTGGGACTACGGATGGAAATTAGCATCCTGCTATAATCCAGCATATTTACATGTAACTATGTTCATTAATATGTATTGTCCCATTTCAAATAAACGTGACAAAACACCGCAATATGTGCCCAAGGGGTGCTACATAAAGAGAGAAAAGCAGGGGGCATAAGATGGACCCCTGTGGAACCCCAAATTTCATGTCACTAAGGTACAAAACACAGTGAGAACGACTGGTCATGTATGATGTCAGCCATGCAAGGGCACTCCCAGTAATCCCAAAATGATTTTCTAGCCTATGAAATAGTATATGATGATCCACGGTATCAAATGCAGCACTGAGATATAACAGCACAAGAATCGTAGTGGTGTCTGAATCCATTTCAAGCAGAAGATCATTCACCACTTTAGTGAGAGCCGTCTCTGTGGAATGATATTTTCTAAAAGCAGACTGCAGTGGCTCAAAAAGATTATTCTCAGTAACATAGTCTACAAGCTGCGGTGACAACTTTTTTCAGAATTTTAGAGAAAAATGATACATTTGATATCAGCCAATAGTTTGTCAATACACTAGGGTCAAGATTAGGTTTCTTAAGTAATGGTTTAATCACTGCAGATTTGAAACATTTAGGAACAGATCCAGAAGTTAAAGAAAGATTAATAATTTCCAGCACAATCGGTCCAAGAGTGGACCACAGGTCCTTAAACAGTTTTGTTGGTATAGGATGAAATAAACAGGTTGAGCTTTTTGTAGACGTTACGAGTTTCGTCAGCATGCCTAGTGAGATACTATCAAATTCTGTAAATCTAGGTAATATCTCAGTAGTGGTGCCCACCTCAATAGCAGGGTGTAGTGGCTGGATTAAGGCATGCTGGGATATGTTTAACCTAATGTCTTCTATTTTCTTCTCAAAGTAATCCAGGAAATCTTTTGAACTACACCATTTCCGTTCTAGACCTCTTGCCTTATGCTTGAGGTCACGCAGGTAATCATTGAACCAAGGTGACTGTGATTTGGGGGAGCGCGGTTTTAACACAGGTGGCGCAATCATGTCGAGTGTAGTTTTGAGCACTGAGTTTAAACTATCCACAAGACTGTTAACTGATTTGCCAAATGTGAAGCTAAGACATCAGGCAGTCTAGCTTCGAGTTCAGTCTTCATTGATGCACGTCCTCATTATCTGAGGATGTGCTGGATCTTAGAAAATGAGTGAAATTAATAAATCATGTTCTCAAACTGAAAGACTATGAATAAAAGCAGGAAATAGTAAAATATTTACTCCAGACTACTTGGTACTCAACTTGTTTGCACTTTGTGGGACAGCTGAAGGACTGAGAAGACAACTAAGATAAAGTGAGGCTAACAATAATGTTTTAAAAATATAAAGTCATTTTTAAAAGTTTGACATTTTGTGACACCAAACTGCACGTTTGCACACTACACGTTTGGTGGCCGGCAGTAAGGGACCACAGTAAAGGATCCTAGGCGGTCGGCAGCAAGGGGCCACAGTAAGGGATCCTGGGCGGTCGGCAGCAAGCGGCCACAGTAAGGGATCCTGGGCGGTCGGCAGCAAGCGGCCACAGTAAGGGATCCTGGGCGGTCGGCAGCAAGGGGCCACAGTAAGGGATCCTGGGCGGTCGGCAGCAAGGGGCCACAGTAAGGGATCCTAGGCGGTCGGCAGCAAGGGGCCACAGTATGGAATCCTGGGCGGTCGGCAGCAAGCGGCCACAGTAAGAGATACTAGGCGGTCGGCAGCAAGAGGTCACAGCAAGGGATCCTGAGCGGTCGGCAGCAAGGGGCCACAGTAAATGATCTTGGGCAGTCGGCAGTAAGGGGCCACAGTAAAGGATCCTGGGCAGTTGGCAATAAGCATTTGAAGCAGTCCTGCAAGGTGATGAAGGTGGCAGCACGTGATACCAGTGCACACTCTTAGACCATACCGGACCTGTTGCCATGGAAACCTGGGTGAGACTGTTTGTTTTCAAGTGGGACCTGAATGGGTTTGAGTTCACCTTATTAAATGTCACATAAAATTATTTAACTTTCCAAATGAAGTAGGAAAAAAAAGAAAAAACACTCAAACTTTGATCACCTCTTCCTCTGTTTTGTCTTTTCCTTCAACCTCTTTGTCTCCTAATTCGATTGCCTCCTCTTGCTCCCCCTCTTCACCTTCAAAGCAGCCAACGGCATCCACCGTGATAAGCTCCTCCTCCTGGGCCTCTTCCAGCTGCACCTGGAGGGGGTACAAACAGACAGCCGTTAGTCATCTGTTGCAGGGCATTTATTTCCTGTCACACTCCGCTTATTCAGATGTTTCCTTCCAGAAAAAAATATTAAACAACTTCTCTGTTAATAAATACAGTAGTGTTCAGAATAATAGTAGTGCTATGTGACTAAAAAGATTAATCCAGGTTTTGAGTATATTTCTTATTGTTACATGGGAAACAAGGTACCAGTAGATTCAGTAGATTCTCACAAATCCAACAAGACCAAGCATTCATGATATGCACACTCTTAAGGCTATGAAATTGGGCTATTAGTAAAAAAAAGTAGAAAAGGGGGTGTTCACAATAATAGTAGCATCTGCTGTTGACGCTACAAACTCAAAACTGTTATGTTCAAACTGCTTTTTTTTAACAATCCTGTGAATCACTAAACTAGTATTTAGTTGTATAACCACAGTTTTTCATGATTTCTTCACATCTGCGAGGCATTAATTTTGTTGGCTTGGAACCAAGATTTTGCTGGTTTACTAGTGTGCTTGGGGTCATTGTCTTGTTGAAACACCCATTTCAAGGGCATGTCCTCTTCAGCATAAGGCAACATGACCTCTTCAAGTATTTTGACATATCCAAACTGATCCATGATACCTGGTATGCGATATACAACCCCTGGCAAAAATGATGGAATCACCGGCCTCGGAGGATGTTCATTCAGTTGTTTAATTTTGTAGAAAAAAAGCAGATCACAGACATGACACAAAACTAAAGTCATTTCAAATGGCAACTTTCTGGCTTTAAGAAACACTATAAGAAATGAAGAAAAAAAGATTGTGTCAGTCAGTAATGGTTACTTTTTTAGACCAAGCAGAGGAAAAAAAATATGGAATCACTCAATTCTGAGGAAAAAATTATGGAATCACCCTGTAAATTTTCATCCCCAAAACTAACACCTGCATCATATCAGATCTGCTCGTTAGTCTGCATCTAAAAAGGAGTGAACACACCTTGGAGAGCTGTTGCACCAAGTGGACTGACATGAATCATGGCTCCAACACGAGAGATGTCAATTGAAACAAAGGAGAGGATTATCAAACTCTTAAAAGAGAGTAAATCATCACGCAATGCTGCAAAAGATGTTGGTTGTTCACAGTCAGCTGTGTCTAAACTCTGGACCAAATACAAACAACATGAGAAGGTTGCTAAAGGCAAACATACTGATAGACCACGGAAGACATCAAAGCGTCAAGACAGAAAACTTAAAGCAATATGTCTCAAAAATCGAAAATGCACAACAAAACAAATGAGGAACGAATGGGAGGAAACTGGAGTCAACGTCTGTGACTGAACTGTAAGAAACCGCCTAAAGGAAATGGGATTTACATATAGAAAAGCTAAACGAAAGCCATCATTAACACCTAAACAGAAAAAAACAACGTTACAATGGGCTAAAGAAAAGCAATCGTGGACTGTGGATGACTGGATGAAAGTCATATTCAGTGATGAATCTCGAATCTGCATTGGGCAAGGTGATGATGCTGGAACTTTTGTTTGGTGCCTTTCCAATGAGATTTATAAAGATGACTGCCTGAAGAGAACATGTAAATTTCCACAGTCATTGATGATATGGAGCTGCATGTCAGGTAAAGGCACTGGGGAGATGGCTGTCATTACATCATCAATAAATGCACAAGTTTACGTTGATATTTTGGACAATTGAAAGGATGTTTGGGGATGATGAAATCATTTTTCAAGATGATAATGCATCTTGCCATAGAGCAAAAACTGCGAAAACATTCCTTGCAAGAAGACACGTAGGGTCAATGTCATGGCACAGGGTCAATGTCAATGAGCAGATCTGATTTCATGCAGGTGTTAGTTTTGAGGATGAAAATTTACAGGGTGATTCCATAATTTTTTCCTCAGAATTGAGTGATTCCATATTTTTTTCCTCTGCTTGGTCTAAAAAAGTAACCATTACTGACTGCCATAATATTTTTTTCTTGATTTCTTATAGTGTTTCTTAAAGCCAGAAAGTTGCCATTTGAAATGACTTTAGTTTTGTGTCATGTCTGTGATCTGCTTTTTTTCTACAAAATTAAACAACTGAATGAACATCCTCCGAGGCCGGTGATTCCATAATTTTTGCAAGGGTTGTATAGGCCCAACACCATAGTAGGAGAAACATGCCCATATCATGATGCTTGCACCACCATGCTTCACTGTCTTCACTGTGAACTGTGGCTTGAATTCAGAGTTTGGGGGTCGTCTCACAAACTGCCTGCGGCCCTTGGACCCAAAAAGAACAATTTTACTCTCATCAGTCCACAAAATATTCCTCCATTTCTCTTTAGGCCAGTTGATGTGTTCTTTGGCAAACTGTAACCTCTTCTGCACGTCTTTTATTTAACAGAGGGACTTTGCGGGGGATTCTTGCAAATAAATTAGCTTCACACAGGTGTCTTCTAACTGTCACAGCACTTACAGGTAACTCCAGACTGTCTTTGATCATCCTGGAGCTGATCACTGGGTGAGCCTTTGCCATTCTGGTTATTCTTCTATCCATTTTGATGGTTGTTTTTTTGTTTTCTTCCACGCGTCTGTTTTTTTTTTTTTGTCCATTTTAAAGCATTGGAGATCATTGTAGATGAACAGCCTATAATTTTTTGCACCTGCATATAAGTTTTCCCCTCTTCAATCAACTTTTTAATCAAACTACGCTGTTCTTCTGAACAATGTCTTGAACGTCCCATTTTCCTCAGGCTTTCAAAGAGAAAAGCATGTTCAACAGGTGCTGGCTTCATCCTTAAATAGGGGACACCTGATTCACACCTGTTTGTTCCACAAAATTGACAAACTCACTGACTGAATGCCACACTACTATTATTGTGAACACCCCCTTTTCTACTTTTTTTTACTAATAGCCCAATTTCATAGCCTTAAGAGTGTGCATATCATGAATGCTTGGGCTTGTTGGATTTGTGAGAATCTACTGAATCTACTGGTACCTTGTTTCCCATGGAACAATAAGAAATATACTCAAAACCTGGTTTAATCTTTTTAGTCACATAGCACTACTATTATTCTGAACACTACTGTAAATACATGAAAGTGCCTTTTGCGGGTCACCAGTCAGGCTAGCTGTTTCAGTTAATTGCAGTTATTTTTTTTTACTTTGACTGAATGTTTCAACAAAACATCAACATAAAACTTTTCAGAAATTCTTCTGTTTCCAAAAGTAAAAAATTAATTTCCAGCAATTACTTTCAGCATTACCCCCAAATAACCTGCAGGGGTCAGTAAACATCTACAAACATTCATGGTGTTCAATCTGCTGCTCAGCTGGACAGCCGTAAGAAGGGCTGAAGCGTATCCTAGTAGAGTACATCTTAGACAGGATGCCAGTCTGTCACGGGGCCGCAAATAAGCATTTAGACCAAAACAAAAACAAAAAAACCCCAACAAAATTAAGATTTAGACCCCAAACAAATAATCATGATAAACATTTAGATGCAAATAAACAACTGAAAACAAAAAAGAATAAACCTTTTGATCAAAAAACAAACAAATAAAACAAAGATTTAGACCCAAAACAAAAACCCAGGATTCCAATATATTTAAGTTGTTTTTTTCAGCCTGTACTTTGGAGCTCTTACGAGTCCTCAGGGACAAACTCAACTGTCAGAACTAAAGAAGGTACTTTCCACAGCAGGGACCAAAACACAACCACTTAGCTTCCAGGAACTAGTTTCAGCCCCAGGCAGAGTTCCACCTGCTGTTTCCACCAGACTGGATAGACAACGAAACTCAGGTAATGGCGCCATCTTCTGATGGTAACCAGGCACTGCAATTTGATGATGCAACAGTCGACCCTGAACTTAAAAAATAAAGTACTTCTAAAACAGGAACTAAAAAAAAAAAACCCCTACCTGGTACCTGAACATGATCAACATGAAAGGAAACTGGACTTGAGTCTAAGGAACTAAGATCCAAATGAACACCTGGAGACCCAAAAGCCCCAACAGCGCCCCCTGCTGACCTTCTGTTTGTGTTCCAGGGACTTCATGTGCTCCACGAACTTCCGCGGTGTCCTGAAGTGACGTTTGCACACGGGACAGAAAGGACGAGACAGCTGTTTACACAACTGGAAGACAAAAACAAGAGGATGAGTTACTGACAAAAGCAGCTGATTCATGGTTCTACACATCGATGAGTCATGATGCAAACTTCCTCTGACAGCAGTGTCATGGGCGTGTCACTGACCTTATGCTGTTTTGTCCGACGGTGGAGGATGATGTCACCGGTGAAGTGGATCTGGCAGGTATCACACCAACGCTGCACATCAGATCGTCGCCCCCTGGAGGAGAAGTTATGTGTGTGTGTGTGTGTGTATATACTGACACTGACAGGAACTGAGAACAGCGTGCATGTACAGCCTTTCTCCGTTTTCCTTACTGATCACCTCAGTGTTTTCTCCACACTGTCTGAGCTCACAGGGCTAAGTGTTGACGGAGCACAGGCAAAAATAAAAAGCAGACCACCCCAAAAAATAACTCCTGATTATCGCCAAGTGGTGCATCTGACAAGTGGTACTGCAGTCAGGTGACATGGGCTGGTACCTGACCTTCTCCAGTCTCTGGGGTCCTCAACATTGAGACACCGGCTTGATGGATCATGTCTACAGAAACACACCACATGGACAAAACGTGGTGTCTGATGTTACCCCCCCAGTGTCAGTGATTCTCCTCATCTGAGTCTCACTAAGTAACCGTTCATTTGACGCAAAGTCATTCCAGCAGGACAAACACACCCTCCGAACTAAAAGTTTCCATTACCAGAAACAGTGGTGTTGCAGGCAGTAGAGGTGGACGATACCAGGAATTTTGGTATTGATCCCATACCAAGTAAATACAGGCCCAGTATCACCGATACCAATACAGAGAGCATATCTCACCCATATTGGCCTCTCTTCATTGGCTTCCTGTTAATTCTAGAATAGAATTTAAAATTCTTCTTCTTACTTATAAGGTTTTGAATAATCAGGTCCCATCTTATCTTAGGGACCTCGTAGTACCATATCACCCCAATAGAGCGCTTCGCTCTGAGACTGCAGGCTTACTTGTAGTTCCTAGGGTTTGTAAGAGTAGAATGGGAGGCAGAGCCTTCAGCTTTCAGGCTCCTCTCCTGTGGAACCAGCTCCCAATTCAGATCAGGGAGACAGACACCCTCTCTACTTTTAAGATTAGGCTTAAAACTTTCCTTTTTGCTAAAGCTTATAGTTAGGGCTGGATCAGGTGACCCTGAACCATCCCTTAGTTATGCTGCTATAGACGTAGACTGCTGGGGGGTTCCCATGATGCACTGTTTCTTTCTCTTTTTGCTCTGTATGCAACACTCTGCATTTAATCATTAGTGATTGATCTCTGCTCCCCTCCACAGCATGTCTTTTTCCTGGTTCTCTCCCTCAGCCCCAACCAGTCCCAGCAGAAGACTGCCCCTCCCTGAGCCTGGTTCTGCTGGATGTTTCTTCCTGTTAAAAGGGAGTTTTTCCTTCCCATTGTAGCCAAGTGCTTGCTCACAGGGGGTCGTTTTGACCGTTGGGGTTTTACATAATTATTGTATGGCCTTGTCTTACAATATAAAGCGCCTTGGGGCAACTGTTTGTTGTGATTTGGCGCTATATAAAAAAATTGATTGATTGATTTTCATATTTAATCTTCATAGATCCAAAGGATCCAAAAGACCTAGGATAGAATTTCGCCAAACATTGTACGTGACAACAAAATACTTCATTATCAAAATCAACATTTTTGTTTAAAAAATATCACTCAACACAACTTCAAACAAAATCTCCTGAGGTAGAGGGCTGACAAACCACAATACAAAGGTGTGCTGCTCCGTGTTGTGTGACACAGCGCAGCACTGCTCTTACAGACAGAGAGTAGACTTTAATGAATCTGCGTGCGCAGCAGTCAGTGCGTGCGGGAGAGAAAAAAGCTTGAGTATCGATCTTTTTACACGAGGATCATTAAATATCAATACTAGTGTTGGTATCGATATTAGTGATATTAGGATCGATCCACCCACCTCTAGCAGGCAGAAAGAAAGTCCCTGCCTTGTTCTTCACACTGCATGTCCTACTATTCTATTAGGTAAATTGCATTTTGACACCCACCAACGTGACAGAGAACTTTGAAAGAGTCATGTCCACGTTGACTTATTGCGTAGCCACAGAGCTACAGAGTTGTAGAAGCATAAATCAGGCCACTTCATGCTATGGACTCAGCGGTTAAGCACCAACAGTCTGATGTAGGACTTAGTGCTCCTCACCACGTAAGAGAGATGATCCAGGATCCTGACCAAGAGGGTTACCTGGTTAATTAAGTTTGTGAAATCCTGCCAAAAAACACTCAAAACTCAGTGATGGCATGACACAAAACAATCACAGAGCACCACCTATAGGTAAGTAATGGTCAGTGTCTGAGGTTCACTTTGGATTGTCACCATCATTTAGAAGAAATGAAATAGTTCACTTCCTACAGCTTTATGTTAAAAATGGGCTCAAGTGTTTTTCACTGCTCAAATTACATGAGGAGAGTTCTAGTGCCCATACAGAGCCCCGCCTCCAGCATTCATTAACACCCAGCCCATACAGAGCCCTGCCTCCAGCATTCATTAACACCCAGTCCATATACAGAGCACCGCCTCCAGCGTTCATTAACACCCAGCCCATATACAGAGCCCCGCCTCCAGCGTTCATTAACACCCAGTCCATATACAGAGCACGCGTCCAGCGTTCATTAACACCCAGTCCATATACAGAGCCCCGCCTCCAGCGTTCATTAACACCCAGTCCATATACAGAGCACCGCCTCCAGCGTTCATTAACACCCAGCCCATATACAGAGCCCTGCCTCCAGCATTCATTAACACCCAGTCCATATACAGAGCACCGCCTCCAGCGTTCATTAACACCCAGCCCATATACAGAGCCCCGCCTCCAGCGTTCATTAACACCCAGTCCATATACAGAGCACCGCGTCCAGCGTTCATTAACACCCAGTCCATATACAGAGCCCCGCCTCCAGCGTTCATTAACACCCAGTCCATATACAGAGCCCCGCCTCCAGCGTTCATTAACACCCAGTCCATATACAGAGCCCCGCCTCCAGCGTTCATTAACACCCAGTCCATATACAGAGCCCCGCCTCCAGCGTTCATTAACACCCAGCCCATACAGAGCCCTGCCTCCAGCATTCATTAACACCCAGCCCATATACAGAGCCCCGCCTCCAGCGTTCATTAACACCCAGCCCATATACAGAGCCCCGCCTCCAGCGTTCATTAACACCCAGTCCATATACAGAGCACCGCGTCCAGCGTTCATTAACACCCAGTCCATATACAGAGCCCCGCCTCCAGCGTTCATTAACACCCAGTCCATATACAGAGCCCCGCCTCCAGCGTTCATTAACACCCAGTCCATATACAGAGCCCCGCCTCCAGCGTTCATTAACACCCAGCCCATACAGAGCCCTGCCTCCAGCGTTCATTAACACCCAGTCCATATACAGAGCCCCGCCTCCAGCGTTCATTAACACCCAGCCCATACAGAGCCCTGCCTCCAGCATTCATTAACACCCAGCCCATATACAGAGCCCCGCCTCCAGCGTTCATTAACACCCAGCCCATATACAGAGCACCGCGTCCAGCGTTCATTAACACCCAGTCCATATACAGAGCACCGCGTCCAGCGTTCATTAACACCCAGCCCATATACAGAGCACCGCGTCCAGCGTTCATTAACACCCAGCCCATATACAGAGCCCCGCCTCCAGCGTTCATTAACACCCAGTCCATATACAGAGCCCCGCCTCCAGCGTTCATTAACACCCAGCCCATATACAGAGCACCGCGTTCAGCGTTCATTAACACCCAGCCCATATACAGAGCCCCGCCTCCAGCGTTCATTAACACCCAGTCCATATACAGAGCCCCGCCTCCAGCGTTCATTAACACCCAGTCCATATACAGAGCCCCGCCTCCAGCGTTCATTAACACCCAGTCCATATACAGAGCACCGCGTCCAGCGTTCATTAACACCCAGTCCATATACAGAGCCCCGCCTCCAGCGTTCATTAACACCCAGCCCATATACAGAGCCCCGCCTCCAGCGTTCATTAACACCCAGTCCATATACAGAGCCCCGCCTCCAGCGTTCATTAACACCCAGCCCATATACAGAGCACCGCGTCCAGCGTTCATTAACACCCAGCCCATATACAGAGCCCCGCCTCCAGCGTTCATTAACACCCAGTCCATATACAGAGCCCCGCCTCCAGCGTTCATTAACACCCAGTCCATATACAGAGCCCCGCCTCCAGCGTTCATTAACACCCAGTCCATATACAGAGCCCCGCCTCCAGCGTTCATTAACACCCAGCCCATATACAGAGCCCCGCCTCCAGCGTTCATTAACACCCAGTCCATATACAGAGCACCGCGTCCAGCGTTCATTAACACCCAGTCCATATACAGAGCCCCGCCTCCAGCGTTCATTAACACCCAGTCCATATACAGAGCACCGCGTCCAGCGTTCATTAACACCCAGCCCATATACAGAGCCCCGCCTCCAGCGTTCATTAACACCCAGCCCATATACAGAGCCCCGCCTCCAGTGTTCATTAACACCCAGCCCATCAAATCAAATCAATTTTTTTTATATAGCGCCAAATCACAACAAACAGTTGCCCCAAGGCGCTTTATATTGTAAGGCAAAAGCCATACAATAATTACGGAAAAACCCCAACGGTCAAAACAACCCCCTGTGAGCAAGCACTTGGCAACAGTGGGAAGGAAAAACTCCCTTTTAACAGGAAGAAACCTCCAGCAGAACCAGGCTCAGGGAGGGGCAGCCTTCTGCTGGGACTGGTTGGGGCTGAGGGAGAGAACCAGGAAAAAGACATGCTGTGGAGGGGAGCAGAAATCAATCACTAATGATTAAATGCAGAGTGGTGCATACAGAGCAAAAAGAGAAAGAAACACTCAGTGCATCATGGGAACCCCCCAGCAGTCTACGTCTATAGCAGCATAACTAAGGGATGGTTCAGGGTCACCTGATCCAGCCCTAACTATAATCTTTAGCAAAAAGGAAAGTTTTAAGCCTAATCTTAAAAGTAGAGAGGGTGTCTGTCTCCCTGATCTGAATTGGGAGCTGGTTCCACAGGAGAGGAGACTGAAAGCTGAAGGCTCTGCCTCCCATTCTACTCTTACAAACCCTAGGAACTACAAGTAAGCCTGCAGTCTGAGAGCGAAGCGCTCTATTGGGGTGATATGGTACTATGAGGTCCCTAAGATAAGATGGGACCTGATTATTCAAAACCTTATAAGTAAGAAGAAGAATTTTTCTATTCTAGAATTAACAGGAAGCCAATGAAGAGAGGCCAATATGGGTGAGATATGCTCTCTCCTTCTAGTCCCCGTCAGTACTCTAGCTGCAGCATTTTGAATTAACTGAAGGCTTTTCAGGGAACTTTTAGGACAACCTGATAATAATGAATTACAATAGTCCAGCCTAGAGGAAATAAATGCATGAATTAGTTTTTCAGCATCACTCTGAGACAAGATCTTTCTAATTTTAGAGATATTGCACAAATGCAAAAAAGCAGTCTTACATATTTGTTTAATATGCGCACTGAATGACATATCCTGATCAAAAATGACTCCAAGATTTCTCACAGTATTACTAGAGGTCAGGGTAATGCCATCCAGAGTAAGGATCTGGTTAGACACCATGTTTCTAAGATTTGTGGGGCCAAGTACAATAACTTCAGTTTTATCTGAGTTTAAAAGCAAGAAATTACAGGTCATCCATGTCAATCCTGCAGTTTAGCTAATTGGTGTGTGTCCTCTGGCTTCATGGATAGATAAAGCTGGGTGTCATCTGCGTAACAATGAAAATTTAAGCAATGCTGTCTAATAATACTGCCTAAGGGAAACATGTATAAAGTGAATAAAATTGGTCCCAGCACAGAACCTTGTGGAACTCCATAATTAACCTTAGTCTGTGAAGAAGATTCCCCATTTACATGAACAAATTGTAATCTATTAGATAAATATGGTTCAAACCACCGCAGCGCAGTGCCTTTAATACCTATGGCATGCGCTAATCTCTGTAATAAAATTTTAAGGTCAACAGTATCAAAAGCAGCACTGAAGTCTAACAGAACAAGCACAGAGATGAGTCCACTGTCTGAGGCCATAAGAAGATCATTTGTAACCTTCACTAATGCTGTTTCTGTACTATGATGAATTCTAAACCCTGACTGAAACTCTTCAAATAGACCATTCCTCTGCAGATGATCAGTTAGCTGTTTTACAACTACCCTTTCAAGAATTTTTGACAGAAAAGGAAGGTTGGAGATTGGCCTATAATTAGCTAAGATAGCTGGGTCAAGTGATGGCTTTTTAAGTAATGGTTTAATTACTGCCACCTTAAAAGCCTGTGGTACATAGCCAACTAATAAAGATAGATTGATCATATTTAAGATCGAAGCATTAATTAATGGTAGGGCTTCCTTGAGCAGCCTGGTAGGAATGGGGTCTAATAGACATGTTGATGGTTTGGAGGAAGTAACTAATGAAAATAACTCAGACAGAACAATCGGAGAGAAAGAGTCTAACCAAATACCGGCATCACTGAAAGCAGCCAAAGATAACGATACGTCTTTGGGATGGTTATGAGTAATTTTTCTCTAATAGTTAAAATTTTATTAGCAAAGAAAGTCATGAAGTCATTACTAGTTAAAGTTAATGGAATACTCAGCTCAATAGAGCTCTGACTCTGTCAGCCTGGCTACAGTGCTGAAAAGAAACCTGTGGTGGTTCTTATTTTCTTCAACTAGTGTTGAGTAGTAAGATGTCCTAGCTTTACAGAGGGCTTTTTTTATAGAGCAACAGACTCTTTTTCCAGGCTAAGTGAAGATCTTCTAAATTAGTGAGACGCCATTTCCTCTCCAATTTACGGGTTATCTGCTTTAAGCTACGAGTTTGTGAGTTATACCACAGAGTCAGGCACTTCTGATTTAAAGCTCTCTTTTTCAGAGGAGCTACAGCATCCAAAGTTGTCTTCAATGAGGATGTAAAACTATTGACGAGATACTCTATCTCACTTACAGAGTTTAGGTAGCTACTCTGCACTGTGTTGGTATATGGCATTGGAGAACATAAAGAAGGAATCATATCCTTAAACCTAGTTACAGCGCCTTCTGAAAGACTTAAAGTGCAATGAAACTTATTCCCCACTGCTGGGTAGTCCATCAGAGTAAATGTAAATGTTATTAAGAAATGATCAGACAGAAGGGAGTTTTCAGGGAATACTGTTAAGTCTTCTATTTCCATACCATAAGTCAGAACAAGATCTAAGATATGATTAAAGTGGTGGGTGGACTCATTTACATTTTGAGCAAAGCCAATAGAGTCTAATAATAGATTAAATGCAGTGTTGAGGCTGTCATTCTCAGCATCTGTGTGGATGTTAAAATCGCCCACTATAATTATCTTATCTGAGCTAAGCACTAAGTCAGACAAAAGGTCTGAAAATTCACAGAGAAACTCACAGTAACGACCAGGTGGACGATAGATAATAACAAATAAAACTGGTTTTTGGGACTTCCAATTTGGATGGACAAGACTAAGAGTCAAGCTTTCAAATGAATTAAAGCTCTGTCTGGGTTTTTGATTAATTAATAAGCTGGAATGGAAGATTGCTGCTAATCCTCCGCCTCGGCCCGTGCTACGAGCATTCTGACAGTTAGTGTGACTCGGGGGTGTTGACTCATTTAAACTAACATATTCATCCTGCTGTAACCAGGTTTCTGTAAGGCAGAATAAATCAGTATGTTGATCAATTATTATATCATTTACCAACAGGGACTTAGAAGAGAGAGACCTAATGTTTAATAGACCACATTTAACTGTTTTAGTCTGTGGTGCAGTTGAAGGTGCCATATTATTTTTTCTTTTTGAATTTTTATGCTTAAATAGATTTTTGCTGGTTATTGGTAGTCTGGGAGCAGACACCGTCTCTACGGGGATGGGGTAATGAGGGGATGGCAGGGGGAGAGAAGCTGCAGAGAGGTGTGTAAGACTACAACTCTGCTTCCTGGTCCCAACCCTGGATAGTCACAGTTTGGAGGATTTAAGAAAATTGGCCAGATTTCTAGAAATGAGAGCTGCTCCATCCAAAGTGGGATGGATGCCGTCTCTCCTAACAAGACCAGGTTTTCCCCAGAAGCTTTGCCAATTATCTATGAAGCCCACCTCATTTTTTGGACACCACTCAGACAGCCAGCCCATATACAGAGCCCCGCCTCCAGTGTTCATTAACACCCAGCCCCCATACAAAGCCCCGCCTCTGTCGTTTCTTCAAACCGGTCAGTGTCTCACCTGTCCTGCAGTGTGTGTGCATTGCGGCAGATGGTGTGTGTAATCTCCTTCACTTTCTTCTGGTGCCCAGGTTCAGACATGTGCTGTTGAAATCCCTTGTTTTGTTTTGTTGGGGGGGGGGGGGGGGGGGGGGGGGGGACAAACAACATATGAACATGAAGGTGTTAAAACAAAACTAAATAAAAAGCAGAAATGGTCCAAATATTTACAGTCGTCTGTTATTAACTGCACATATTCAGGTTTCTGGACAAACCAGACTTGGTCATTTTTTAAAAACTTCTGTGTTATTTGTGATGATGTGTTCTTCTGTTTTTGGGGTCTCACATGTGGGGATGTATAGGACATGTCTCACCTGCAGAGTGCGACAGGTGCAGTCACAGACGTGGCAGTGGAATCCACCCGTCTGTCTCTCCGCTGACCTGTCTGTCTGCCTGAACTCACGACTTTCACTGCTCTGCTGGATGGTGACCTTTAGTGACCCCACACTCTGGAGCTGACACACACACACACACACACACACACACACACACACACACACACACACACACACACACACACACACACACACACACACACACACACACACACACACACACACACACACACACACACACACACACACACACACACACCACCTCAGTTCAGTTCAGTTTATTTGCCATTTGCAGTAAACTACATTGGAAAAAACGTTGCAAGAGCTCAGTGTGCAAAAACATACATTTTAAAAACATGGACACAAAGACATAATAAATGAATAAATAGATAACACTTGCCACAATAAAAGCAATAAGAGCAATAAGAGATAATAAAAATAGTAAAGTGCTTGTCAGTCAGTGTGCACAGTTCAAAGCCATCACAGCTTGTGGAAAGAAGCTGTTTACATGGCGAGACGTGGTGCATTTAAAAGAATGATAGCGTTTCCCAGAAGGAAGAGGCTCAAATATATTCTTAGCAGGATGGGTGGGGTCATTAATGATCAGTAATGCCCGTGAAAGAAGCCTGCCTTTAAAAATGTCCTCCAGGGCTGGCAGCTCACAGCCTATTACTCTGCGAGCACAACGCACCACTCTGTTTAAAGCTTTTTTTCTTTACATGTAAGATTTCCAAACCATACAGAGATACAGTTTATAAGGAGACTTTCAACAGCACAGTGACAAAAATTTAAAAGAATGTGCTTATTTAGAGTAAACTCCTTAAGTTTACGTAGAAAATAGAGCCGCTGTCTGGACTTTTTGGCAATAGCTTGAGTGTTAGCATGCCAGCTCAAATCATTAGAAAGGGTCACACCAAGAAATTTCACACTGTCAACCCTCTGTACCTCTGTGTTGTTAATAATAATAGGCAAGTGAACATTGCTTTTCCCAAAATCAATAATCAGTTCATTTGTTTTGGAAGTATTAAGAACTAAATGATTTTGTTCACTCCACTGGAACACATACTGAACCTCTGACCGATAGTTAGAGTCATCACCATCTGAATTAACAAGACCAATAATAGTAGTATCATCTGCATATTTGATGATCATATTATTGGGAAAAGACGCAACACAATCATATGTGTACAAAGTGTAGAGCAGAGGACTTAGAATACATCCTTGAGGAGAACCTGTATTCACAAGAAGTACATTTGAAAAACAGTTGTTAATTTTAACCCTCTGTGGTCTACCAGTTAAAAAGTTTAAAATCCACTTGCAAATGGCATCACATAAGCCAAGAGTTTTCAATTTGTGAATGAGCTGCACTGGAACAAGAGAATTAAAACCTTCAGCTCAGATCACCTGGAGGCTGGTGCTGGTTTTAGATTACGTACTCACCTCAGCGGCTCTGCTGGCCTCGCTGCACTCTGCTGACCCCTGCTGGTCTGGAGAACACACACACAAAAGATACCAGTACCTGAAAATTAGAACATTTTCAAACCATCAGGATTCAACAGAGTCCAGAAGCAGCTTCAAAAACATTCTTCAGATAACTGATTAGAATCCTGGAGCAGAATCTTGTCCATGTGGAAGTTAAAACCTTCATCACCTCCTCTTCTGTCTGATGACTGACATCCCCCAAGGATTCAGTGTGTTTCATTAAAAAATAAGACTTTCTTCTGATTAAAAACACAACAGCAAATGTACATCTGCAAAGTCACTTTCAGTACAAGTATGAACGTGAGCAGCTTTCTGTTTTTATTACAAAGAATTTAATCAAACCTCTGGAACTCCAGATGCAGACTGAACCCTCTGAAGTTTCAGTGGGTTTTTTCCATGGGTGGTCTTCAACTGGGAACCTTCTGCTTTGGATGCATGTGCACTAATTACTCGGCCATAAATAAAAGAAAAATCCTAAAATGGGACAAAATAACTTATGTACAGGTGCAGGGTTATGACGTGTGGCACATACACTGGCAGAGTGACAGGTGCAGCAGAGAGGTACGGTAAGTGCACTGAGCTGACTGCAGTGAAAGGTTGTACTGATGCTTCACCAACTGCTTCATAAGTAAGAAAGTGTCATGGCTTTCTGTTGGGAGTCGATCTCCTAACCTCATCATGTGTGCCGGCTACTGAGGAAGGCTGAGACAACTCTTCAGGGCTCAACACTGATCCACTCTGTTCATTCGTCTCACTGGGTCCGGGAGAAGCAGATGCACGTCCTTCAGCAGCGATCGGCTTGCAGGTAATATTGTGTGGGTGAAACGTTCAGCTGGATTATCCTGATGGTCTCGAATGACCAACCCCATACAGTTATTCTAATAGATGGAACAGTTCGTTGTCAAACTCACACCCTTGGTCATGATGCAACTTCCACAGATAACCAAAGCGGGGAATGAAATCATTAAAAATACATTCTGCAGCTGTTGGTGCACGTTTGTTCTTTGAGGGGTAGGTTTGAGCAAACCTAGTAAAATGATCTACGACCACAAGAATGTATTCCTACACACCACAACTGCCCTCCAAAGGTAGATAGTCAATACATATAAGCTGCAAGGGCCAAGTAGAGGTGGTACTACCCACTGGAGCATGAATGTGCATCACTGTTGGGCATTTTTGATTGACATACTCTTCAGTATCTTTAGCCAGCAAGACCCAGTAACATCTCTCCTGAGCAACATGAAGCACTCTTTCTGTACCAATATGGCTCATCTCATCGTGGAGATATTTCAAGACCAGACTCTTGTGTTTTGCTGGAAAGATTTGTTTCCTTTCTTTAGTCTGACGATATGGGAGGTCATCTATGAGACATAGCTTGCCCCATTAGCTTGCCCCGTTCCTGGAGCTTAATTACAGCACCAATGGCGAGATCTTCTTGCTGGGCTTTTCTAAGATCAACATGTCTAACACTGGTTATGCTAGGACAAGAAGGGAAAGAGGGATCTTTGGGGATGTTCATGGCTGCAACCCAAGAAACATCTCTTTGTTGAGCTGCTTGAGTCCCATCCCAAGCAGGTGGCACTGCCCTTTCTGAGAACTCCTCCGTGCATGATATGGAATATTTCACGATGTCTAACAGAATGCGTTCGTTTCATGTCCTTCTCAAAATCAGCAGTTTTACAGATAAAGTTAACCATTTACAGCTATATTAGGCCCCATTTCTACTTTGGAAAGGAACAGTATCAAATACAACACTCAAGTTTTTGAGCAAAGAACATTTTACCATTTGACACCAATTACACACAAAGTACACCAAACTGTACTGAACTGACATTATCTTCAGACAAACAGATCCTGGGGTTCACAATGACACCGACCTCAACAGAATAGAAAATATCACCAAATTTACACTCTTTCAAAATATGGAAAAATTCTTCAATTGACAAAAGAACATTATGTACATACGACAATGTTAACACCACCTTCAGACAGAGAGAGAGAGAGAGAGAGAGAGAGAGAGAGAGAGAGAGAGAGAGAGAGAGAGAGAGAGAGAGAGAGAGAGAGAGAGTGTGTCTGTGTGAGTGAGAGAAAATTAAGGTAATATTTTGCATGAACATTACTGAGTGGAATGGGGGCAAACTAAAGAAGCTTGAAAAACTTAAATTAAATAACTGACTAACTAATAACACCAAAACCTTTAAATTAAATTGGTTAAAATTAATTAACAGTGTAGAGGACAAAGCAAATTAAGTTTACAAAATCACTTAATTAAATGCGATGCTAAACCTGGGTTTGTCTGACTATAAGTGTCTTGTGTGAACTCAGTGGCTGAGTTAGAATGTCTTTAAAAAACATGCAAATTGCTATTTTAGGGTTTTGTTTTGTTTTTAAACTGAGCCAATAATTTGTTTTAGAGTGTGGAATACTCCAAAGAATATTTCACTTCTGTGGACTGATCCTCATAACGTGTAAAGTGAAATCAAAATACCAGCATGGCTGCAGCTTTGAACACTGTTACAAACAGCCCTGGCCTCCCCTATTACCATTATAAGTGGTCTGTTGTCCCAATAAAGATCACAGCTTTGACCCCCTAAAACAAACAAAAAAACATCACTCATTCGTTTTATCTTAAATTTTCATCCTCGTTTCCACACCAGGAGCAACATTCAGGAATAAATCTGAGCAGCTCGTCAGCTGAGCTGAAGTGGATCCAGAGGAGTCAGTCTGCAGCTGGCAGAGGTGGATGTGCTTCTTTCCATCCGCGCAGATCAGCAGCCTCCGTGACGTGTGCGCGCTGACAGTGTGAATGAAGCCTGACACGGTTTATAAGGAGTCAGACAAACGTCTCTCCTCCAACCGGGATGTGCAACTGTCATTAAACCAGGAGAAAGATCTGATGTGCGCACCTCCATGCGCCTCCAAAAGGATCCCCGTGAAACTTTGGTGTCATTGATTTGATTAGTTTTGTCCCGTTTTAAACCTCCAAAGAGTTTAACTTACTCCAGCAAAACACACGGAGACAAAATCAAAATAAATAAATATAACCCAAACGTCGTTGTCCCCATCATCTCTTCCTGACTGACTGACAACAGCTGCTGAAGCGTCACGTGTAACACTGACTGTAATCTAACGTTCCCGCATTTTTGTTGCAAGGACTAAAATTCCGGCGCCCCAAAGCCATTAATTTTTGCAATGTTGATTTGCCAAATATTTATTAATTTGCCCTAGTAACTACATACAATTGGTTATTTCGCTGCACTTCAAGGGCGCTTTGAATGAAGACGAGGAATGATACGTTCTCTGCTTCTGTCGGTGGAAATGCACTGTTGAATGAGAGTCAGTTGGAGGAAGTGTTGTTTTAATCATTCATATTACATGTAGGCACATACTATTAAGTAAAACTGACACTGATAATACTTTTTAAATATATATATTATGACTTTTCCCCTCCACATCTAGGAGGGCAGAGCCCGAGCGCCCCCTATGGGCCAGCCGCCACTGCACCCGTCCCTTAAAAGATAGACTTGTCCTTTATTTGACAATTACAGTGGACCCTCGCTATAACGCGGTTCACCTTTCGTGGCCTCGCAGTTTCGCAGAATTTTTTAGTCCAACTTTGCATGTTTTTTTTTTTTTGTTTTTTTTACAGTGCATTGTGTCCTCATCAAGCAGCCAGTCGCAGCACCGCGAAGGGAGAGCACACGCATTGTGTTCTGTGTGTCTGTTTATAAGAATCTTGTCGCCCAGAAGAAAAAAGAGCGCCAACAACTACCCATAACTGTGTTCTTCACTCGGAAAAAGACACCTGCAGCGAGGTGTCACTCAGTGGAAAAAGACGCGACAGCGGAGCGACACCAGGACGAAGAGGTGCGATCAGAGGAACTGTGAAATACTGGTCAGTCACTATTAATAATTTCTTATGTGTCCAACCTCGTCAGTTGATCGTTAAAATTAAATTCATTAGATCTAAAAGCCATCATAATTATTTATAGGAAAACATTCAATTTTTATTTCTCAAACAAATGTTTGGGCCTGAAAACAGGTTGGTCTTATTTTTCTACTAAGGTTTGAACTTTGAGAGTGTTTACACACGAGAGAAAATGTTAATGCCTGTTTGCGAAAAGTGTATAGTGAGGGGTTTTACAGCTTTAAAACGTCTATAATAATTGTAAAAAATAACACTGACTACTTCGTTGATTTCACCTATTGCGGGCTATTTTTAGAACGTAACTCCTGCACCACTGTAGTTTTGTGCCCCATATTGAATCAATACAAGACGTAAATTGTTGCATATTTTCATAAATGTCCCAGGCACACTAACACACATCAAAACTGAATAATGAACAAAATAAAACACAGGAAGTATTAAGGGCTGCCTATGTCATCTCTGTACCTCGCGTCGGGTCCTACAGCAGAGAGACCTCAGTCTGTCACATCTGCATCTCAGTGTGCCCACCTTTCTGGTCCTGTCACGTCTACACCCGAAACTCCACCACATCCAAAGAAGCAAGAACATTTGCAAATGTACAGACGTACTCACTCTGCACCAGCACTACACCTTTTTACCATCAGGTCGTAGGTTCAGGTCCCTGCCTCTCAGGACTAAGAGGGCCACCTCCAGTTTTCTGCCCACCTCGATCCGCCTGATGAACAGCAGCTAATGTGACTAGTTCTTTGAGCAGGCTGTGCTTGGCTTTTATTGGCTTTTGTAATTATATTAAGTGTTGATGAAGTGTTGATTTTTATGAAATTTTATTATGCATGAAATGTGTGTTTCTGCTCGTGCTGGCGCTTTGTCTGCAAAGGAAGTTCCTAACGGATAAATAAAGTTATTTTGATTTGATTGATTTTGAATATGAAGAGTCGAATCCCCGGCTTGACAGTGTTAGTGGCAATGAGGCAAACAAGTTTTTTTTTTAGTTTTTTATTTCCTCTTCAAGTAAAAAGGCCCTCACTTTAAAGATTAAAATTATTGGTCTGTTTTCCCTAATATTTAAGTTTATTATTTCGTGTAATAAAGCACTTAAAGTTTTAAGTATGACTAAATGCTGACAAAATTAAATATACCACTAGGTTTAAGTATGGCTAAATGCTTTTTTTTTTTTTCCAAAATTAAACATACCACTCTTTGGGTGATGGTAGCGGCCCTGAGGAGCCGTCATGGGCATCCTTTATTTTCCATTTCTGAAAGGTGGCAACCCAAGGTAGACTGGTCACAAGTGTAATGGTACCCTGCTGTTCTCTAGTCCAGTTTACAGATGTTTTAGAAGGTAACTGAGGCGTTCCATTTGCTCTATTGCTAGTCTTAACTTGTGGCGTTCCAGATTTACTCTGGAGTAGCTCACAGATTGGCTTTGCCATTTGTGAAAGGTTCTGGATGCAACAATGATAATCACTTAGAAATCCAGTGAGATTCCTTACATCACCAACAGCCTTTGGCATGGTACTTGTTAAACAATGTACAGCTTCTAGATCTTTCGGGTCGATTTTGACCCCTTCAGATGAAACAAGACGACCAACATATCTAACCTTTTGGAAAAATGTACATTTCTCAGGCTTTAATTTACCTCCATGGCACTGGAGAGCCCGGAGGACTTTTCTCACCCCTTCAACATGTTCATCAAAACTTCAAGCAAAACACAGGATGTCGTCCAGGTACGGCAGCAGCATACATCCCTGAGAGGACCAAGCATCTCCTCCATACTCCACTGGAAAGCTGCAGGTGCATTGGTAAGGCCAAATGGAATACGGACCCATTCATAGAGCCTCCACAGAGTTACAGACGCGGACAGAAGTATGGACCCTTAGCAATGAAGCCCTGATGGCAGTCTTTGCCCTGGTCCAGAAAACTGAACCAGGAGTATCCTCCCAAGGTGGCTGTCAAATCTTGTATCCTGAGCAGTGGAGGTCTTCTGGTTCAACATGCGATAATAAATACACAACTGTAATGTTCCATCCTTCTTTTGGTCACACACTATTGGGGCAGCACAGGAGGACTCTGACTTTATAATCCAACCCTTCACAAGTAATTCCTGTATGTATTGCTGAGCGTCTTTAAACAGTGGATGAGATACTGAGGAATATGTCCTTCGTACAGAAACATCATCCTTCAGCATGACTGACATCTGCAAACTGGGGATGATTCAACATCATGACTATCATAAGCAAATGCTCCAGACTCCTCAAAAAGCATTTTATGGATTTATTCCAGTTTGATTTCTTTTTTAATATATCTGATATCTGTGTTTGGACACATCAGTCACATGTCCAGCTGGAGACGACACACTCGGGGTCAAAGGTATCTGGACAGTATTTTGCCTTCGTACCCCAGCTGTGGACAAACAGAACAATAATGGACATGCGACACACCTGCTGCACTTCCTGCTGAATCACACGACTCGGGAGCTTTCTCTCGATTGGTCAGTCTTGTCGCCTTGTCAGTTCTGTGGAAAAAAGAATTCAATGAATCAATGGTTTGCTGCCTCCTGTTCATCACACTGTGTCCCCACCAACTCCTGTTCTCTGGCACCACCTAGTCCATCAGTGTGGCCACTGCACCAGGTTCCATGCAGCAGCATGCTGGTAAAACATTTATCAGCAGCATCAAACTAACCGGCAGCTCTCTGCATATTTACAGACGATCCTGTCAAATCTTTTATTAGGCCAGGCCCAGCTCCCCTCCTCTTCCCTCTGACATCATGGGCTGCACAAATTTATTCCCATTTTCACAAAAAGTCACCAAAGTACTCCAAGATTTGGTTCAATCTTTCAGAAAATTATGTATTTATGGCCAATAACTAGAATACAAAATTGTACATCTGTATCTTTGCTCATTTTTGAGTTATTAAACAGAAAGATGATGTTTTTAGCACTAACACGTGCACAGTGTTGCCACAGTTACTTTGAAAAAGTAATCCAATTACTGATTACTAGTAAATTAGTAAATGGGCTGCATTTATATTGCACTTTTCCATCTGCATCAGAAGCTCAAAGCGCTTTACACATCAATGCCTCACATTCACCCCAGTGTCAGGCTGCTGCCATGCAAGGCGCTCACTACATGTCAGGAGCAACTAGGGGATTAAAGACCTTGCCCAAGGGCCCTTACTGATTTTATGGTCAGGCTGGGATTCAAACCGAGGATTGTCTGGTCTCAAGCCCAGTGCTTAATCACTAGACCATATTTCCTCAGTGCAGCAAGAAGAAAAAAAAAAAAAAAATCACGTCAGACGGCTTACAGCACAGTTGATTTGTTTGCGTGTGTAGGTGCGTGTGCGCAGAGTGCAATAGTACCAAACGTATGGAACCAAATTTGTACTCGAAATTTAATGCAACACAAATGGGATGAATAATCCATGTCATGTGACATACAAAGCACCAATCAAATGACAAGGATCCACTCAGCCATTATATCAAAACAAATATGGTGTCTTTACGAAAAGTGGACATTTCCAGCTATCAAACACATTATGTTCTTTATGGCTTTGTTCACACCTCCACTTCATCCAGATTTACTGCTAATCTGATTCAATCTGACTTAATTTTCTGACTGAAGACCAAGAGAGCTGTCCAAAAAACAGTGAATGAAAGTTCAGAGAAACCAGCAGTCTGTCCCCCAGCTGTGACTGCAAGTACCTGCAGTCACAGCTGGGGGACTGCAGACTGCAAACACCACCAACAACACAACGGAGGAAGGACACAACATAAGACACCAACCTCTCCAGGCGCGGCCTCTTCGACTCCGCCTCTCCGGCACTTCCAGACTGCCAATGCACATCTCGATCTCCTTCTTTTTCAGTGGTGGTGCTGCCAGGAATTACACATGTCCTGGCTGGAAGCTTCAAGCAGAGAAAACCCACTGAAGCAGAAAGACACAAGAGGAACACGCAAGACAAATGACTCGTTTTGTTTTTTTTTGGTCTACCTGCTGATTCAGCGGATGCTTCCTCTTTCCAAGACCTACTGAGCATTGAACCAGAGACATTTTTATTCCAGCAGAGGCAGGAAACACCTGGAGAGAAGTGAGAAGACAAACAAGGACATGAAAGCAAACATTTTCAAAAGGAATGAAGTGAAACAAAAACAGATCTCCAGGGACGCGTGACTGAGAAGACAAGCATGGCAGACCCAGAAAACACTGGAAGGATTTTACAATCAATAATCATCAGAATGATTATTAGTTATAAAGTTCCCTGAGAGGAACATCTACACAGAACACAGAAATGCCAGAAACAGAATGACGAAAGTGAAATTAAAAAAAAAAAAGACAGAAATACCACAAACATAATGACGAGATGAAAGTGAAATATTTAAATAAAAAAAAGGGGGGGGGGGCGTTTAAAGTCTATAAAGAAACGAGTGACGTCACTAACCGTGAAGCAGCGGGACCAGGTTCGGCCTCCAAACACTCCGATGTTACAGCTCTGCTCCAATACGAGAAGACCGAAAAGAAAAAACGATTTTTTTCATCAAAACTCAACAAAACAAAAGCGCGAACCGTCACCATGTTGGTTTCTTCTTCGTTCGTTCTTCTTCTTCTTCTTCTTTGGCGTTTAAAGGCAGCCGGCATCCTTTTGGTGCATTGCTGCCACCTGCTGCCTCAGTCAATCACAGTTCTACTAAATCCTCTTTGAGTCCAGTGTCTTTCGGGTATTTAAAAAACCACGACTTCCCACTCCCACTTGAACCCTTGTTCAAAATACTGCCCACAGAAACTCTATCCAGACCTGTCCTTCTAAATTCTGACAGAAGCTCTTGCGTTTCCCTGGAATATTTCTCACAGTACATGAGGACAGGCTCCACTGTCTCTGGCTGCTGACACTCCAAACTCAGGTCATCCTAGTGTTTCCTTAAGAGGAAGAGAAGACTATTCAAGAATGTGTATGTGATTCTCAATCTAGTAATAGTGACTTCCTACTTTCTTGTCCACCCTTATCTTACACAATTATTCAGTGGATTTGTCACTCTATTAGCTATTGAAAATAAATGTCTACCCTTAACCTCCTGTTCCCGACACTTTTGCCATTGTAGGTTAATTTCTCTCCATACGATACCTTTGCCCTCTGCTTTGGAAAGATTGACACTGATGACTATGTTTTCCTTTGCCACAGCTTTTCTGGCCATCCTGTTCACCCTCTCATTTGTTGGACTACTCACATGTGCTGGAACCCACATCAACGTTACCGCCACTCCTTTCCTTGCCACGTCCCTAATCACCTAAAGAATGTCATAGATAAACACCTGGATGATCCTGTCCCAATACTACTGATAGCTGAGAGAGAGTCACAGCACACCGACACTGTATGATGATAAATCTGTGCTGCCCACCAGACTGACATTAAAATAGCCAACAGCTCCACTGTAAACACACTCGAAATCTCACGCTCTCTCGTATAACTCAATATTCCAGCTCTGGACAACAACAGCTGCTCCCGTATCAGGATCTTTCGACCCGTCAGTAAAAAGTAAAAACATGGCCTTGATATCTATTATGTGCTCATAAAATGCATTAACCATGACATCATTATTATTCTCTGCCCTATGTCCGCTAATAGAATAAATAAAATAGAAGACATTAGGTGAAACATATCCCAGCATGCCTTAACCCAGCCACTACACCCTACAGAATTTGACAGTATCTCACTAGGCATGCTGACAAAACTCGTAACGTCAACAAAAAGCACAACCTGTTTATTTGATCCTATACCAACAAAACTGTTTAAGGACCTGTGGCCCACTCTTGGGCTGACTGTGCTGGAAATTATTAATCTTTCTTTAACTACTGGATCTGTTCCCAAATGTTTCAAATCTGCAGTGATTAAACCATTACTTAAGAAACCTAATCTTGACCCTAGTGTATTGAAAAACTATTGGCCGATATCAAATCTTTCATTTTGCTCTAAACTTCTGGAAAAAGTGGTGTCACGGTGGCAACTACACCTGTTCCGTTCTACACTTCTAGCCTTCTGCTTGAGGTCACGCAAGTAATTATTGAACCAAGATGACTGTGTGTTGGGGGGGGGCTGGTTTTAATAAAGGTAGCGCAATCACAACAAGTGTAGTTTTGAGCACTGAGTTTAAACTATCCACAAGACTGTCTACTGATTCGGCATTTTCCAAACGTGAAGCTAAAATATCAGGCAGTCTAGCTTCAAGTTCAGTCTTAGTTGAGTTGATACATTGCCGCAGTGATAAATAAGGTTGTTGGTCCACTAAACACTGCAGCGAAACTGTAAACCTAATAAGTGAGTGATCAGAGACCACTGATGTAAGAGGCATGATGTCAATATTCCTGACAGCAATACCATGAACAAGAACCAAATCCAGGGTATTTCCTCTAATGTGCGTTGAGTCCTGAATGCATTGCTGAAATCCTAAAGCATCCATAATTTACATAAATGATTTGCAGAGGGGATCAGAAGGCTTATTTATATGAACGTTAAAGTCACCAATAATCAGAATGTTATCTGCACTAGTCGACAAGTTAGAGATGAATGCACCAAGTTCATCTAGGAATTCAGAGTATGGGCCAGGGCGCCTATATACAGTGACAAATTAATAAGGCTGATTTTTATTCTTCTGACCTTGGCAATGCGTAGCATCGTGGGCAGAGTGGAGAGTCAGATGTTCAAATGAGTTTTATTTGTGACCCCCCCCCAACAGCTAATAAACTAAACCTAGATTTATAAATAAGAGCAACACCCCCGCCTTGCTTCGCATCACGAGGGACATGACTAAATGTGTATGCCGGTGGGCAGGCCTCATTTAAGGGGAGGACAGCTATAGGTTTAAGCCAGGTTTCACATAACCCAATCATATCTAAGTGGTGATCAATAATTAGATCATTAATTAACAATGATTTTGAGGACAGTGATCTTATGTTAATGAGACCCAGTCTAAGGACCTCAGTGGGGTTGACAGTTGGACTGTTTGGATTTAGGGGTGGTTCTAGAGTAGCACATATACGATGCCTAGAAGTAGGTTTAGGTTTGAGACATTCCACGTGGGTTCTAGGTAGCAGACATGAAATCTTTGCCATTACTGGAACAGCCAATGTGCCATCCTGAATTTCAACATCATCCAAGTTTGCAAAGCATATCCCTCCAAGATTTTTTGGACACGTCTGCGGAAACAGGCCACAGTCTCAACTTGAAGAATTTCCCTCCCTGCCACATAAACTGCACTATCACCATAGTGGATTTTCTGCGCTAATTTCCCTGCTAAGATAATTCCATTAATCCTATGCTTGCCGTGCTAATCACAATTTCAATTTATTTCATTTGTATAGCGCCAAATCACAAAAAAGTTGCCTCAAGGCGATTCACACAAGTAAGGTCTAACCTTACCAACCCCCAAAGCAAGCACCCAGGCAACAGTAAAAGTAAGTTCCTTCGGCTGCTCCCTTGTTTGCACTCGGGGTCGCCACAGCAAATCCAAGGTGGATCTGCATGTTGAACTGGCACAGGTTTTACGCCGGATGCCCTTCCTGACGCAACTCCACATTACATGGAGAAATGTGGCAGGGGTGGGATTTGAACCCAGAACCTTCTGAACTGAAACCAAGTGCATTAACCACTTGGCCACCACCCCTGCTAAGCACACAGGCAACAGTGTGATTTGAGGAAGAAACCTCAAGCAGACCAGAATCAAAGGGGTGGCTTTCTGCTTGGGCTACCGACAATTGACAAAACGAAAAACAGGAAAATTTTTGGGAGTCCATGCTGGTGCACAGGATGGGAGGCTTGCAGAAGAAGACACCACTCCCATCCCTGGATGGAGCCACACCTCAAAAAGAGAGAAAAAAAACAGAATCAGGCCTCAAAGACAAGAAATACAGTTTAATTTGTCTGCATTAAGCAACAAGAAAACCAGAAGAAATACTAAGGTGATCGTCGGCCACTAGCCCCGCTCCATTTCCTAATCAAATTAATTTTAAAAAGTAAAAAGCATAGTAACATACTGTACCAGTATGCTAGCCATACGAAAGACAAAATAAGTGCAGCTTAAGTCTGGACTTGAAAGTCTCCACAGAATCTGTTTTATTGATGCAGGGAGATCGTTCCACAGAACAGGGGCATGATAAGAGAAAGTTATATGACCCACAGACTTCTTATTCACCTTAGAGACACAAGGTAGTCCTGCACCCTGAGAACACACAACACAAGTGAGAATGCACACCCATGCAGCCATCCATCGTGCACCATGCCAGCCCGCCTGTTCCACGCCAACCCAGTGCATTTGGACATCACATATAATTTGAACATTGATGGAATAAAAATGTTTCCTATTAACAAAAAAAAATTCATGATGTGATGGCACCTTCATAGCAATGTGTCCATGGTTTAAGACCACTGACAGTCAACAATCAGTACGTACATGCACATATGCACTTTGAGTCTGCCAGTTCAAACACACTTGTGCTTTATTAATATTGACTTTCTGCTGTAGTTTTTACCACAAATGCTGCATCTGAACCTTTTTTCCCCCGTGTGGATGGTCATAGTCTGTTAGGATGTTTTTACGTGTAAACCCTTTACTGCAGACAGAACAGATAAATGGTTTCTCTCCTGTGTGTACTCTCGTGTATCAGAACCTGCCCTTTCAACATAAAACATTTCTTACAAGCAGAGCAACTGTATGGTTTTTCTCCCGTGTGGCATCTCACATGGTAGGTCAAAGTCGAGCTCTGAGAAAATCCTTCGCCACAAACTGAGCACCGAAACGGTTTCTCTCCCGTATGCAGTCTGAAGTGCTGATTCAGATGGTGCTTGTATCTGAAGGTTTTGCTGCATTCAGAGCAGCTGAACTGTTTCTGTTCATTATGAGTCCTCATGTGGTAATTCAGGTGGCCCAGATGACCAAATCCTTTCCCGCACTCGGCGCAGATGAATAGTTTCTCGCTGGTGTTACATCTGTGACCTTGTTCAGGGATGTCATTGTTTTTCAGAGCATTTAAACCCATCTGTCCGTCACCCGTCTCTGTCCAATTACTTTGTTCAGTCTCAGTTTCAGAAGACTTTGAATCCACATCATCTGTGTCTGGTTCTGGTACTCCACTGTTCTCCACATTAGATTCTGTTTTCATGTGTTGCCCTGAACTGCTGGCTTGAGGCTCTGCCTTTCTGCTCTTTTCAGATTGGCTCTGAGGTTTCTCTCCATCGTCTTCACCCTTCACATGAACACCAGTCACTGTGAACTTGATGACAGCATCCTCCTCCTCCTCCTCCTCCTCACCATCAACCCAAACCTCCTCCAGTTCTGGAAGCTGATCTGCCTCCTATCCAGTCCAGAGTTCCTCCTGTTCCTCTTTAATGTCTGCAGGATTTGGGTTCTCCTGCTCATCAACAACCTCTTCTGTACCTACAATAAACACCAATAACAGCACATGAACAAATCACAAGCACAAAATCCATGTTTAAACTAGTTCAAGCAGCAGAATGCTGAGTGTGACACTTAATGTTCTTGTGGACTTATTGAGCAGGACAGAAACAGTCGTGGACATACAGTGGGAAGACTGATGGCCTGAAGACCTGTGGGTGGCCTCTCAGTACTCATTTGATCAAACACACAGTGTCTGGCTTCATAATCACATTGGTTTCTCTTACGCCTGTCTAATCTGGCTTCTCTGCGGTGACAACTTATTCGGGTCACTGATTCCACTCATTGACCACATGCAGGGAGAAGAGACGCAACCAAACAACCCCGCTGGACCCTTCACCTGCCATGGTTTCTCCAAAATCAGGGATTGTCCTAGACTCAGATGATCTTATACTTACAGTCCACTATGTGCTTCACGAGTCAGAATTTATAGACTTGAATCATGTCCAATCTCCATCAACAGCTGGAACACACTGAGTCCACTTGCTGATTTGAAAACTGATAGGAGCTGACCTGAAAGCTCAGGTCCATATCTGGGTGACCACATTATGTGCCAGATTCCAACTCTGCATGAGTCAGACATTTATATAAGTCCAGTCAAGTCTGGGAGCATGTGTCAGTGCTGCACTTCACTGTATCCATGACACCACGGAACCGGCTTGGGTCCTGGATGGCAACCACCAGGGTTAGGGAAATACTTTTTGAGCCTACTGGTCAGGACCAGCAGCACTAATTTTGTTACTGATCCTCCTGGTCTGAGGTCGAGGCCCTGTAAGAATTTATATTTACTACGTGTATTTTATTCTGCCAATCAGTGCATTAATGGATGTATTTCGGTTGTTTAAGCTGCAGGGTTCAAAGTGTGCGAAAAAAGCAGCAGCTTTTAGTTCGTAAATGACGGTGTATCTAATACCGAGATAAACTGTGACTTCTAATACTGTGTTTTACTGCTTTTGAAAGATGATGACACTGTTTGGGGTTTTATTTTTTTATTTGTTCTTTTTTCGTTTGTTCTTTGTGTTTGTGACCCTTGAATTTACCCAGCAGCCCCTGCGGTGCTTAAAGTGAAACTGGTTTATCAGAAGCCGACAGTGTGATCTGATGTGATCGCGTCCAAATCAATACTAATAGTTATCGGTTATCTGTCGTCTTCTTCTTCTTCTTTTTCTTTCAGCTGCTCTCGTTAGGGGCACCACAGCAGATCAATCCTCTGTCCTCTGTGTCTTCCTCTGCCTCACCAACCACCTGCATGTCCTCCCTCAGCACGTCCATGAACCTCCTCTTTGGTCTCCCTCTTCTCCTCCTGCCTGGTGGCTCCATCCTCAGCATCCTTCTCCCTATATACCCTGGGTCCCTACTCTGCACATGTCCAACCCATCTCAGTCTTGCCTCTCTGACTTTGTCTCCAAACCGTCCCACCTGAGCTGTCCCTCTGATATGTTCATTCCTAATCTTGTCCATTTTCGTCCCTCCCAAAGAGAATCTCAACATCTTCAGTTCTGCCTCCTGTCTTTTTGTTAGTGCCACTGTCTCTAAGCCATACAACATAGCTGGTCTCACTATTGTCTTGTAAACTTTCTCCTTCACTCTTGCTGATGGTCTTCGGTCATAAATCACTCCTGCCACCTTTCTCCACCCACTCCACCCTGCCTGCACTCTCTTCTTCACCTCTCTACCACACTCTCCATTACTTTGAACAGTTGACCCCAAATATTTAAACTCATCTGTAGTTTTCTCTGGGCCCCTCCCCAATCAGACCGGGAGTGACATGTTTAGCCGCATGTTCTCCTTGAATTGCTGGCTGTCTGAGTGGTGTCCAAAAAATGAGGTGGGCTTCATAGATAATTGGCAAAGCTTCTGGGGAAAACCTGGTCTTGTTAGGAGAGACGGCATCCATCCCACTTTGGATGGAGCAGCTCTCATTTCTAGAAATCTGGCTAATTTTCTTAAATCCTCCAAACTGTGACTATCCAGGGTTGGGACCAGGAAGCAGAGTTGTAGTCTTACACACCTCTCTGCAGCTTCTCTCCCCCTGCCATCCCCTCATTACCCCATCCCCGTAGAGACGGTGCCTGCTCCCAGACCACCAATAACTAGCAAAAATCTATTTAAGCATAAAAATTCAAAAAGAAAAAATAATATAGCACCTTCAACTGCACCACAGACTAAAACAGTTAAATGTGGTCTATTAAACATTAGGTCTCTCTCTTCTAAGTCCCTGTTGGTAAATGATATAATAATTGATCAACATATTGATTTATTCTGCCTTACAGAAACCTGGTTACAGCAGTATGAATATGTTAGTTTAAATGAGTCAACACCCCCGAGTCACACTAACTGTCAGAACGCTCGTAGCACGGGCCGAGGAGGAGGATTAGCAGCAATCTTCCATTCCAGCTTATTAATTAATCAAAAACCCAGACAGAGCTTTAATTCATTTGAAAGCTTGTCTCTTAGTCTTGTCCATCCAAATTGGAAGTCCCAAAAACCAGTTTTATTTGTTATTATCTATCGTCCACCTGGTCGTTACTGTGAGTTTCTCTGTGAATTTTCAGACCTTTTGTCTGACTTAGTGCTTAGCTCAGATAAGATAATTATAGTGGGCGATTTTAACATCCACACAGATGCTGAGAATGACAGCCTCAACACTGCATTTAATCTATTATTAGACTCTATTGGCTTTGCTCAAAAAGTAAATGAGTCCACCCACCACTTTAATCATATCTTAGATCTTGTTCTGACTTATGGTATGGAAATAGAAGACAACAGTATTCCCTGAAAACTCCCTTCTGTCTGATCATTTTTTAATAACATTTACATTTACTCTGATGGACTACCCAGCAGTAGGGAATAAGTTTCATTACACTAGAAGTCTTTCAGAAAGCGCTGTAACTAGGTTTAAGGATAGGATTCCTTCTTTATGTTCTCTAATGCCATATAACAACACAGTGCAGAGTAGCTACCTAAACTCTGTAAGGGAGATAGAGTATCTCGTCAATAGTTTTACATCCTCATTGAAGACAACTTTGGATGCTGTAGCTCCTCTGAAAAAGAGAGCTTTAAATCAGAAGTGTCTGACTCCATGGTATAACTCTCAAACTCGTAGCTTAAAGCAGATAACCCGTAAGTTGGAGAGGAAATGGCGTCTCACTAATTTAGAAGATCTTCACTTAGCCTGGAAAAAGAGTCTGTTGCTCTATAAAAAAGCCCTCCGTAAAGCTAGGACATCTTTCTACTCATCACTAATTGAAGAAAATAAGAACAACCCCAGGTTTCTTTTCAGCACTGTAGCCAGGCTGACAAAGAGTCAGAGCTCTATTGAGCTGAGTATTCCATTAACTTTAACTAGTAATGACTTCATGACTTTCTTTGCTAACAAAATTTTAACTATTAGAGAAAAAATTACTCATAACCATCCCAAAGACGTATCGTTATTTTTGGCTGCTTTCAGTGATGCCGGTATTTGGTTAGACTCTTTCTCTCCGATTGTTCTGTCTGAGTTATTTTCATTAGTTACTTCATCCAAACCATCAACATGTTTATTAGACCCCATTCCTACCAGGCTGCTCAAGGAAGCCCTACCATTATTTAATGCTTCGATCTTAAATATGATCAATCTATCTTTGTTAGTTGGCTATGTACCACAGGCTTTTAAGGTGGCAGTAATTAAACCATTACTTAAAAAGCCATCACTTGACCCAGCTATCTTAGCTAATTATAGGCCAATCTCCAACCTTCCTTTTCTCTCAAAAATTCTTGAAAGGGTAGTTGTAAAACAGCTAACTGATCATCTGCAGAGGAATGGTCTATTTGAAGAGTTTCAGTCAGGTTTTAGAATTCATCATAGTACAGAAACAGCATTAGTGAAGGTTACAAATGATCTTCTTATGGCCTCGGACAGTGGACTCATCTCTGTGCTTGTTCTGTTAGACCTCAGTGCTGCTTTTGATACTGTTGACCATAAAATTTTATTACAGAGATTAGAGCATGCCATAGGTATTAAAGGCACTGCGCTGCGGTGGTTTGAATCATATTTGTCTAATAGATTACAATTTGTTCATGTAAATGGGGAATCTTCTTCACAGACTAAAGTTAATTATGGAGTTCCACAAGGTTCTGTGCTAGGACCAATTTTATTCACTTTATATATGCTTCCCTTAGGCAGTATTATTAGACGGTATTGCTTAAATTTTCATTGTTACGCAGATGATACCCAGCTTTATCTATCCATGAAGCCAGAGGACACACACCAATTAGCTAAACTGCAGGATTGTCTTACAGACATAAAGACATGGATGACCTCTAATTTCCTGCTTTTAAACTCAGATAAAACTGAAGTTATTGTACTTGGCCCCACAAATCTTAGAAACATGGTGTCTAACCAGATCCTTACTCTGGATGGCATTACCCTGACCTCTAGTAATACTGTGAGAAATCTTGGAGTCATTTTTGATCAGGATATGTCATTCAAAGCGCATATTAAACAAATATGTAGGACTGCTTTTTTGCATTTACGCAATATCTCTAAAATCAGAAAGGTCTTGTCTCAGAGTGATGCTGAAAAACTAATTCATGCATTTATTTCCTCTAGGCTGGACTATTGTAATTCATTATTATCAGGTTGTCCTAAAAGTTCCCTAAAAAGCCTTCAGTTAATTCAAAATGCTGCAGCTAGAGTGCTGACGGGGACTAGAAGGAGAGAGCATATCTCACCCATATTGGCCTCTCTTCATTGGCTTCCTGTTAATTCTAGAATAGAATTTAAAATTCTTCTTCTTACTTATAAGGTTTTGAATAATCAGGTCCCATCTTATCTTAGGGACCTCATAGTACCATATCACCCCAATAGAGCGCTTCGCTCTCAGACTGCAGGCTTACTTGTAGTTCCTAGGGTTTGTAAGAGTAGAATGGGAGGCAGAGCCTTCAGCTTTCAGGCTCCTCTCCTGTGGAACCAGCTCCCAATTCAGATCAGGGAGACAGACACCCTCTCTACTTTTAAGATTAGGCTTAAAACTTTCCTTTTCGCTAAAGCTTATAGTTAGGGCTGGATCAGGTGACCCTGAACCATCCCTTAGTTATGCTGCTATAGACTTAGACTGCTGGGGGGTTCCCATGATGCACTGTTTCTTTCTCTTTTTGCTCTGTATGCACCACTCTGCATTTAATCATTAGTGATCGATCTCTGCTCCCCTCCACAGCATGTCTTTTTCCTGGTTCTCTCCCTCAGCCCCAACCAGTCCCAGCAGAAGACTGCCCCTCCCTGAGCCTGGTTCTGCTGGAGGTTTCTTCCTGTTAAAAGGGAGTTTTTCCTTCCCACTGTAGCCAAGTGCTTGCTCACAGGGGGTCGTTTTGACCGTTGGGGTTTTACATCATTATTGTATGGCCTTGCCTTACAATATAAAGCACCTTGGGGCAACTGTTTGTTGTGATTTGGCGCTATATAAAAAAAAAAAATTGATTGATTGATTGATCTACTTTCACCACTTCTACTCCTTGTAACTGCACTATTCCACTGGGCTCCCTCTCATTCACACACATGTACTCAGTCTTACTCCTACTGACTTTCATCCCCCTTCTCTCCAGAGCATTTCTCCACCTCTCCAGACTATTCTTGTACATGTCCTACACTACCCTAACATACTTCTCTGCCACTCCAGACTTCCTCATACAATACCACAGCTCTTCTCTTGACACCCTATCATAAGCTTTTTCTAAGTCCACAAACACAATGTAACTCTTCCTGTCCTTCTCTGTACTTCTCCAACAGTTTTCTCAGAGAAAACATTGCATCTGTAGTGCTCTTTCTCGACATGAAACCATGTTGCTGCTCACAGATCTTCACCTGTTTTCTAAGCCTAGCTTCTACTACTCTTTCCCATAACTTCATGCTGTGGCTGATCAGCTTTATGCCTCTGTAGTTACTGCAGCTCTGCACATCACCGTTGTTCTTGAAAATAGAAACCAGCACACTTCGTCTCCACTCCTCAGGCATCCTCTCACTTTCCAAGATTTTATTAAACAATCTGGTTAGAAACTCTACTGCCATCTCTCCTAGACATTTCCATGCCTCCACTGGACTGTCATCTGGACCAACTGCCTTTCCACTCTTCATCCTCTTCATAGTAGCCCTCACTTCTTCCTTACTAATCTCTTTTACTTCCTGATTTACTCTCACCACATCATCCAGCCTTTTCTCTCACTCATTTTCTTTATTCATCAGCTCTTCAAAATATTCCCTCCACCTTCTCAGCACACTCCTCACTTGTCAGCACATTACCATGTGCATCTTTTACCACCCTAACCTGCTGCACATCCTTTCCAGCTCTGTCCCTTTGTCTGGCCAATCGGTACAAGTCCTTTTCTCCTTCCTTACTATTCAACTTCTTGTACAGCTCGCAATATGCCTTTTCCTTTGCTTTTGCCACTTCTCTTTTCGCCTTACGCCTCATCTCCTTGTACGCCTGTGTACTTCATCTCTCCGACTATCCCAAAACTTTTCGCCAACCTCTTTCTCCTATGCTTTCCTGGACCTCTTCATTCCACCACCAAGTCTCCTTGTCTTCCTTCCACTGTCCAGATGTCATACCCAGTACTGTCCTAGCTGTCTCCCTCACCACATCTGCAGTACTTTTCCAGTTGTCCAAAATTGCTTTCCCTCCAACTAGTGCTTCTCTCACCTGCTCGCTAAATTTCACACAACAGTCTTCCTCCTTCAGCTTCCACCATCTGATCCTTTGTTGAGCTCTCACTCTCTTCTTCTTCTTTACCTCTAAAGTCATCCTACAAGCAACCATCCTATGCTGTCTAGTGACACTCTCTCCTGCTACCACCTTACAGTCTGTGATTTCTTTTAGCTGCATCTCCTATAAAGAATGTAGTCCACCTGTGTGCACCTTCCTCCACTCTCATATGTTACCCTGTGCTCCTCCCTTTTCTTAAAGTAGATATTCACCACAGCCATTTCCATCCTTTTTTCAAAATCAACCACCATCTGTCCTTCCACATGCCTGTCCTTGATACTATATCTGCCCATTACTTCCTCATCACCTCTGTTCCATTCACCAACATGCCCATTGAAGTCCACCACTCTTTCATGCTTGGGCACACTCTCCACCACCTCATCTAACACACTCCAGAAATCTTCTTTCTCCTTCATCTCACAACCTACCTGTGGGGCATATGCACTGATGATATTCATCATCACCCCTTCAATTTCCAACTTCACACTCATCACCCTGTCAGACACTCGCTTAACCTCCAACACACTTTTAACATACTCTTCCTTTAAAATGACCCCAACACCATTTCTCTTCCTGTCCTCACCATGATCTCTCTGGCTTTTGTGTTGAATGACGATGGTCTCAGTTGTGAGCAGGTCTTGCGCTACACCTCCTCTCATGGCTTATGCAGCCAATGTTGGCCTTGCGCGGTCAGTCACAGTACCGGCACGGGTAGCTGTCGGCTGTAGCAGGGACAGGGTCATGCTGGCATTTCTCTTTCCAACCTGCTACCAAGTCTTGTTATTGCTTGGCATCGGCTCTGTGGATGGCTGATTTCCACACGCTTCGGTCTGATGCGAGATCACCCATGAAGCCGGGTCAATTGCATAGACTTTCATGGTAGACTTGCAGACATCCTTGTATCGCAGCTTGGGGCAACCTACTGGGCGACGTGCATGTGCGAGCTCTCCAAACAAAAAGCTGCTTGGGGATCCAGGAGTCATCCATCCGCCGCACATGACCAAGCCATCTCATTCTGGGCTTGCTCAAGATGGAGATAAGGCTTGTGGTGCCTGATCTCTCCAGCACACGTGAGTTGGACACACGTTCCTGCCATTTGTTGTTGAGGATTTTCCTCAGACATCTAAGGTGGAAGGAGTTAAGCTTTTTCTCCTGGCTCTTATAGATTGTCCATGTTTCAGAGGCATATATATATATATATATATATATATATATATATATATATATATATATATATATATATATATATATATAAAACCCCTGGCAAAAATTATGGAACCACCGGCCTCGGAGGATGTTCATTCAGTTGTTTAATTTTGTAGAAAAAAAGCAGATCACAGACATGACACAAAGCTAAAGTCATTTCAAATGGCAACTTTCTGAAAAAAATTGTGGCAGTCAGTAACGGTTACTTTTTTAGACCAAGCAGAGGGGAAAAAAAAAATATGGAATCACTCAATTCTGAGGAAAAAATGATGGAATCATGAAAAACAAAAGAACGCTCCAACACATCACTAGTATTTTGTTGCACCACCTCTGGCTTTTCTAACAGCTTGCAGTCTCTGAGGCATGGACTTAATGAGTGACAAACAGTACTCTTCATCAATTTGGCTCCAACTTTGTCTGATTGCTGTTGCCAGATCAGCTTTGCAGGTTGGAGCCTTGTCATGGACCATTTTCTTCAACTTCCACCAAAGATTTTCAATTGGATTAAGATCTGGACTATTTGCAGGCCATGACATTGACCCTATGTCTTTTTGCAAGGAATGTTTTCACAGTTTTTGCTCTATGGCAAGATGCATTATCATCTTGAAAAATGATTTCATCATCCCCAAACATCCTTTCAATTGATGGGATAAGAAAAGTGTCCAAAATATCAACGTAAACTTGTGCATTTATTGATGATGTAATGACAGCCATCTCCCCAGTGCCTTTACCTGACATGCAGCCCCATATCATCAATGACTGTGGAAATTTACACGTTGTCTTCAGACAGTCATCTTTATAAATCTCATTGGAACGGCACCAAACAAAAGTTCCAGCATCATCACCTTGCCCAATGCAGATTCGAGATTCATCACTGAATATGACTTTCATCCAGTCATCCACAGTCCACAATTGCTTTTCCTTAGCTCATTGTAACCTTGTTTTTTCTGTTTAGGTGTTAATGATGGCTTTCGTTTAGCTTTTCTGTATGTAAATCCCATTTCCTTTAGGCGGTTTCTTACAGTTCGGTCACAGATGTTGACTCCAGTTTCCTCCAATTCGTTCCTCATTTTTTTTGTTGTGCATTTTCGATTTTTAAGACATATTGCTTTAAGTTTTCTGTCTTGATGCTTTGATGTTTTCCTTGGTCTACCAGTATGTTTGCCTTTAACAACCTTCCCATGTTGTTTGTATTTGGTCCAGAGTTTAGACACAGCTGACTGTGAACAACCAACATCGTTTGCAACATTGCGTGATGATTTACCCTCTTTTAAGAGTTTGATAATCCTCTCCTTTGTTTCAATTGACATCTCTCGTGTTGGAGCCATGATTCATGTCAGTCCACTTGGTGCAACAGCTCTCCAAGGTGTGATCACTCCTTTTTAGATGCAGACTAACGAGCAGATCTGATTTAATGCAGGTGTTAGTTTTTGGGATGAAAATTTACAGGGTGATTCCATAATTTATTCCTCAGAATTGAGTGAGTCCATATTTTTTTTTCCCTCTGCTTGGTCTAAAAAAAGTAACCGTTACTGACTGACACAATTATTTTTTCTGATTTCTTATAGTGTTTCTTAAAGCCAGGAAGTTGCCATTTGAAATGACTTTAGTTTTGTGTCATGTCTGTGATCTGCTTTTTTCCTACAAAATTAAACAACTGAATGAAAATCCTCCGAGGCCGGTGATTCCATAATTATTGCCAGGGGTTGTGTATATATATATATATATATATATATATATATATATATATATATATATATATATATATATATATATATATATATATATACATACGAGGTCTGTGATAAAAAAAAAGCCTTACAGGTTTTGAAAAAATTTTTATGAAACAAAGCAGCAGTCTCTGAGCCATTCCTAAACAATGAGAAAGAAAAAAATCGACGAGAGGGTGGACCACTCCTCACTCAAAGACTGCCCACAGGCAAATGACGTAACCGACAGGCGTGAAAAAACTCTTGCATGCCCACGAGGGTTCAAGCATGTCTGATGTAATCACACGTGATTCAAATCCATATAGTTTTTGAAAAATTAATAAGGTCCTTTACTTTTCTCACAGACCTCGTATATATATATATATATATATATATATATATATATATATATATATATATATATAGAAAAGGATTGGTAACACCATTGCATTTTCATTGCTTCTTATGAGTTAGATAGTGTATCTGTAAAGTTATGTTTATTATAGATGGAACATCCCATCATAATCTCAATTTCAAGTCCAGATGCACTGCACACAGTGAGACAGTGACACGCAAAGTTTTCAAATAGGTTGTGCAAAGTTCACGACTAGTTCACACAAGTGGCATGAAACTTGTGCGCGCCAGAAATTTTGAACAGTTCAAAATTTTCTTTGTGCACTGGCACACAGCCTTGCACAGTTTGCAACCTGATGGCGAGTTTACTCGATTGGCACGCCAGATTGCGTTCCAATGCGAGGTTCGAGTGTCATGGTGCCTTTAGACTGAATTGTACTTACATAGAGTGAATTCTTAAACTGTGACGTGGCAAAATGATTTTCAACATTCCAGCTGCTCTGAATTCATTCCATCAGTAACTCTTCATCAGATCTGGAACACATGGTTAGATCATATTAGATTTATTTGGCGATAAAAGTCTGTATACATAAAACACCCTCATCACAAAAACAAACCAAAACAAACAAAAATACATAAAACTCATTTCCATAGATCATTTCATGGATATCTCCATTTTGGATTTGGGGCGGTGCATGCTGGAATTGTTTGGGGACAAGCAAAGCATCATCCACCTGCTCCAACATGTTATAGATCTGTGTGTGATCTAGTAATTAAATCATAAAACCCCACTGAATCTAATCATTGACATGTTTGAGCTGATACACACTGTGCAGTTTTCATTTGTTCCTCATTAAAGTGTCTTTTCTGTGGGGCAGCACACAAAGGTTCTCTGGTGTGGAATCAATCATTAATATCTCCCGGTTCACCTGTTTGTAAAGCGAAGTTATCATCCCAAATGAAAAAAAAAAAAGATAATTATAATAATCTTCCATGTTGTTGTGGGACTTGACTGATTAAACATCATTTCACCAAATGCAGCTGCTGTCACCGGCTCTGCAAGATGAAGTTACGATCCCTCACGTAAAGAACAAAATAAATGAAAATAATAACCATTAATATCTTCGGTGTTGTTGTGGGAGTTGACGGATTATAACCATTGTTCCTCCAAATGCTGCTGCTGTCACCGGCTCTGCAAGATGAAGTTAATGGTCCCTCATGTAAAGAAAAATAAATAAATAAATAAATAAAATCATCATCATCATCATCATCATCATCATCATCGGCCATTTACCTCTGAGGCTCCATTGGCATGACAAATGAGTACAATGATTAGATTCTGTGACGTTTTATGACTTAATTACTAGATCACAGTGTCTACAACACAGTCGGGCTCACGGGAGGCTGTTTGTCCCCAAACAATCCCAGCATGCACCGCACCAAATCCAAAATGGAGGTATTCCTGAAATGAGTTATAGAAGGCCGCAGGTACACGTCACTTCCGGCAAAGTGGCGAATCCGAAGGCGAGAATTCGTACTTCCGCGACTGGCTGCTCGCAGAAAACACACTCGGGCTGAAATAGTTGATTTGGTTTTAACATATTTTATCGTGTGATAAAAAAATTTGTACAAATACTACATAACAGCACACATCAAAAGTTAAAATCCATAGTAGTAATTAAATCCATAATATTAACTGCACAATTAGTACATAAAATACCATCCAAGGTTAAAATAATAGTTAAAAAAAAAAAAAAACAATCTCTAATTTGCTTCTAACGACCATCGTTCCAGCTGTCATCACCTGGAACGATGAGATTTATACAACAGGCTGATCTGACATCAACCAAATGCGTATTAAATGGACTTTATTGACGAGTCCGACCCCTTTGAAAAAGCGACCGTTACATGTATTTTGATGTTTTCACCGACAAGAATAGCCACCAGAGGGCGCTCGGTGGTACCCTGGTAAAGAAAAAGAAGACGACGACGAAGAAAAAAACAAACAAAAAAAAAAAACAAAATCATTGTGACCAGAACAAATCTAAAATACATAAAATCATTACGGTCATTGATGAAAATTTGTACCATAAAAATGATTGACCAACTTTACTCTTTAGTATCCTTATGAAAACTGGTAGAAAAAGGTCTACAAAAACCTAAAAATATTAATCATTTCACAACTTATCACCAGTGCGATAAAAGCTGTTTTTACTAAAAAGAACTAACTCGTTTTTGTCCTCCGGAAAGGAGGAAGGTGACGCTTCCTCGGTGACGCTGTGGGACTTAATGAAGTTCAGCGACGCTTCTTTTGGAACCTGATCACAAACATCCATTTTCTTCCGCTTTATCCGGAGTCGGGTCGCGGGGCAGCAGCTCCCGATCCACACACACCTCCCCCAGCTCCTCCGGGGGAACCCCAAGCCAGGTAACAAAAATCTTCATCTGTGGCAAAAAAAAAACAAAACAAAAAAAAACCCTTCTTCTTCGTGTTTAATGGCGGTAAAAAAAACAAAACATCACCGCGTGGTCGAAGCACTGAACTCTACGGATTTGCCATTTTGCCGGAAGTGACGTATATTCACACCCTCCCATAATGCAATTTACAAGAGAACTGTCAAGCCATGTGGTGAATAAATCTGTATGTATGTCATAGATTTGTAATCGTGGTGAAAGTTAGCTGATGTGAAGTTGTGTATGAACTTAAGCTGCAAAAAGCTGGAATGTTCTTGTCCTTTGAAAGTTGATTTTTCTTGTCTTGTTTTTAATCAGCATACTGTATTCTGTCAATGTGAAACTGTGTTAAACAGCAGGAAAAAACAAAAACTATTTTACAAATGTCAAAACATTTGCTCTCCTTGAGAAAACTAAATACAATAAAAAGGTTTGCAATTCTTGTTTTTAAATTTGTTTTGTAAACAAAACAAAACCAAAAACTCAGCAACCGTCTGAACCTCCCCAAGAAAAAAAACCAAACAAGTTTTAATCCCAATTTCCTTATTTTAGTGACAGACCCTCCTGCTGACATCTGATGCTGCTTTAAACTCTTACACCGTGATCCAAAAACTTCATTATTTTGTTTGTTATTCTGTTTTGTGTCAAAATATTCCACTTTAAATGGGTGTAATATTACATCTCAAACAGCAGGGATCATCAAACGTATGCATCAACCTCATCGATCAGTCATGACAATCCAGATTCATAAAGCTTCTTTTCACGCATCAACAGTGAATCTGAAAATGTTAACACCGCCCTTCAAAATAAAAGTGCAATAAGTCAACAGTTCACAACTTTTCCTCAATACGTTTAGGAATTAAATTGATACACACTCAAAGTTATATGACACATGAGGACAATTTTTATTATTCATTTATTTCTCTTTTCACCAAATGAATTTCTGAACTTGAACTTAAAATTGGTCCCAGGTTTGATAATGTCACATTTAACCTTTAAGATTCAACCTTTAAATGACTTCCTGGAATCTGAGAGTCGATTAACTGGTGTTCATTCACCACCTCCAAAGCATCAGACTTTAAGAACCTCCTGAACCCTGGATTACTGTCAGCAGTGATTCTGAGAGACGCTAGCACACAGCTTATGGGGTGATTTCACTGTGGACAACATTTGGCCACCTGTCCTGTCTTTTTGGGTCCAAATCATATTCCGCAAACCAGCAACATGAGACACAAACACGTCTTTCAAAGCACAAACTTTATTAAGTTTCTGAAAACATTATAACAGGATGTGAACTTCAGGGCGGTGGGAATGTCATAATATCACCAGATTTCTGGGAATGAAACTGCAACATGATTGTTAGTCAAATCAGAAACATGTTCCTACTAACCAGTCTTCAAAACAAACTAGCTAACGGTTACATTTATAAATAATAATTATATACATTCATTTGACTGGATGGACTTTTAAAACAACCACGTGAACACACAATCATGGTTTTTCTATCATAAAATTACCCACATTAACTTGATTTTTTTTTTTTTTTATAGAGGAGTGTTCGTGCATCATCTGTCTGTATATACAGTCCACAAATCAAACGAGACAAAGGCTAAGGTGGAGCAGGAACAAAGAGAGCAGGCGTGTCCCATCAACTCCAGACTTAAACTGCACTGACATATTTAGAGATTTTAAGATAAGATAATCCTTTGATAGTCCCATGACGGGGAAATTTATGATGTTACAGCAGCACAGGGACAGTCACAGAACAGAACAACAGTATAGATACGGTAAAACAAAAATTTGTCCCACATGCAGAAATGTGAGATGCCACCTTATTTGTTCTTCAGTCAACATGTGAATGCAGCATTACAGTTTTCAAACATTATCTGCCGCCTCTCCTGTGTGCACTTTCATGTGTCTAATCACATCAGTTTTATGTGCAAAACCTTTGCTACAGAAGGAGCACGTGTAGGGTCTCTCTCCTGTGTGGACTCTCATGTGTTTCGCAACATCTCCACTCTGCCTAAAACGTTTCTTACAAACTGAACAGCTGAAAGGTTTCTCTCCCGTGTGACGTCTCATGTGGTATGTTAATGTCGAACTCTGAGTGAAACTTTCTCCACAAACTGAGCAGCTGAATGGTTTCTCTCCTGTATGAATTCTGATGTGTCTCATTAAAATAATCTTAGACCTGAATGTTTTGTTACACTCAGAGCAGCAAAATGGTTTCTCCCCTGTGTGAATTCTCATGTGCTCCGTCAGATTCATTTTGTATCGGTAGCTTACACTGCACTCAGAGCAGCTAAATGGTTTCTCTCCCGTGTGGCTTATGATGTGCTTCTTCAGCTGGCTCTGGTATTTGAATGTTCTGCTACAACCTGTGCAGCTGAATGGTTTCTCACAATCGTATTTCAGAACGCTTACGTGATCTACATTATTTTTCATTGAATTTAAGCCTGGCTGAGGATCTTCGGTCTCCTTCCAACCTTCGCGAAGAGCCTCGGGTTCAGAAGTGTCAGAAACCATGTCATCAGGGAGTGGTTGTAGATAAATAGTTGGACCAGAGTTCCTGGTTGCTTCTGGTCTTCCAGAGTCTGACCCATCAGGTTCTCTGATCATGTGTTCAGCTGAGCTGCTGGCTTGAGACTCCGCCCCTCTGTTCATTTGCATCAGACGAACCTGTGAGGACTGATGCTTCTCTTTATTATCTTCACTCTTCATCGGGACAGGAGCCAGTCTGAACTTGATATTATCCTCCTCCAGTTCCTCTTTAATGTGTGTGGGCTCCTGGTCGTCCCGGTCCAGATTGCGGCTACACTTCTGCTGTTCAGGAGAAATATCTTTACCCACCAACAGCTGCCGCATATCTGCAGGAACAAGAGACAAAGAAATTACAGGAAATTAATAATTAAATGAAGAGTAAAAGCAGAGGAAAATTAATGCAGATAAACTTTATTTTACCTTTATGAGCTTTTGTAATACATTTTTGAGGACTAGATGACAACATGAATGCCAAAAAATAAGGGATACCAAGTCCAGTGAACAAAGTTTCCCAAAAATAAAGACAGAAATAAACAACAAGAAGGAGCCCTACACACACACACACACACGAGTGCACAATCCTGCATGGGCCAGTATGAGGCAGAGGCTCAAACAGGTTTGCAAAATCAGCCACCAAAAATAGGAAGAATTCAGAGCTATGAAAGAACAAAGCCAGAAGAAAACCAGTGATTTAGCTGGGACTGCAGCCTGCACCATTAACTCAAACATAGGAAGCAATGCATTGTTCTTACCACCAACATGTCCAAAAGCTGCGTTGACACATCAACATTTAAATCAGGTCTTGACATTTTTCCATGCTGTAAACCGTGGATTAATTCCAAAGAATAAATGTGATTTTGTGTCACGGTGTGTTGATTTGAAAGTCACTGAAAATCGGTCCATCTGGAAGAAACACAGCAACTCTGCTCCCACTGCCTGCAAACAAAACGCGACATGGAGAGAAGAGCCCCTAAACACTCTGGACAGCATAGCTGCTGTACTCAGGCCCTCAACATTAAAGGTATAGTCCCACCGGGTTTTTAAAGATTCAAGTCATAAAAAGCATTTTGCACCAATATGACCAAAATTCATGCTCTCTGGAAACAATTTAGAATTTCAACCCCTGAGGGGGAGAAATTCAAGGAATCAGATACTATGATCAACAGTGAGAGATTTAGAAGTGATTTACAAGAAATCTTACGGACGATAACTTAAGATGGGTCACAGGTAATCTCAAAACCTCACGCATGAGCAGACGTGTCTTCCTGCAGTTAGTCTGCATGACGGTGTTGAAGGAAAAGACAGTACAGTGGTCTCTCGTTTATCGCGGGAGTTATGTTCCAAAAATAACCCGCGATAAGCGAAATCCGCAAAGTAGTCAGCACTATTTGTTGCAATTATTATAGATGTTTTAAGGCTGTAAAACCCCTCACTACACACTTTATACACTTTTCTCAAACAGGCATTAACATTTTCTCACTTTTCTCTCCTGTGTAAACACTTTTTTCTCTTCTGGGCGGGAAGATTATAAACAGACACACGCAGAACTCTCCCTTCGCTCACTGCCTCCGGAGGTACAGATGTGGGACCTGCAAAGAATCCAAGTCCTCTCTCGGTGGCCACGGAGCTCTGTGGCTGCGGTCAACATCCGCATCAAAACAGCGAGCGTAGTCTCTGGACCTGTTGCCAGATTTGGCGCAGGTCTGCACAGCAGACAAGAGGGTGGTGTGAGTGGCCCGCTGCTGTGTTTACCGAGCCACAGACTCAGTAAGTGCATCGGAGGCAGTGAGAGCAATCGCGGTGATGCCGACCGGTGCCGCGATTGGTGCCGTGGCCGGCCCGCCCGATAAGGACACAGAACACGATGTGCCATTAAAAAAAACAAACAAACAAACAAAAAAAAAGCAGCATGCAAAATTGCACAAAAAAAAAACAAAACAAAAAAAAAAAAACAAAAAAAAAAATCCGCGAAACTGCGAGGCTGCGAAAGGTGAACCGCGTTATAGCAAGGGACCACTGTATTCACTATGGAATTTCTGCCAGATAAATATGTCCTCTTTATTTAAGTGAGCTGTCATTTTGCAACATGCTATAAAAATAAACTTGCATTATAACGCTTGGATTTCAGTAGAGACTAAATTTTTTCAGTCTTATGAAATTTGAAAGGCCCTAAAGTCCAACATTTTTTGAACAGAGATCTACTTTTAAAGTTGACAGTGTATCGAGAGCTACCAAGCTACATCGAAAGCCATAGCATAGCCACAATGTATTGTGCAACAACAACACAATTTCCTGGCACAAAGATAATAATAATGCATTACTGAAGTAAATGTGCATGGTGCAAAGAATAAGCACAAGTAGGCCCACAGGACTGGCCTGTCACAACACAACAACAAACATCTCCAATTACACAACGCCGAGTTAAAGTTGGAAAAGTTGTTCCCTACTTTAGTAGGACTTCTGGCACTGAGAGGAGGCAAGAAGTAGATCTGGGTATCAATTCAAATTTCAAGAATTGATTTGATTCAGATTCTTAAGATTCAGAATCAATTCAGTTCGATTTGATTCAATTTGATATTGATTTGGGTTAGTGTTATAAAAACTGTTTTTGAGCTGTTGCATAATTGTCTAGCTTTTCAACATATTAATACTAGTATTTTATTGACATTTGACAGTAAATTAATGAAGTATTGGTTGTTAATAATGATGGCTATAAAAGTGATGGCACGGACCAATCCACCTCCCAGAATGATAGAGTAGTATTTTTATTTTACAAACATGCTGAAGGGCAGCCAAAAGAGGGCACCAGAGGTGCCTGGTTCATTGGCCCTTGAAGCAGGTACATTTTTACAGGATCCCATGTTTTGGCCTGATGCCTCGTTTCTTTTGACTTTTAAGCTGTAACAAAGACTAAAAAAACAAAAACAAAAAACCGTAGCTTTACATCACAAAATTTGGCCCACAAAATGCAGGCAACAGTGTTTCAGAGAGTTCTAAATTGAAAACTTTTCTGGGGGCAAACCGTCACGGTCTCCCCTACGGCGACCACGCTGCAGGAGAACTTCTCCCACAGCAACGCAGAATGACTGAAAAGTCGGTCTGCTTCCTACAGCCATGCAGCAAGTGCTGGTGTGGACTGAGTGAAAAGTAAGTCCAAGGGCCCTTAGTGATTTTCCAGTCAGACTGGGATTTGAGCAAAAGATCCTTTGGTCTCAAGCCCAACACTTAACCACTAGACCATCACCTCCCCTAATCACATCAACTGACAAAGAACGATATGATTTAATTAAGATGCTAGACTTACCGGGGGAGTTAGCTGACCTATGATTGAAAAAAGTCAGTGTCTTGGTCCTTCTCTAACCACAGTAGAGCTGCCACAAGCAATTATTTTGATAGTCAACTAGTCAACAATATTTTTGCAATTAGTCAACTAGTCGGATCATATGCAAATTGCAGCTTATCGCATTTTATCGATATTGATACCATTATCAATTCCGCTTATCAATCATATTCCTTATCGATACCTCCTGTGAATTTTCTGTGTGCTACAAGTAGGCTTTACAGGTTTTCTATGTCAATTACATTTTATTGAGTCTTAAAGTAAATAAATATGAAATTGGTCACTGGATCCTTGATCTCTGGACATAAACTCTACATGGTGGATCCCTGATCTCTGGACACAGAAAAAAAAAAAAAAAAAAAAAAAAAAATCTGTCTCTCCATACGTCTGAGCTGAGCTCAGCTGGCTGCTGGAGTCCACAGGTCTGCAGCCATACAGTCTTGGGCTGCTGCATGTCAGCCAGGACGTCTCATTTTGGGAGGAAAAAACAAAACAAAACATTTTGATCGATTGCAGTTTATTGTTTGTATTACAACATTTGGAAAGAAGTGTCATTTGATTTAAACTGCGATTCGCTCTGAAGTTATTAATTCCATGCGGACTCCATCTTTCTAACTTCACTCGGCGGCACAGCGTTTGGAGCGAGAGAACGGAGGACAATTCTCATTTCTTTCTCATAACAAGACAGGAGTCCCAGTTAGTCACTTTAATCTGCACAAAAGAGACTCACAATTGACATATTTTAATGGCTTTGAGAGGAGATAAGAAGCAGAGTTGCCACTTCTAAAGAGGAGCGAAGCAAAGATCCAACGAGGCAGCAGATTGAAGCACTGCTTCAAAGCAAATGACTCGTCGACTAGTAAATTATTAGACAGTTTCAATAGACATAGTTGTGACTAGTCGACTAGTTATGGCAGCCCCAAACCACACTCACTTCAATTTATTCCTAATGGAACTGTCGCACTTTGAATCATTCTTCTTTGCCTGGAGTTTCAACATAACACAGTTATTTTCATAATGCTGCAGGCTTCTCGCTGACTGATGCCTGTCCAATCAGGACCTTACCTTATGTTTATCTTTCAGTCTCGAATGGTTGGGAAGACGATGTAAAAACACAAGATTTCATATCAACTGCAATCTCATCTGGTGTATTTGCAGTCGATTTTACAAATCACTCACTCACTCACTCGGCCATCCAGGATCAGGTTGCGGGGGCAACAGCTCCAGCAGGGGACGCCAAACTTCCCTTTCTCGGGCCACATTAACCACCTCTGACTGGGGGATCCCAAAGTGTTCCCAGGACAGTGTGGAGATATAATCTCTCCACCTAGTCCTGGGTCTACCCCTGGGTCTCCTCCCAGATGGACGTTCCTGGAACACCTCCCTAGGGAGTCGCCCAGGGGGTATCCTTACCAGATGCCAGAACCACCTCAGCTGGCTCCTTTCAATGCGACAGGAGCAGCAACTCTACTCCGAGCTCCCCACAGAAGACCAAGCTTCTCACCTTATCTGTAAGGGAGACACCAGCCGCCCTCCTGAGGAAGCCCATTTCGGCCACTTGTACCCGCAATCTAGTTCTTTCAGTCATGACCTCATGACCATAGGTCAGAGTAGGAACAAAAATTGAGCAGTAGATCGAGAACTTCACCTTTTGGCTCAGCTTTCTTTTCGTCACAACAGTATGGTACAGCGAATGCAACACCGCCCCTGCTGCCGCCCGATTCTCTGACACAATCTCGCACTCCACTGTCCCCTCATTCCTGAACAAGACCCCGAGATACTTGAACTCCTTCACTTCGGGCAGGACTGCATTCCCTACCTGGAGTACACAATCCATCAGTTTCCTGCTGAGAACCACGGCCTCAGATTTAGAGGTGCTGATCCTCATCTCAGCAGCTTCACACTCGGCTGTGAACCAATCCAGTGAGAGTTGGAGGTCACCAATCAATCAAGCCAACAGGACCACATAATCTGCAAAAATCAGTGATAAGACCCTGAGCCCACCAAATTGGACACCGTCCTCCCAGACTACGCCCCGATATCCTGTCCATGAATATCACAAACAGGACTAGTGACAAGGCGCAGCCCTGGCGGAGGCCAACCCCCACCAGAACGAGTCCGACTTACTGCCGAGCACCCGAACACAGCTCTTGCATTGCGAGTACAGAGATTGGATGGCCCTGAGAAGAGACCCCCTCACTCCATACTCCCGCAGCACCTCCCACAGTATCTCCCAGGGTACCTGATCATACACCTTCTCCAAGTCCATAAAACACACATAGACTGGATGGGCATACTCCCAGGCTCCCTCCATGATCCTTGTGAGAGTGAAGAGTGGATGGTTCCACGTTTTCCCCTCCTGAGGTGCTTCACGGTTCGCCAGAAGCACCTTGGTGCTAACCAAAAGCCCTTCTCCGTGGTTGCTTCAAACTCCTCCCACACCCGCTGCTTTGCCTCCACCATAGCAAAGGCTACTGCCCTTCAGGCCTGTCGGTACCTTGTACCTGCCTCCGGAGTCTTCAGAGATAAAATATCCCAGAAAGGACTCCTTTAGTAGGACAGCTTCCCTGACCACCAGTGTCCACCACAGTGTTCGAGAGTTGCTGCTCCTTGAGGCACCTAAGACCTTCATATCACAGCTCCCCTCTGCAGCTTCAGCAATGGAAGCTTTGAACATTGCCCATTCTGGTTCAATGCCCCCAACCTCCATAGGGACGCTAGAATGCCAGGTGTGAGTTGAAGACATTCCCAGTTCATCTGCACAAAGTCCTCCCCCACCCTCTCATCCAACTCACCACCAGATGGTGATCAGTTGACAGCTCTGCCCCTTTCTTCACCCAAGTGTCCAGAACATGCGGCCTCAGATAAGAAGATACGATCACTGATCTTCGGCCTAGGGTGCTCTGGTACCAAGTACACTTATGAGCATCCTCATGTTCAAACATAGCGTTCGTTATGGACAGTCCATGACTAGCACAGAAGTCCAATAACAAACGGCCATTCAGGTTTAGATCAGGGAGGCCGTTCCTCCTAACCACACCTCTCCATGTGTCTGTCATTGCCCAAGTGTGCACTGAAGTCCACCAGCAGAACAATGGAGTCCCCCACCGGAGCCCCATACAGGACTCCAAGAAGGCCAAATACTCCAAACTACTGTTCGGTGCATTCGCACAAACAACAGTCACAGTTGCCCCCCGCAACCGGAAGGTGCAGGGAGATAACGCTCTCAACCACCGGGGTAAACTCCAATGAAGCGGCACCCAAACGGGGATCCTAGAGTATCCCCACACACACCCGGTGCCTCACACCCTGGGCAACTCCAAAGAATAAGGTCCAACTCCTATCAAGGAGAGTGGTTCCAGAGCCGAGGCTGTGCATGGAGGCGAGGCCCACCAGAGTTAACTGGTATCGCTCCAGCTACCGCACAAGCTCCTTCCCCAGTAGTGAGGTTGACGTTCCACACCCACAGAGCTAGCCCCTGCCACACAGGTCTGGTCTGCAGAGGCCCTGGAATTTCACTGCCATCCATGGGGCCGCGCACCAGCGGTTCCCCCTGCGGCAGGTGAGCCCACAGGGTGGAGATGGAAGGTCCACGCTGCCTTTTCAGGCTGTGCTTGACTGGGCTCCGTGGCAAGCCCATCCACCAGGTGCTTGCTGACGGGCCCCTACAGCCAGGAATGGCTCCAGACGGGGGCCCCGGGGTTCCTCTGGGCTGGGTCACATGTCCTCTGCCTCGTTCTGTCAATTCAATTTCAATTTATTAATTTATATAGCGCCAACTCACGACAAAGTCGCCCCAAGGCGCTTCACATAATTCATAACACAAAGTAATTTAAAATCAAAATTAAAAATCAAGAAAAGCACAATGAAAAGATAAAACACAGTAGAATAAAAAGAAATTACAAAGCAAACATAAAAACAAATTAGATTAATGATAAGACAGTCTAAAAAAGTGGGTCTTCAGTCTCGATTTAAAAGTCTCCACCGTGTCAGACTGCCTAATAACTGCAGGTAGATCATTCCAAAGAGTCGGAATACGGTAGGAGAAGGCTCTATACCCCACAGACTTCTTGTTCACCCTCGGAACACACAGAAGACCTGTGCCCTGCGAACACAAGGGCCGCGCGGGTACGTAGGGTTTAACCAAGTCCACCAGGTAGGAAGGTGCCAGTCCATGAACAAGTTTATAAACCAACAATAAGACTTTAAAATCTGATCGGGCAAAAACTGGTAGCTAATGAAGGGATGCCAGAATGGGTGCAATGTGGCCAAACCTTCTACTTTGTGTCAAAAGTCTGGCAGCAGCAGTCTGTACCAATTGAATTCCCCGGCAGGCCAGAAAATAAAGCATTACAATAATCCAGTCTGGAAGAAATAAACGCATGTATCAAAGTCTCAGCATCAGCCAGACAGGATGGAATGAATCCTCGCCACATTTCGCAGATGGAAGAAGGCAGTCCTCATAATGTCTCTAATGTGGGGGCCAAAAGACAATGTAGGATCGAGAAGTACTCCAAGATTCCTCACTTTGTCCGTATGATGCACAACACACAAACCCAAATTAAGTGCCAGCTGGTCAAATTGATGCTGATGTCTGGCTGGACCAAGAACCATCAATTTCAGTCTTATCAGAATTCAAGAGTAGGAAATTACTAGACAACCAACTTCTCACAGATGTAAGGCAATCTTCTAAGGCTTTTATATGGGCATGATTACCAGCAGTTACCGGCATATACAATTGAGTATCATCAGCATAACAATGAAAGGCAATCCCGTAATGCCGCAGAATATGCCCAAGGGGCGCTATATAAGTGAGAAAAGCAAGGGGCCTAACACAGACCCCTGTGGAACCCCAAATTTCATTTGACCAAGGCCAGAAGTAGTGTTATTATACACAACACAATAAGAATGACTCGACAAGTATGACGTCAGCCAAGCAAGAACACTTCCAGTAATCCCAAAGTAATTTTCCAGCCTATCAAGTAAAACATGATGATCCATGATTCTGCTCTGGGTGTGAAATGTTTAGTTATTCCTCGGCCTCCTTTAGCAGTAATGGTACTTGTAATAAGTGTAGCTTATTCGTAGCTTTGGAGGCCAGGCTGGGCGAATTGGAGCAGAGTTGTAGTCTTACACACCTCTCTGCAGCTTCTCTCCCCCTGCCATCCCCTCATTACCCCATCCCCGTAGAGACGGTGTCTGCTCCCAGACCACCAATAACCAGCAAAAATCTATTTAAGCATAAAAATTCAAAAAGAAAAAATAATATAGCACCTTCAAGTGCACCAGACTAAAACAGTTAAATGTGGTCTATTAAACATTAGGTCTCTCTCTTCTAAGTCCCTGTTAGTAAATGATATAATAATTGATCAAATGAGTCAACACCCCCGAGTCACACTAACTGCCAGAATGCTCGTAGCACAGGCCGAGGCGGAGGATTAGCAGCAATCTTCCATTCCATCTTATTAATTAATCCAAAACCCAGACAGAGCTTTAATTCATTTGAAAGCTTGACTCTTAGTCTTGTCCATCCAAATTGGAAGTCCCAAAAACCAGTTTTATTTGTTATTATCTATCGTCCACCTGGTCGTTACTGTGAGTTTCTTGGTGAATTTTCAGACCTTTTTTCTGACTTAGTGCTTAGCTCAGATAAGATAATTATAGTGGGCGATTTTAACATCCACACAGATGCTGAGAATGACAGCCTCAACACTGCATTTAATCTATTATTAGACTCTATTGGCTTTGCTCAAAATGTAAATGAGTCCACCCACCACTTTAATCATATCTTAGATCTTGTTCTGACTTATGGTATGGAAATTGAAGACTTAACAGTATTCCCTGAAAACCCCCTTCTGTCTGATCATTTCTTAACATTTACATTTACTCTGATGGACTACCCAGCAGTGGGGAATAAGTTTCATTACACTAGAAGTCTTTCAGAAAGCGCTGTAACTAGGTTTAAGGATATGATTCCTTCTTTATGTTCTCTAATGCCATATACCAACACAGTGCAGAGTAGCTACCTAAACTCTAAGTGAGATAGAGTATCTCGTCAATAGTTTTACATCCTCATTGAAGACAACTTTGGATGCTGTAGCTCCTCTGAAAAAGAGAACTTTAAATCAGAAGTGCCTGACTCCGTGGTATAACTCACAAACTCGCAGCTTAAAGCAGATAACCCGTAAATTGGAGAGGAAATGGCGTCTCACTAATTTAGAAGATCTTCACTTAGCCTGGAAAAAGAGTCTGTTGCTCTATAAAAAAGCCCTCCGTAAAGCTAGGACATCTTTCTACTCATCACTAATTGAAGAAAATAAGAACAACCCCAGGTTTCTTTTCAGCACTGTAGCCAGGCTGACAAAGAGTCAGAGCTCTATTGAGCCAAGTATTCCTTTAACTTTAACTAGTAATGACTTCATGACTTTCTTTGCTAATAAAATTTTAACTATTAGAGAAAAAACTACTCATAACCATCCCAAAGACGTATCGTTATCTTTGGCTGCTTTCAGTGATGCCGGTATTTGGTTAGACTCTTTCTCTCCGATTGTTCCGAGTTATTTTCATTAGTTACTTCCTCCAAACCATCAACATGTCTATTAGACCCCATTCCTACCAGGCAGCTTTATCTATCCATGAAGCCAGAGGACACACACCAATTAGCTAAACTGCAGGATTGTCTTACAGACATAAAGACATGGATGACCTCTAATTTCCTGCTTTTAAACTCAGATAAAACTGAAGTTATTGTACTTTTGGCCCCACAAATCTTAGAAACATGGTGTCTAACCAGATCCTTACTCTGGATGGCATTACCCTGACCTCTAGTAATACTGTGAGAAATCTTGGAGTCATTTTTGATCAGGATATGTCATTCAAAGCGCATATTAAACAAATATGTAGGACTGCTTTTTTGCATTTACGCAATATCTCTAAAATTAGAAAGGTCTTGTCTCAGAGTGATGCTGAAAAACTAATTCATGCATTTATTTCCTCTAGGCTGGACTATTGTAATTCATTATTATCAGGTTGTCCTAAAAGTTCCCTAAAAAGCCTTCAGTTAATTCAAAATGCTGCAGCTAGAGTACTGACGGGGACTAGAAGGAGAGAGCATATCTCACCCATATTGGCCTCTCTTCATTGGCTTCCTGTTAATTCTAGAATAGAATTTAAAATTTTTCTTCTTACTTATAAGGTTTTGAATAATCAGGTCCCATCTTATCTTAGGGACCTCATAGTACCATATCACCCCAATAGAGCGCTTCGCTTTCAGACTGCAGGCTTACTTGTAGTTCCTAGGGTTTGTAAGAGTAGAATGGGAGGCAGAGCCTTCAGCTTTCAGGCTCCTCTCCTGTGGAACCAGCTCCCAATTCAGATCAGGGAGACAGACACCCTCTCTACTTTTAAGATTAGGCTTAAAACTTTCCTTTTTGCTAAAGCTTATAGTTAGGGCTGGATCAGGTGACCCTGAACCATCCCTTAGTTATGCTGCTATAGACTTAGACTGCTGGGGGGTTCCCATGATGCACTGAGTGTTTCTTTCTCTTTTTGCTCTGTATGCACCACTCTGCATTTAATCATTAGTGATTGATCTCTGCTCCCCTCCACAGCATGTCTTTTTCCTGGTTCTCTCCCTCAGCCCCAACCAGTCCCAGCAGAAGACTGCCCCTCCCTGAGCCTGGTTCTGCTGGAGGATTCTTCCTATTAAAAGGGAGTTTTTCCTTCCCACTGTTGCCAAGTGCTTGCTCACAGGGGGTCGTTTTGACCGTTGGGGTTTTTCCGTAATTATTGTATAGCCTTGCAATAAGACGCCTTGGGACAACTGTTTGTTGTGATTTGGCGCTATATAAATAAAATTGATTTGATCCACAGTATCAAACGCAGCACTAAGATCGAAAAGCACTAAAACCATCGTGGTGTTCGAATCCATTGCACACAGAAAATCATTCTGTCATTGTGTCTTGTGAACCATTCTTAGTCTGCCCTCTCGCCTGAGACCAATTTGCCATGGGAGACCCTACCAGGATCACGAAGGCTCCAGACAACACAGCTCTCAGGTTCATAGCACCACACAAACCTCTCCACCATGATAAGGTGATGGTTCCAACAGATTATTTTACAAATATAAACAAAAAATCTGATGCCGTTCAGGAAAACAAAAACCTGGAAACATCTGCCACAGAAGTACATAAATACCTAGATTTACACAAATTCCCGGAAGAGTCACATCACTGATTTCCCTTGTTGTTTCTTCGTCTCGTCACTAGGGATGGAACCAATCCGATTTCGGATCGTTATTGGGTTCCGATACCAACGTAATTCATGTATTGGAAAATACGGATCAAACCCGCGACATTTTTCGATACCGGAGAAGAGCCACTGTGAATCCTCTCAACTGCTGTTGTTTGCTCTCGGCTTGTTTACTGTGGGAGGAGGGGGGATTTCTCTGAAGCCGGGCTGTTTGAGAGAGCTCTGTTCCGCAGCATTCTATCTGCGGGTAGCGGCAAATTTCTGCCCGGCTCTCGGCTTCAAATTGTCTGTTCATCGAGCATGGACTTTCCAAAAAATTAACCTAATTGTTGCTGAAAATTTGTGCTCAAAACATAGCCGCATCACTGTCCCGAGGCTGTAAAACACCAGCTCCGCATGCAGCCAAGGAGGACAGCGAACAGAGATTCTGTCTGCTGAAAGGGAAAAAGTCTCCATTAACATCCTTTAATCCATTAAAATCATGAGCATCTGATATTTATTTTACAGTTGAAAGGCTACAGCTCAAAGCACTTAAACAGCAAGAGAAAAAGAAAAGAGAGACAGAAGGAGAGAGAAAGCGAGTGAGAAAGAGAGAGAGAGAAAGGGAGGGAGAGCGAAAGGGAGAGAGACAGTGTTGTCTTTTCTCTTTAAGTCTATAAAAGTACTTAATTCTTTCACCAAAACATAAAATCTCAGGTTTCATCTTAGATGCTCCTTCTAGCAAATTGTAGCTCAACTTTCAGGTCCTCATGAAATCAATAATACTCGTATTAAAGCAAACAGAGCTCTGGTATCAGATCGGAAAAGTATCGGTATCGGCAGATATCCAAATTCAGGTATTGGGATGGGATCAGAAGTGAAAAATTGAGGATCAGTGCATCCCTACTTGTCACTAGGGTCCTGGTGGAAGGCCGCTATTGTTTTTGTGCTAATTTTTATTTTTCTTCTTCAGGTGGAGTTAAAATGTGAAATTTACAGGATTGGTAGGGTACAGCACAAACTACCCGTGTATACACACACACACACAAAAAAAATGGCTGGTGAAAAATGCTAGGTGGCGTTATAAATAATAAAAATGTTTTGGCAAAAACAACTTCTAATGACTTTTGATCCATGGGGTCAAACATGCCATTGCAATTGGTGGAATGAGCTCTTTCCAATAATATAGCCACACCCATTTTCAACTAGAATTTTTTTTTTTCTTTAAACACAGTATTGCAAAATAAGCCCGGGCAAACTCATCTCTGGATTTTTGAAGTAGTTAAGCCAGATTGGTGTCAAAAGGTTTTCTGGTTCAGGGTTCTCACCAGTGCAGTTGAGCATAGGGGCTCCTATGATGTGATTTGGATCCCCAACGCTGTGATTCTACCAGCATTCTTTTTTTTTTTTTTTAAAGGGCATGTCGCACATGATTTAACATCCCAGTTACCAAGACAAAGTATTCATGATTGTAAGTGCGAAGCGTCATGTGTTCTGGAAAAAAGCGCCAATTAAAAAGCAAAACCCTCAGCCAGCAAGTCAGTCATAAATAGAAGATTAATGAGCAAAAAGTAGAAGAATGAGTGACAGACTTCACCCTGCTGTGAGGATCTTTTTTTTTAAAGCAACTGCTCGTCAGTGAAGCCGGACGGAGCTGATGGGGATGATCCGGCCACAGAGCCACACTAGTCAGCTGATCAGGCAGAGAGCCAGCAGCATTGTGATCGAGCAGAAACAAACAAAAACATAATATCATTTAAGCGCAGAGCATAACAGATTTCAGCCATTGTTTTTCAGGGTGTGTATTGGGAAAATGATCATTTCTCTATGTTGATTGCTGAGCCAAGCAGTAGGTCTGCAATCCACCCCCCCAAAAAATGAGACATCTTACGTTCTTTATGAATTACATTAACCTTGATGTGCTACCTGCAAGAGCTCAGCTGAGGCTATGGAGTTACATTTGTCTCATTTATACCTGAATATGCTTTTGACAAAAACTTCAGATTTTGTTTATGTCCAACGATCTATAGGATCCAGTGACCAATTTCATATTTATTTACTTTAAAACTCGAAAAAATGTTGACAGAAAACCTGTAAAGCCTACTTTGTGCACAAAAAATTCACAAGCGGTACTGATAAGGTAATCAATAAAGATCGATAGCACAATCAACAATAGCATTGATATGGATAAAATCTCATCAATACCCATCCCTAGATCAGATCATCCATCAGGTTACAGGGCCTGCCGTGGCTGTACTGATCTGGGACCGCTGTAATCCTACAGGTGTAATCCGTTGACTGAGTGTCTGTGGGTGCTGGATCGAGTGTCTGCTGTGAGCAGAGCCTCCTCTTCCTCCACTGGGCCTCTCTGCACTGCCAGATGAAAAACTCGCTGCGCCTCATTCATTAACGTCTCAGTTACCACAAGCATCAGTGGATTTTGTCTGCATGTGATGAAATTATTCCATGATCCACAGAAAAATTATAAATAAAATGCGAAAATACTCAGTTTTGCCTCTGTACGACACCGTGCACACACTTGATGCCGTGCTCATCAATACAAGTGCTCCACCTGCCAATCAAAAGAGCTCTGTCTGCCAAACTTAACCATTTCCACATGTATAATACCGTGCAGCACCGACCCGAACCACTCGGTGGAAATGGGGCCATCAGCAGCCTGTAAAAATCCATAAATTAGCCGCATCATTGTTTAAGCTGCAGTGTTCAAAGCGTGTGAAAAAAGTAGCATGTTTAGCCTGCTGGTCCACAGCTGTCAAACTTGTGATTCCAGATGAAGTCTCACTCTCCTCAGTGGGACAATATCAAAACAGCTGTCTTCAAAATGTGCTGAAGACAGGACAGACGAGTCGCTGGGTGACCCCCCTTATCTGTTTTATCCACGTACGTGATCAGCTGACTCTGCCTGCACCAGTGTTTTAATAAAAGCCTGCAACAAAAACAGAGCCGGCATAACTCCAGAAATGAAGCACTTACACATAGAAATAAGCCCGATCACTAACAAAACAAATGGGACTGCTAAAACAATGGTTCTCCGACTGATGTCACTTCCTTCTCCAATTTCATGGCTCGTCCGGAGGTTCCTGATTTTTAGTGGCGCACAGTTCAAAATCCGAATATTTATCTCTTCAGCAACTGCGCACCAGGAAAGGATAAATTTCAAACTGTTGTCGAATTTAAGTCTTAAATACTCAAACATTACATATCGTGTCATCCGCACATGAAATTAGTTGAAATTCCCTCACATTAATGGATGTACGGAATGTTGCCAAATTTGCCAGCTTCATCCAGGGTACTGTTAACATTTCTTGTACTCGATTCTGTAAGAAGTACCATGAGGTGGTGCTACAATGCTCTGAAAAGCAGCAAATTTAATTGGTCATTTGATCACTGTGATCCAATCCAACAGTATATGAAAAACACATCACACTGCAAATATAGCAGCGACATCCATATGTTAACTGTGGAAAACAGCAAAACACGTCCTGTGAGATGATTCAGTTCCAGCCCTGACCACGCGATGGCAGTGATGCACTCTGTCCTTAACTGTTGTACAAATTGTTCACATTAAGGAAGAAATAAACCTGGGTCTTGTTCCATAAAACAGGATTACCAGATAAACCAGGTTTATTTTATTAGTCTGGTATCCACGTTTTGCTTTGCAAAATAGTGTACTCATCTATGGATTTCTGATGCAGAACGCCCAGATTGATTAGTCAGGAAACCTTAACATTTTTGCTGTTACAACCCCTGGCAAAAATTATGGAATCACCGGCCTCGGAGGATGTTCATTCTGTTGTTTAATTTTGTAGAAAAAAAGCAGATCACAGACATGACACAAAACTAAAGTCATTTCAAATGGCAACTTTCTGGCTTTAAGAAACACTATAAGAAATCAAGAAAAAAAGATTGTGGCAGTCAGTAACGGTTACTTTTTTAGACCAAGCAGAGAAAAAAAAATATGGACTCACTCAATTCTGAGGATTAAATTATGGAATCACCCTGTAAATTTCCATCCCCAAAACTAACACCTGCATCAAATCACATCTGCTCGTTGACATTAACCTTATGTCATGAAATTGACCCTATGTGTCTTTTTGCAAGGAATGTTTTCACAGTTTTTGCTCTATGGCAAGATGCATTATCTTCTTGAAAAATGATTTCATCATCCTTAAACATCAGAAAAGTGTCCAAAATATCAACGTACACTTGTGCATTTATTGATGATGTAATGACAGCCATCTCCCCAGTGCCTTTACCTGACATGCAGCCCCATATCATCAATGACTGTGGAAATTTACATGTTGTCTTCAGGCAGTCATCTTTATAAATCTCATTGGAACGGCACCAAACAAAAGTTCCAGCATCATCACCTTGCCCAATGCAGATTCGAGATTCATCACTGAATTTCCTTTAGGCGGTTTCTTACAGTTCGGTCACAGACGTTGACTCCAGTTTCCTCCCATTCGTTCCTCATTTGTTTAGTTGTGCATTTTCGATTTTTGAGACATATTGCTTTAAGTTTTCTGTCTTGACGCTTTGATGTCTTCCTTGGTCTACCAGTATGTTTGCCTTTAACAACCTTCCCATGTTTGTATTTGGTCCAGAGTTTAAACACAGCTGACTGTGAACAACCAACATCTTTTGCAACACTGCGTGATGATTTACCCTCTTTTAAGAGTTTGATAATCCTCTCCTTTGTTTCAACTGACATCTCTCATGTTGGAGCCATGATTCATGTCAGTCCACTTGGTGCAACAGCTCTCCAAGGTGTGATCACTCCTTTTTAGATGCAGACTAACAAGCAGATGTGATTTGATGCAGGTGTTAGTTTTGGGGATGAAAATTTACAGGGTGATTCCATAATTTATTCCTCAGAATTGAGTGAGTCCATATTTTTTTCCTCTGCTTGGTCTAAAAAAGTAACTGTTACTGACTGCCACAATCTTTTTTTTCTTGATTTCTTATAGTGTTTCTTAAAGCCAGAAAGTTGCCATTTGAAATTACTTTAGTTTTGCGTCATGTCTGTGATCTGCTTTTTTTTTTTTTTTTACAAAATTAAACAACTGAATGAACATCCTCCGAGGCCGGTGATTCCATAATTTTTGCCAGGGGTTGTATAGGCAGGACCACTGTTAGATCCACAGTGCCAAATATGTCCACTGAGATCAGTCAGTTTGACTCCTAACCACATGGTGACAGTGATGCTGTCTGTCCTCAAATGTTGTTCAGATGTTCACAACAAATAAACATCCAAATTTGTCAAGACCACATTTTGAAGAACTGTTAGGCTGGAAATGTCGTGTTCTGTTGTCACCAGGAGTTTCAATGATTATCTGGATGTGGGTGCAGCAAACAGGGATTCTTCTTCTGCTTTGATGGTAGGCTAATCAGCTCACCGGTGCATTACTGCCAACCATTTGGAGGGAAGTCCACGACCGCCCCAGAATACAAGAAAACACATTTTGGGCAAAATGAAATGTGCATGTTGTGTTCCTGCTTGTTTCTCTGTGGTCCCTGCTTGGGCCAGGCCTGGATCTGCACTGGTGCTCCGAAGGTTAATATTTACCTGCAAATCCAGTTTCTGTGGCACTGAGATTAAAAAAAGTTTGATGCGAATGTTTGTTGGCGCACACATGTAGAGGAATGAACGCTGAATTAAAATAAGTATTTAAAAGAGACGACAGACGGCGCTGTTAGCAGGAAGCGCCTAAGGTGAAGCAGACGAACGACAACTGAAAATACGTTTTAAATGGAAAAAAATCACAGAAATACAAACAGCTGTAAAGAACGATATGTTACTAGGAGAAAAAAAAACCCAGTTCAACAGAACAACTGAATGGAAACAATTGCTTTTGGATTTCTTCTTAAAAAAAAAAGCATATTAATTTATTTTCAAAACCGCTGATCGTAAAATCTGGAAACAAGACTTTTTTTTTTTACGGCCTGTAGTAATGGCGACCAAAATGGCGCCTTTAAAAGGAAATAAAAACTTCACTGATACAAACAAAAAACACAATTACATGATTTTAAGAAAATCTGAACAAACCGTCCGAGTTAAAAACTGCATCCAGCAGTCGGCGCTGTCGGTGGTTCTCCTCTTTGGAACGACAAAGTTCCTCCTCGTACTCTGCTATGGTTCTTTCAAACAGCCCAAATATCTCTTCAGCAGCCGCAGTTAGTCGCTGCTTCACCAACGCTCTCAGCATTTGGACTTTAGACATTTTCACACAACGACGCCAACTTTTTCTAAAACAAACTCCGTCACAAAAAAACAAAAGAACCAAAGAGTCACAGACACGAACACTGCTGCTCACAGCTAGCAAGCTAAGCTAAGGGCCGGAAACAGAGGCGCCTTCAAAGTAAGAGAGAACAGCGGCGCCTTCAAAGTAAGAGAGCGAACAGAGGTGTCTTCAAAATAAAGAGCACTCTGACACACCCTGGATGGGATGTCGGTCCATGACAGTTTACTTCTCCAGCCAATGCATTAATTTGTCCCTCAGGTTTGGTGCATGTCAAAAGAAAAAAAAAAGAAGAAACGTTTAAATGTTTGAATTGTCCTCATTGTAACAACGTTAGTCAAAGACTTTTATGGATGTTCACAACAACAGGTCATTTAAACAATTGGAATTTATTAATTGTAATACTACTTTTGTTGTTTATCAACTGTTTTGTCCTTGTCCAGGTTTTTTTCTATGTTGGTTGAACTAAGAGGTGTTTAAGAGATCGCTTTGCTGAACATAAATATGCAATTAGAATCAATAACCAGGACAATCCAATAGCGAGGCATTTTAATACGCATCATAATGCCAATGACTCTCTCCTCCGAATTGAGACTATTGAACATATCAAACCTCTTACAAGAGGAGGAGATAGACTATTGAAACTAAATCAACGAGAGGCCTTTTGGATTCACAAGTTAAAAGCATGCGTCTGTCCTGGACTAAATGAGAATTTTGATTTGTCCTGTTTTCTGTAACTATGCACTGAAGGGGGAGTCACCTTTTTCTCTGGAGGCGGGTAAGTTCTCTGCTGTCCCGCCTGCTTCCCGACACCTGTGTCTGATTGGTTTTTGTACTGTGGGTGTGCCTAGTTTTTACTTCCTTTTAAAGTCGAGTTTGTATGTCTACAGCTTGGGACTCCGACGAGGGCGGTCGCATCTCCTCCACTCTCCCTTATCTCTCTGCTTTAACCGTCAAGTCCCTACTTCACCAGACTGTGAATTCCTCAAAACTATATTGGATTCTGGATCTATTGGACTACTATTGGATTAACCATGGAATTGATCAGCTGGTCTCTGAACAATATTGACACCATTTTTTTTTTTTACAAGAAGGTCAGGACCGGGGGATCCTGCCTGCCTGGAACGTATCCTGCGGGCTATGTCCTCCTGGAGTTCCTGGCGTGTGGCATGCTTGGCGCCTTTCTTCGTTGAGGAGTCGAGGATTTATTCATTTTTGGTCTCATGGTAGCAGGGCTGGTACTTTTTGGCTTATGTGCTGCCCTGATCTACCGGAAAATTGCCAAGATGGCGGCATCAAGAACCACGGGCCCTCGTGTGTCCGTCATGATTAACGAGGTTGTCAAGGCAGTGCATTCTCAGACTGCGTTGACTCTTGAACTCAGACGCAAATTGGATGACACCTTGGAGCTGATGCGTGCCTTGCAGTCGAAGCTGAAGGTTTCGGAGGCCTGTGAATATTCTTAATTCATAATTGGGAATATTCTTAATTCATAATTGGGATTTGGTTGTTCAAGTGGAACTGTTAAGTGTTTTCACTGCTCAGCTACTACACTCCAGGCTATCTAGCCTTAAGGTCAATTGCCCACTGTTTACCTCCAGAGGAATTTATTCAGGCCTTGTGAGATTATTCGGCTCCATTCTTATCTCAACCCACAAAGACAATAACTGACTTACACATGGACTGAAGCATGCTCCAGCTTTTCCTTTTACCTCCCTTCCTGCACCCCCTGCGGCAGGCCCTCGTTCTTCCCAAGCTGGCAGGCGGCGCGACTCTAGTTGCACCGGCTACCAAAACACATCGCCTCAATTTGGAAATGGACTGTTTCAAGTTTAGTGCACATAAACAATGTCAAATGTATGTGTGTTGTCCTAATTCTAATGTGTGCCATTATTGCGGTAAACAAGTAATAATTGTGGATTAATTGCCGTTTGTCTGTGGAATGTGAGTGCAGCTGTTGTCCTGTGTTCTTGTCTGTGTGTTTACTGTTCTCTGTGCTAAGAGTTTTTTCCTCGTTGTGGCTTCTCGAAGGCATCGACCTTGAGGGTTTTTTTTCTCTTCCTTACCTTGTGTGTGCTTTTTTATATGTGTTTATGTACCAGGCCAGCGTATGTCTGTTACGTGTGTGTTGTTTGTCTTTGGGTCGGTCATGGTTTGCTCAACCCTGCTGTGACCTAAAGCAGGGATGTACATCTAGAGCTGGTCCCCGGGCGCCTTATGGCGACTTTTGCTCCTAACTGGCAATTAGGATGGGTTAAATGCAGTAGACACAATTCATTGATTCATTCATGTTCCTTTGTGCATATGACAATAAAATTTTTTTGAATCTTGAATCTTTGAAATCTCGTTGTTGTAATGACAATGATAATAAAAGCTATCTCTCTCTTTATCTATATATACTTTTTTTTATGTAAGACCTGAGGAAGACCAGCTGTACAGTCGAAACATGTTGGCTTGCCCATTAAAATAAAGGCCTTTTGACACCTGCTTGTGCAGCTCATATTTTTGGAGTGCCTGGACTGCATGTTTTTGTGTCTTCATGCAAACTTGATATGTTTGTTTATGTTTTGACTTCACATGTTAACCTTTGGTCAATTTATCATTCTTCTGTTACATGGATGTGAAATATTCATGTTGGGTGGGGGAGGGGAGATATAAACATAGAAAACGCTCATACTGTAGAAGTCAAATACTGATGTGAAAAACATTTTGCTTTGTTTCGCTCAACAGATAAATTCTAAGTCACCCAGAAATGCTAATGTCAACACTGGATGGAAAAATCTGTTATTCCCTTTCCCATATATAGAGGAGAATAAGAATCAAACCCAATCAGTGTTGCTGAGAATTGAACATGTTGGTGACTGTAAATGAACAATAGCTGCAGCTTTACTCATGTCAAATATTATGAACCCAGTGGTGACATAACTTTAATGAGTCATGAAAATAAGGATTTTTTTTTCTGTGATCCTGAATAAGAACAAGGTGTCCAATGTTGGACAGAATATTTTAAAATACTTGATTGTTGGATTTAATTGCAACATGAACAGTATCAGGGGTTGAAGATGAGTATTTGAAAAAAGTGGACAAAGCCAGACAGAATGATTGACCACAGCAACGTTCTTCTTCCAATTTTTAGGCCTCTTAAGATGGCAAGAAGAAACCATCCGACAGCGGAATGCAAAGGTGCTTCTTCACCCTCCACCATCTACTACACAGAATCTGGTTCCTTACTGGCTTATTTTCTTGAGGTTTATCAGTACAGTCACATACTGATCTAAAACCTGCAGATTGTTGACCTTCCATACGTCGGGGGGGGGGGGGGGGGGGTCCATACACAATACTGACATCTACTGTCATCTGGTAGGTTTGAGAAGCAGGCTTAGACCAGAGAGTCCTTGGGTCAATTCCCAGTCAGAAGGTAAATGACAGAAAATGCCCTTGAGCAAGGTTCTTAATCTGCAAGTTGCTCCTGGTACTCTGCTCACCGGCATCAGTGTGTGTAAATGTGAGGCATCAGTGTAAAGCACTTTCAGCAGCTGCATCAGGTGTTAAAGTGCTACAGAAATTTTGTTCATTTACTACGAGTTTAATGCCACAAAGCACAATTTCTTTGAACATGCTAGTCTTCAGTAATCAGGCTTTTCACCATGAAAAGCCTTCAGGACCGTTTTCCAATTTCTTCTTACAGGTAGCCAGTTCATAACATGTTGAGATGCTCTCCTCCTCATCCAGGGACTCCAAAGTGCCCCGACCCAACTGATGAAGTACAAAACATCTTCAAGGGACTATAGAAGTCCAGTTGACCTGATCTACCTGCATGTCTCCACACTTTTCTGCTTTTGTAGGCAAATAACTGGATTGTGGTTGTGGTACTCATCAGGCCAACTTCAGAGGACTCTTGTGGATTTTCTGGTATCAGTGCAAAAAAGTGCACAGCCTTGTATCATGATTTTTTTTTTTTTTTTGTTAATAAATGGAAATAAAAATTCTAACTAAAAATGTACTGAGACAGTGCTCATAGTACATTATTAATACAAACATGTCAGTGTGGTACCAATGAACTAACAGTATACCAGGCTAGTATTAATACTATTATACTAGTTCCATGTATTTATTGTGGATATACATCGTATTTGTTTGAAAAAAAAAAAAAAAATTTATACATCAAATATGCAATGGAAGACCATTAAACATATGAACTGTGGATGCTCAGTTTTCATTTTATTTAATAAAATAGGACATTTAATGCTTAGCATCAGTACATTTATTATTTAATGGCAACTGCACCATTCGGTGTATCCTCTTTTACTACAGACAAACAAAGAAATTTCAGCATAATGCATACAATACAATCATTTTTTTTCTTCACAACAACTAGTCAATTTTAATGACAGTTTAGCTTCACTACCTTTACCATGAAAAGTTAAACAAATGATTTGGTCAAATGTGTTTGCAAAATGGTCCAAATAATTTTTTTGTGGAATTTAGTAACAATTTGGTCACTATGACCTTTAGAACAAAAATAAGGTAAAAACATATGTGCACCTTTGAAAACTACAATAAACAGAGGGCTCATATTTGGAGTGGCTTTTTGAAGATGCCAACTTAACAGGGGAAGTGAAGAGGCAAACTAAAGACAAAGAAACTTGTAAACTATTTATTTTAAAACATAAAGCTGCACCAGGTGATGGCGATGGTTCACTCAGGTTGAATGAGCTTCAACATGTTTTTCAGGAAGATACAGCAGCTAAAAATCTGCTCTACCAAACCGTTGAGAAAATTTTATTTTTAATACCTGTAATTTCCAATATTACGTTGTGATGCAGTGATACAGTAGTGTTCAGAATAATAGTAGTGCTATGAGTAAAAAAAAGTAGAAAAGGGGGTGTTCACAATAATAGTAGCATCTGCTGCTGATGCTACAAACTCAAAACTATTATGTTCAAACTGCTTTTTTATCAATCCTGTGAATCACTAAACTAGTATTTAGTTGTATAACCACAGTTTTTCATGATTTCTTCACATCTGCGAGGCATTAATTTTGTTGGTTTGGAACCAAGATTTTGCTGGTTTACTAGTGTGCTTGGGGTCATTGTCTTGTTGAAACACCCATTTCAAGGGCATGTCCTCTTCAGCATAAGGCAACATGACCTCTTCAAGTATTTTGACATATCCAAACTGATCCATGATACCTGGTATGCGATATATAGGCCCAACACCATAGTAGGAGAAACATGCCCATATCATGATGCTTGCACCACCATGCTTCACTGTCTTCACTGTGAACTGTGGCTTGAATTCAGAGTTTGGGGGTCGTCTCACAAACTGCCTGCGGCCCTTGGACCCAAAAATAACAATTTTACTCTCATCAGTCCACAAAATATTCCTCCATTTCTCTTTAGGCCAGTTGATGTGTTCTTTGGCAAATTGTAACCTCTTCTGCACGTCTTTTATTTAACAGAGGGACTTTGCGGGGGATTCTTGCTAATAAATTAGCTTCACACAGGTGTCTTCTAACTGTCACAGCACTTACAGGTAACTCCAGACTGTCTTTGATCATCCTGGAGCTGATCAATGGGTGAGCCTTTGCCATTCTGGTTATTCTTCTATCCATTTTGATGGTTGTTTTCCATTTTCTTCCACGTGTCTCTTTTTTTTTTGTCCATTTTTAAGCATTGGAGATCATTGTAGATGAACAGCCTATAATTTTTTGCACCTGCGTATAAGTTTTCCCCTCTCCAATCAACTTTTTAATCAAACTACGCTGTTCTTCTGAACAATGTCTTGAACGTCCCATTTTCCTCAGGCTTTCAAAGAGAAAAGCATGTTCAACAGGTGCTGGCTTCATCCTTAAATAGGGGACACCTGATTCACACCTGTTTGTTCCACAAAATTGACAAACTCACTGACTGAATGCCACACTACTATTATTGTGAACACCCCCTTTTCTACTTTTTTTTAACTAATAGCCCAATTTCATAGCCTTAAGAGTGTGCATATCATGAATGCTTGGTCTTGTTGGATTTGTGAGAATCTACTGAATCTACTGGTACCTTGTTTCCCATGTAACAATAAGAAATATACTCAAAACCTGGATTAATCTTTTTAGTCACATAGCACTACTATTATTCTGAACACTACTGTATCTTTAAAAACACTTTGTAGTGGCTATGTAGAAAATACTACAGAACTGAGGTCATTAATTATTATCACATATTTAATAATACTAAGGCTGGAACAGAGGAGCACCAGAGTTTAGAAAAACATCCAAATTTAAGGTTTTTTTTCCTGTGTGGACTCTCATGTGTCTCGTAGCGTCTCCTCTCTGCCTGAAGCCTTTATTACAGACTGAACAAGTGAAAGGTTTCTCTCCTGTATGACGTCGCATGTGGTACGTCAACGATGCTGAATGAGTGAATCTTTCACCGCAGCTTGAGCATCGAAACGGTTTCTCTCCTGTATGAATTTTCATGTGCCTCATCACTGTAAACTTGGAGCAAAACGTTTTGCTACACACAGAGCAGCAAAATCGTTTCTCTTTATGATGAAGCATGGTGTGTTCTTTCAGCATGTTCTTCTTTCTAAACGTTTTGCTACACTCGGAGCAGTCAAATGGTTTCTTGTCACTATGAATTTTCATGTGGTCAATGAGATTGTTTTTGAATCTAAATATTTTGCTACACTCGGAGCAACTAAATGGTTTATCCCCTGTATGAATTCTCATATGTCTGATCAGGTTGGGCTTTAACGTAAATCTTTTGGTGCATTCAGTGCAGCAGAACGGTTTCTCTCCTGAGTGATGTCTCATGTGGTCATGCAGGCTGCCCTTGTACCTGAATGATTTGTTGCACTCGCTGCAGTTGAACGAGTTCTCTTCATTATGAAGTGTTACGTGAGGGTTCAGATCATTGCTTGAACAAAGTGTTTTACCACCTACAGAGCAGCCGAATGGTCTCTGGTAACTGAGGTTACATGTTGGTTTAAAACCTGACGGCGGATCTCCTGCCTCCTTACAATCATCACTGTGTTGGCTCTCACATTCAAAAGAGTCTGAAGCCTTATTGATGTTAAGTGTTTGCAAGTAAACATCTTGATCTAAGTGTTTGTCCGGTTCTGGTACTCCACGAGGTTGTGTGAACACGCCTTCAGTTGAGTTGCTGGCTTGAGGCTCCGCCTCTCTTTGGCTTTGATGAAGTTGTGAGGACTGAGGTCTCTGTTCGTTTTCTCCACTCTTCACAGGGACACAAGTCAATGTGAACTTAATGACATCATTCACCTGCGGTTCTTGAAGCGGTTCTCCCTGCTTATCGATCCAGAGGTCCTTGTGTTCCTCCTTAATGTGTTGGGGATCTGGGTCCTCTTGGTGCACACTGGAGCTCCAGTCCACCTGCTCCTCAGGTAAAACCTCTTCCTTCCCGACCAACAGTTGCTGTGTATCTACAAAGAGCGATCAATGAATATTAAACCACAAATAAACTGGAAAAGCACTCAGAATGCACAGCGCCCTCTGCTGGAGTGTCACCTCTTTGTCAAATCACAAAGAGGGCTTTAAAAGAGAGACAGTAAAAAACACAAAAAAAAACAAAAAACAAACAAACCTATTGCCAGTTCTGGATCACTGACAAAAAATTATTAAACTTTCTGTGACCTAACAACCATCAGGTGAGGTCTGGGTGCACTGGGTCGTGCGTTGCCCCAGATACCACACAACAGAACCACTTTGGCTCTTGAATGGCAAATGGTCCATCCCCAGCTCTGCAAAGTAACTGAAGGATGTTCATTCAGTTGTTTAATTTTGTAGAAAAAAAAGCAGATCACAGACATGACACAAAACTAAAGTCATTTCAAATGGCAACTTTCTGGCTTTAAAAAACACTATAAGAAATCAGGAAAAAAAAAATTGTGGCAGTCAGTAACGGTTACTTTTTAGACCAAGCAGAGGGAAAAAAATATGGACTCACTCAATTCTGAGGAATAAATTATGGAATCACCCTGTAAATTTTCATCCCCAAAACTAACACCTGCATCAAATCAGATCTGCTCGTTAGTCTGCATCTAAAAAGGAGTGATCACACCTTGGAGAGCTGTTGCACCAAGTGGACTGACATGAATCATGGCTCCAACATGAGAGATGTCAATTGAAACAAAGGAGAGGATTATCAAACTCTTAAAAGAGGGTAAATCATCACACAATGTTGCAAAAGATGTTGGTTGTTCACAGTCAGCTGTGTCTAAACTCTGGACCAAATACAAACAACATGGGAAGGTTGTTAAAGGCAAACATACTGGTAGACCAAGGAAGACATCAAAGCGTCGACAGAAAACCTAAAGCAATATGTCTCAAGCAAAATAATAATGGAGGACAGCGGTTTTATTGGTCGTGATTACACAGTAGGGGGCCAAATATTGGTAGGGACGTGAACCTAGGGGATTGCCGCCGCGACAGGCACCAGAGACCTTGCGACCACAGCTACGAGCAGCCGCATCGACAATGGAGGTGGAGAACACGGTCCACTCGGACTCCATGTCTCCAACCTCCCCCGGGATCTGGGAGAAGCTCTCCCGGAGGTGGGAGTTGAAGACCTCGCTGACAGAGGGTTCTGCCAGTCGTTCCCAGCAGACCCTCATGATATGTTTGGGCCTGCCAGGTCTTTACAAATGGTAAATCATTCGTGAAAATGGTAAATAATAATGGACCGAGACAACTCCTGTGGCACACGACATACTACACTCCTGGTGCTAGAGAAGTTGCCATTAAAAACACTGTGTTCTGTTAGATAGGTAGATATAAAGCCATGTAAGAGCCGATAGCTCAAAACCGTAACCAGCGAGTTTTTCCATTAACAGATCATGATCAATAATATCAAAAGCAGCAGAGAAGTTGAGAAACACAGTACAGTCGCAAGTCGCAAAACCCATCAATGAGATGTGATGGGTTTTGCAGCAGATTTCCAGGGGACAAGGGACGGAAACACTGTAACATCCAAAGTGAACCTGAAATACACTACCCACAATGCTCCTTGCATCGACCGGCCCATCACATTTTGCGGCAACTACGCTTCTTAACTCCTCTCAAAGCCGTTAAAATGGGGCAGAAAATATAAGACTTGTTCTTCTCTCTGCTCCTTTTCATTCTGGTAATGGAGATGCTTTATTTCTGCTTTTCTGTTTTTTTTCTTTTAAATGAATGAAATAAATAAATAAATGAAATGAAAAATATGTTAATTGTGAGTCACTTTTGTGCAGATTCAAGTCACTAACTGGGACTCCTGTCTTGTTGCGAGAAAGAAACGAGACTCGTCCTCCATTCTGTTTGTACCGCTCCAAACACGGCGCGGCTCTCTGCTGAGACAGAGTCCGGTTGAAATTAATAATTTCAAAGCGAATTGGTGTTTAAATCAAATGACACCTCTTTCCAAACATTGTAATACAAACAATAGACTGCAATCGATCAAAACTTTTTTCCCTCCCAAAATGAGGCGTCCTGTGCTGACGTGCTGCAGCCAACTGAGCTCAGCTCAGAGGTATGGAGAGACAATAATGCCAAAATGTCTGAAAGAAAAAGTTTTTGATTAAAACTACAGATTTTGTTTATTTTTATTTATGTCCAGAGATCAAGGATCCAGTGACCAATTTCATATTTATTTACTTTAAGACTCAATGAAATGTTGTTGACATAGAAAACCTGTAAAGCCTACTTTTAATACACAGAAAATTCACAAGAGGTATTGCTAAGGGAATCGATAAGGAATCAGATCGATAAGAGCAATCAATAGATAAAATCTGATCAATACCCATCCCTAGTCAGGAGTATGTTTAGTTCATGTACTTCAAAGTTTTTTGTGGTGTTATCAGATTTTTTTTTTCTTCCAACTTTTTCAGTTTCTGAATTCTTTTTCAGATAATTTTCACAGAACACTGATGATCTCTCGTTTCCGACTGATAACACTATGTAACTATGTGTTATTCCACAGAAACTTTGCTTCTGTGATCACGACAATGATATTTTGAAATTTGTCTGTTTTCAAGAATATTCTCAATTCGCCTTGACTACTACTGAGTAGTCTTCTAGAATATTCTTTAACTGCTAGAACTGTCCAGAATTTTCTAGAATTTTCCAGAAATATCTAGAAATTTCAAGAAACTTTTAGAAAAAAAACATAAAATCAAAGTTTGTCATTTTTCCATAGACTTTAGACATAAGCAGTTGAAATATAACACTTAGAAGCCAGGAACAAAAATTGTGTTACATAGTGTAACTGGAAATCAAACAGGCATAAAATTCAGTGTTCACACTGCCATCTACTGGCAGTAAATGGCAGTGTTCATGGTAGTGTGAATACCAATTGCCACACATTCGCTAAAAGTGCTGAATTACTAAAACAAAATTTTCTGTTTTCCAATTGCCTTTTTTTTACAAATGAAAAAAATGACATAATTACAAATACTGATTTATATGTAAAATCCACCACGTTACAGATACTTGTGTGTTATAGACCAACCAACCACTGATGTCAGGAAACTAATTTTCCCATAATGCACTACTATGACGTGTGTCTTTAAACACTAAAACCTTCAAAATGAATGCATTACTTTAAAACTAAAACATCTAGCTGATATTTTCACTTTGTAAAACAACAGTCCAGAATTAGTTTGTTTACAATTTTAACCACAAGTCAAAACTGTCTGCCCGTGCATGACTTGTGTGATACAGTCCCAGCTATTCAGGACTGAATTGCTGGGACACCACTCAGTCTGAGTGACTTAGTAATGACTTCATGACTCAGTCTGAGTGGTGTCCAAAAAATGAGGTGGGCTTCATAGATAATTGGCAAAGCTTCTGGGGAAAACCTGGTCTTGTTAGGAGAAACGGCATCCATCCCACTTTGGATGGAGCAGCTCTCATTTCTAGAAATCTGGCTAATTTTCTTAAATCCTCCAAACCGTGACTATCCAGGGTTGGGACCAGGAAGCAGAGTTGTAGTCTTACACACCTCTCTGCAGCTTCTCTCCCCCTGCCATCCCCTCATTACCCCATCCCCGTAGAGACGGTGTCTGCTCCCAGACCACCAATAACCAGCAAAAATCTATTTAAGCATAAAAATTCAAAAAGAAAAAAATAATATAGCACCTTCAAGTGCACCAGACTAAAACAGTTAAATGTGGTCTATTAAACATTAGGTCTCTCTCTTCTAAGTCCCTGTTAGTAAATGATATAATAATTGATCAACATATTGATTTATTCTGCCTTACAGAAACCTGGTTACAGCAGGATGAATATGTTAGTTTAAATGAGTCAACACCCTCGAGTCACACTAACTGCCAGAACACTCGTAGCACGGGCCGAGGGGGAGGATTAGCAGCAATCTTCCACTCCAGCTTATTAATTAATCAAAAACCCAGACAGAGCTTTAATTCATTTGAAAGCTTGACTCTTAGTCTTGTCCATCCAAATTGGAAGTCCCAAAAAAACAGTTTTATTTGTTGTTATCTATCGTCCACCTGGTCATTACTGTGAGTTTCTCTGTGAATTTTCAGACCTTTTGTCTGACTTAGTGCTTAGCTCAGATAAGATAATTATAGTGGGCGATTTTAACATCCACACAGATGCTGAGAATGACAGCCTCAACACTGTATTTAATCTATTGTTAGACTCGACTGGCTTTGCTCAAAATGTAAATGAGTCCACCCACCACTTTAATCATACCATAGATCTTGTTCTGACTTATGGTATGGAAATTGAAGACTTAACAGTATTCCCTGAAAATCCCCTTCTGTCTGATCATTTCTTAATAACATTTACATTTACTCTGATGGACTACCCAGCAGTGGAGAATAAGTTTCATTACACTAGAAGTCTTTCAGAAAGCGCTGTAACTAGGTTTAAGGATATGATTCCTTCTTTATGTTCTCCAATGCCATATACCAACACAGGGCAGAGTAGCTACCTAAACTCTGTGAGTGAGATAGATTATCTCGTCAATAGTTTTATATCCTCATTGAGGACAACTTTGGATGCTGTAGCTCCTCTGAAAAGAGAGCTTTAAATCAGAAGTGCCTGACTCCGTGGTATAACTCACAAACTCGCAGCTTAAAGCAGATAACCCGTAAGTTGGAGAGGAAATGGCGTCTCACTAATTTAGATCTTCACTTAGCCTGGAAAAAGAGTCTGTTGCTCTATAAAAAAGCCCTCCGTAAAGCTAGGACATCTTACTACTCATCACTAATTGAAGAAAATAAGAACAACTAACTATTAGAGAAAAAATTACTCATAACCATCCCAAAGACATATCGTTCTCTTTGGCTGCTTTCAGTGATGCCGGTATTTGGTTAGATTCTTTCTTTCTGATTGTTCTGTCTGAGTTATTTTCATTAGTTACTTCCTCCAAACCATCAACATGTCTATTAGACCCTATTCCTACCAGGCTGCTCAAGGAAGCCCTACCATTAATTAATGCTTCGATCTTAAATATGATCAATCTATCTTTATTAGTTGGCTATGTACCACAGGCTTTTAAGGTGGCAGTAATTAAACCATTACTTAAAAAGCCATCACTTGACCCAGCTATCTTAGCTAATTATAGGCCAATCTCCAACCTTCCTTTTCTCTCAAAAATTCTTGAAAAGGTAGTTGTAAAACAGCTAACTGATCATCTGCAGAGGAATGGTCTATTTGAAGAGTTTCAGTCAGGGTTTAGAATTCATCATAGTACAGAAACAGCATTAGTGAAGGTTACAAATGATCTTCTTATGGCCTCAGACAGTGGACTCATCTGTGCTTGTCCTGTTAGACCTCAGTGCAGCTTTTGATACTGGTGACCATAAAATTTTATTACAGAGATTAGAGCATGCCATAGGTATTAAAGGCACTGCGCTGCGGTGGTTTGAATCATATTTATCTAATAGATTACAATTTGTTCATGTAAATGGGGAATCTTCTTCACAGACTAAGGTTAATTATGGAGTTCCACACGGTTCTGTGCTAGGACCAATTTTATTCACTTTATACATGCTTCCCTTAGGCAGCATTATTAGACAGCATTGCTTAAATTTTCATTGTTACGCAGATGATACCCAGCTTTATCTATCCATGAAGCCAGAGGACACACACCAATTAGCTAAACTGCAGGATTGTCTTACAGACATAAAGACATGGATGACCTCTAATTTCCTGCTTTTAAACTCAGATAAAACTGAAGTTATTGTACTTGGCCCCACAAATCTTAGAAACATGGTGTCTAACCAGATTCTTACTCTGGATGGCATTACCCTGACCTCTAGTAATACTGTGAGAAATCTTGGAGTCATTTTTGATCAGGATATGTCATTCAAAGCGCATATTAAACAAATATGTAGGACTGCTTTTTTGCATTTGCGCAATATCTCTAAAATTAGAAAGGTCTTATCTCAGAGTGATGCTGAAAACTAATTCATGCATTTATTTCCTCTAGGCTGGACTATTGTAATTCATTATTATCAGGTTGTCCTAAAAGTTCCCTGAAAAGCCTTCAGTTAATTCAAAATGCTGCAGCTAGAGTGCTAACAGGGACTAGAAGGAGAGAGCATATCTCACCCATATTGGCCTCTCTTCATTGGCTTCCTGTTAATTCTAGAATAGAATTTAAAATTCTTCTTCTTACTTATAAGGTTTTGAATAATCAGGTCCCATCTTATCTTAGGGACCTCATAGTACCATATCACCCCAATACAGCGCTTCGCTCTCAGACTGCAGGCTTACTTGTAGTTCCTAGGGTTTGTACAACCCCTGGCAAAAGTATGGAATCACCGGCCTCGGAGGATGTTCATTCAGTTGTTTAATTTTGTAGAAAAAAAGCAGATCACAGACATGACACAAAACTAAAGTCATTTCAAATGGCAACTTTCTGGCTTTAAGAAACACTATAAGAAATCAAGAAAAAAAAGATTGTGGCAGTCAGTAACGGTTACTTTTTTAGACCAAGCAGAGGAAAAAAATATGGAATCACTCAAGTCTGAGGAAAAAATTATGGAATCACCCTGTAAATTTTCATCCCCAAAACTAACACCTGCATCATAACAGATCTGCTCGTTAGTCTGCATCTAAAAAGGAGTGAACACACCTTGGAGAGCTGTTGCACCAAGTGGACTGACATGAATCATGGCTCCAACACGAGAGATGTCAATTGAAACAAAGGAGAGGATTATCAAATTCTTAAAAGAGAGTAAATCATCACGCAATGTTGCAAAAGATGTTGGTTGTTCACAGTCAGCTGTGTCTAAACTCTGGACCAAATACAAATAACATGGGAAGGTTGTTAAAGGCAAACATACTGGTAGACCAAGGAAGACATCAAAGCGTTAAGACAGAAAACTTAAAGCAATATGTCTCAAAAATCGAAAAATGTACAACAAAACAAATGAGGAACGAATGGGAGGAAACTGAAGTCAACGTCTGTGACCGAACTGTAAGAAACCGCCTAAAGGAAATGGGATTTACATACAGAAAAGCTAAACGAAAGGCATCATTAACACCTAAACAGAAAAAAACAAGGTTACAATGGGCTAAGGAAAAGCAATTGTGGACTGTGGATGACTGGATGAAATTCATATTCAGTGATGAATCTCTAATCCGCATTGGGCAAGGTGATGATGCTGGAACTTTTGTTTGGTGCCTTTCCAATGAGATTTATAAAGATGACTGCCTGAAGAGAACATGTAAATTTCCACAGTCATTGATGATATGGGGCTGCATGTCAGGTAAAGGCACTGGGGAGATGGCTGTCATTACATCATCAATAAATGCACAAGTTTATGTTGATATTTTGGACAATTGAAAGGATGTTTGGGGATGATGAAATCATTTTTCAAGATAATGCATCTTGCCATAGAGCAAAAACTGCAAAAACATTCCTTGTAAAAAGACACATAGGGTCAATGTCAATGAGCAGATCTGATTTGATGCAGGTGTTAATTTGGGGGATGAAAATTTACAGGGTGATTCCATAATTTTTTCCTCAGAATTGAGTGATTCCATATTTTTTTCCTCTGCTTGGTCTAAAAAAGTAACCGTTACTGACTGCCACAATCTTTTTTTCTTGATTTCTTATAGTGTTTCTTAAAGCCAGGAAGTTGCCATTTGAAATGACTTTAGTTTTGTGTCATGTCTGTGATCTGCTTTTTTTCTACAAAATTAAACAACTGAATGAACATCCTCTGAGGCCGGTGATTCCATAATTTTTGCCAGGGTTTGTAAGAGTAGAATGGGAGGCAGAGCCTTCAGCTTTCAGGCTCCTCTCCTCTGGAACCAGCTCCCAATTCAGATCAGGGAGACAGACACCCTCTCTACTTTTAAGATTAGGCTTAAAAGTTTCCTTTTTGCTAAAGCTTATAGTTAGGGCTGGATCAGGTGACCCTGAACCATCCCTTAGTTATGCTGCTATAGACTTAGACTGCTGGGGGGTTCCCATGATGCACTGAGTGTTTCTTTCTCTTTTTGCTCTGTATGCACCACTCTGCATTTAATCATTAGTGATTGATCTCTGCTCCCCTCCACAGCATGTCTTTTTCCTGGTTCTCTCCCTCAGCCCCAACCAGTCCCAGCAGAAGACTGCCCCTCCCTGAGCCTGGTTCTGCTGGAGGTTTCTTCCTGTTAAAAGGGAGTTTTTCCTTCCCACTGTTGCCAAGTGCTTGCTCACAGGGGGTCGTTTTGACCATTGGGGTTTTTCTGTAATTATTGTATGGCTTTGCCTTACAATATAAAGCGCCTTGGGGCAACTGTTTGTTGTGATTTGGCGCTACATAAATAAAACTGATTTGATTTGATTATTGACAGACAATTCTTCCTTAAAAAAAAAAGTCAGTGTTCTCAGTTATATCTGAACAAGATATAACCCTAAAAAGTGTTTTTGTTGTTGTTTAGGCAAAAAGTGTATCTTTGACTGCAAGAAAAGTGATATACAGTGACACCAATTTTTATGGTACCACCATAACCAAATATATCATAGATGAACAAATAAAAGCTTCAGATCAATGACCATTCTCTACATCAAAATATGAGCTCAAAATGTTAACTATGATTTGTACATATTTTCCTTTTTCTGCCAATGATGCAGACTCTCTGAATAATGCAATAATGCAAACTTCAGTTTGCATTATTGCACATGATTCCGTTTCTTTGTGAAATTACATTAAAAATAAATGAGCTAAATGGATACTACATGAAACCTATGGCATTATCTGACTTCAGTTCACTCTATCATATTCAATATCTACGCAGTTTCCAGAGTTTTTCTGTAAAATCATATTTTAATGAAAAAATTGTAAACTGAATCAAATATGAACATAGATTTTTCAGGTTTTATTATAACTTATTTTAGGTTATAACTTCACTTTATGCAGTAACTGGAAGGATTTTCATGTCAAAATGTCAATTCAAATGTATGTATTTAGGACTCATTATTTTATCTTTTTTTTTTTTTACCTCCAAACAAACCACCAGCTGCTTGGGTAGGCGATGTGTCTTTTTTTTTTTTTTTTTTAACATTGGGTTGTGCTGATTTTTCCTCTCTTGGTTTGGACTTGTACGGAGCCTGCCTAGGGACATGGTGATTCATTTTTTTGGCCCAGATTATTGCGTTCCCTCGCAATACTTTTGTGTTCCCTAGCAGTAGTTTTTGTGTTCCCTTGCAATAACCTATTATCATATTAAAGCTCATGCCTATCAGAGCACAGTGAGTGGAATCGGGGGGGGGGGGGGGGGGGGGGGGACTAAACGCATATGCGCATGTGCGTATGCATGTACGCACACGCACGGGTGCACACGCACGCACACACACACACACACGCACGCACACACAGGATTCACAAGAGAATGGGATCTTGTGAGATGAGGGTGTAAGTTGCTACAACTTGCACAGCTGTAAGACTCCGTATGAAATATATTTATACAACAGTGATAGTTAGTAGCAGCACCTGTTAGTGCACCTTCTGAACATTTATGGGTGATTCTTTAACTACAGGCACTATTGGCCTTGTAAATGTAATTTCCACCACACCATTTCCTTACAATATAAAGCGCCTTGGGGCAACTGTTTGTTGTGATTTGGCGCTATATACATGTGCTCTGATGTCACTGTCTCCACAGAAACTACCCAAACAATCTTTCATACAAACTGTTTAAAGGGACATTACAGTGTTGTGGTGGAAATTACAGCAATAGTGTGGGACAACTACATTTTGTTTAAAAAAATCACAACAGTTGTATGACATTGAATACCCCAATTATGTTTTGATTATTTTACTTATATTTTATTCAGAGATATTTTAAAACGTTAGAAAAAACGTTTCAATAATCTGGGCTAAAAAAAAAAATTAACCACCATGTCCGTAAGCAGGCTCCATAACTTGAGAGACATGCTTTGCTATTAACTCAGCAGGTGTATTTTGATCTTTTTCAATAGATTTAACAACAATTTAATAAAACTTTAACAGCCGTTATCATCTGAATGTGTTTCAGTAACTTTTTGGGCTGGACTGAAAGGTGCTGGTGGCTACGTTACTAAGATTGATTTCTAACACAAAACTGTCAACAGAGGGAATAATATAAGTGTAAATCTGATGGCGTATATGATCAGAGCAGTAAAATGATCAGTCCGTGCGAATGCCACACTGACCCCCCCCCCCCCCCCGCTTTGACTAGGGATGGGTATTGATAAGATTTTATTGGTATCAATGCCATTATCAATAGCTCCTGTGAATTTTCTGTATACTAAAAGTAGGCTTTACAGGTTTTCCATGTCAACAACATTTTATTGAGTCTTAAAGTAAATAAATATGAAATTGGTCACTGGAGCCTTAAACTCTGGACATAAATAAAAATCAATAAAATCTGTACATGGCCACTGCATCCTTGATGTACATGATGGATCCTTGATCTCTGGACATAAATAAAAATAAACAAAATCTGTAGTTTTTGTCAAAAGCATTTCCTTACAGGTGTAACTCCACACCCCCTGAGCTGAGCTCAGCCGGCTGTGCTGCACATCAGCATTAATGTAATTCATAAAGAATGGAGGACGTCTCATTTTGGAAGAAAAAAAACAAAACAAACAGTTTTGGTCTGTTGTAGTTTGTTGTCTGTATTACAATGTTTGGAAAGAGGTGTCATTTGATTAAAAACAGCGATTCGCTTTGAAGCTATTAATTCTGACCGAAATCTGCACGACTCTTTGGAGTCCCACAAAACAGGAAAGGAATGAACGACGATTCTCATTTCTTGCCCGCAATAAGACAAGAGTCCCAGTTAATGACTTGAATCCGTACAAAGCTGACTCTTTAAATGGCGCTTCTGAAAAGCAGCGAAACAGAAGTGCTGCTTCACTGGTTCAAGCTTCAAGCAGACTTGCTGCAAAAGCAGCAAGTCTGCAATCAACATAGAGAAATGATCATTTTCCTGAGACACACCCTCAAAAACAACGGCTGCTCCGGCGCAATGTGAAAAAAAGGACTGATAAGGGATTCATTAAGCAAAAAGGCTACTGATGTCACTGGATCGAATCATTTCTTAACTTGACACAGAAACGTGTTCGGCTTCACGTGTCGACCACAAAGGTTTTTTTTTTTTTGTGTGTCTTATTAATGTCTTCTGTGTCTTAATGTCTTATTAATTCTATTAACTGTAGCGTGCTTAACTTTGAGTACAACAGAGAAAATAAATTCCAAATTCTGCACTAAGCTGATGTCTTGACTCTGTCTGTCTGTGTCAATCTGCTTCATGACAGCTGAGATTCAATTTATGGCCAATCACAGCTCGTGTAACTAGTTTGTCCACTTCGGTTTCATTCAGGAAATGGTGCTCATCAATTTCACTTTCACATGTTTTATATGTTACATATTATATATATATATATATATATATATATATATATATATATATATAAACGGTGATAACAGAATATTAATTTTGACTCTTACAGAAAATAGTCATAAAATGGAAAAGTAGCATCCATGGTTTGACAGAGCTGAAGAGACAGAAAACAGGAATTCAAAAGATCTGCTGCATCAGCCTCAGACATGGCATGTCACACTCAGTCCAGCATCCCGTTGTCCACAGATGCCACTAAATAATGAAATATCAAGTGTGCGTCCTATTTACACTGAAGAAAAGGCTCTAAACATACAGTCGGAACCGGACTGATGAAGGATGACTTTCTTCCCTGGCAATGATCTCCACTGAAACAGAGAGACTTTTAAAATGTCAGGAAGATAAGGAAAACCTCTACAAGTAGGTATGTGATAAAAACAAATTAAAGAAATTGTAACGGAAATGGTGTGGTTGGAAAGATCCTATGGAGACCTTCAAAATGGTGTTTAAATATTAGTTCTATGTCACATATGAAGAAAAGTATGAGCATTTGAAGGTCGGAAGATCTTGGCAATTTTTGTCTGTGTGCTTCAGGGAAAAACACCAGAAAGCTGTGTCTCAGTGTTTACATTTCAAAATGATGGTACTCTGTCAAACCTAATTACTATCTCATTTAAATGTGTGAACTGCAACAATCCGCCCTATAAACATGGTTTACTGACAGCAGTTTCCAAGCTAAAAAAAAAAGGCTATTTCGCTATGTCCGCCGTCTTGACATCGGTGTTGCGGATCATAAAAATATGCACGCAAAGGCTTCGATCATCACCACACTTCACAGAAAGGTACATAACCACATGAATTACATGTTCTATATTATTTGAAAACTGATCTTACTCACCTTTACAAGAGAATGTTTTCTATGCTATATTTCAATTCAATTTTCCACAGATTTTCCTAACTTCTACTTCTCACAGGAATACCGTTTGAAAACGAGGTTGCGGGGGGATATCATCTACGTTATCAAATAGGCAGATTCCCGACTGTTAAAAAATAAACGCATTCCTTGAAGCACAAACTCAGCACTACTGCCTGCAAAGTCTTACAAGCCAGAAGCAGCTGATACAACCACAACAGCAGGCACCATATTTAGGTCATACGCACGTACCTACTGCAAGCAAGTTATCGATGCTTTTGTTCAGAAGGAGCAGCACATGGACTTCATTTATAAGTAAACGTAAGACATAACTTTTTTTAATTAAATGTGCTTTTTGTGTACTAGTTTGTGTAAAGAATGCTGATATGAGATTTTAAACATAACCCTTAACTAATGTCAATCAAACGGTGAATAAACTACTCTGTGAGCTTCATAAGTATTTAAATCTGATTGTGATGAAGTCAGTGCCTCACCAGCCATCAACCGCACCGCACGTCACCGAGTTTAACCAAGTCGACTTTAAACAGAAAAAAAGACATTTATTTAAAGAGTCAAATTAACAATAATAAAGTTGAATCAGTTTAAAACCAGACCCAAAGTCTGGAATTTTATCCAGAAAATCAAACATCTGCAAACAAAACAAAAAGTTAAACCAGTGAGACAACTAACCTGCGTCTAAACGAACCTCCGGGTTAAAGACGGCGTCCAGCAGGTGTCGCTGTCGGTGGTTCTCCTCTTTGGAACGACAAAGTTCCTCCTCGTACTCTGCTATGGTTCTTTCAAACAGCCCAAATATCTCTTCAGCAGCCGCAGTTAGTCGCTGCTTCACCAACGCTCTCAGCATTTGGACTTTAGACATTTTCACACAACGACACCAACTTTTTCTAAAACAAACTCCGTCACAAAACAGCAAGAGAACAAAGTCACAGACACGAACACTGCTGCTCACAGCTAGCAAGCTAAGCTAAGGGCCGGAAACAGAGGCGCCTTCAAAGTAAGAGAGCGAACAGAGGCGGCTTCAAAAATAAGAACGAGAACAGAGACACCTTCAAAGTAAGAGAGCGAGCAGGTGCCTTCAAAGTAAGAGAGCAAACAGGCGCCTTCAAAAATAAGAACGAGAACAGAGGCGCCTTCAAAGTAAGAGAGCGAACAGAGGCGCCTTCAAAAATAAGAACGAGAACAGAGGCGCCTTCAAAGTAGGAGAGCGAAAAGAGACGCCTTCAAAAATAAGAACGAGAACAGAGACACCTTCAAAATAAGAGAACAGAGGCGCCTTCAAATATAACAAAGAGAACAGAGGCGCCTTCAAAGTAAGAGAGCGAACAGAGACGCCTTCAAAGTAAGAGAGAAAAGAGGCGTCTTCAAAGTAAGAAAGAGAACAGAGGCGCCTTCAAAGTAAGAGAGAAAAGAGGCGTCTTCAAAGTAAGAAAGAGAACAGAGGCTCCTTCAAAAATAAGAAAGAGAACAGAGGCGCCTTCAAAGTAAGAGAGCGAACACAGACGCCTTCAAAGTAAGAAAGAGAACAGAAGTGCCTTCAAAAATAAAAAAGAGAACAGAGGCGTCTTCAACGTAAGAGAGAGAAAAGAGGCTCCTTCAAAGTAAGAAAGCGAACAGAGACGCCTTCAAAAATAAAAAAGAGAACAGAGGCGCCTTCAAAGTAAGAGAGAGAAAAGAGGCTCCTTCAAAGTAAGAAAGCGAACAGAGACGCCTTCAAAAATAAAAAAGAGAACAGAGGCGCCTTCAAAGTAAGAGAGCGAACAGAGGCGGCTTCAAAAATAAGAACGAGAACAGAGACACCTTCAAAGTAAGAGAGCGAGCAGGTGCCTTCAAAGTAAGAGAGCAAACAGGCGCCTTCAAAAATAAGAACGAGAACAGAGGCGCCTTCAAAGTAAGAGAGCGAACAGAGGCGCCTTCAAAAATAAGAACGAGAACAGAGGCGCCTTCAAAGTAGGAGAGCGAAAAGAGACGCCTTCAAAAATAAGAACGAGAACAGAGACACCTTCAAAATAAGAGAGAGAACAGAGGCGCCTTCAAATATAACAAAGAGAACAGAGGCGCCTTCAAAGTAAGAGAGCAAACAGAGGCGCCTTCAAAAATAAGAACGAGAACAGAGGCGCCTTCAAAGTAGGAGAGCGAAAAGAGACGCCTTCAAAAATAAGAACGAGAACAGAGACACCTTCAAAATAAGAGAGAGAACAGAGGCGCCTTCAAAGTAAGAGAGCGAACAGAGGCGCCTTCAAAAATAAGAACGAGAACAGAGGCGCCTTCAAAGTAGGAGAGCGAAAAGAGACGCCTTCAAAAATAAGAACGAGAACAGAGACACCTTCAAAATAAGAGAGAGAACAGAGGCGCCTTCAAAAATAAGAACGAGAACAGAGGCGCCTTCAAAGTAAGAGAGCAAACAGAGGCGCCTTCAAAAATAAGAACGAGAACAGAGGCGCCTTCAAAGTAGGAGAGCGAAAAGAGACGCCTTCAAAAATAAGAACGAGAACAGAGACACCTTCAAAATAAGAGAGAGAACAGAGGCGCCTTCAAATATAACAAAGAGAACAGAGGCGCCTTCAAAGTAAGAGAGCGAACAGAGACGCCTTCAAAGTAAGAGAGAAAAGAGGCGTCTTCAAAGTAAGAAAGAGAACAGAGGCGCCTTCAAAAATAAGAACGAGAACAGAGGCGCCTTCAAAGTAGGAGAGCGAAAAGAGACGCCTTCAAAAATAAGAACGAGAACAGAGACACCTTCAAAATAAGAGAACAGAGGCGCCTTCAAATATAACAAAGAGAACAGAGGCGCCTTCAAAGTAAGAGAGCGAACAGAGACGCCTTCAAAGTAAGAGAGAAAAGAGGCGTCTTCAAAGTAAGAAAGAGAACAGAGGCGCCTTCAAAGTAAGAGAGAAAAGAGGCGTCTTCAAAGTAAGAAAGAGAACAGAGGCTCCTTCAAAAATAAGAAAGAGAACAGAGGCGCCTTCAAAGTAAGAGAGCGAACACAGACGCCTTCAAAGTAAGAAAGAGAACAGAAGTGCCTTCAAAAATAAAAAAGAGAACAGAGGCGTCTTCAAAGTAAGAGAGAGAAAAGAGGCTCCTTCAAAGTAAGAAAGCGAACAGAGACGCCTTCAAAAATAAAAAAGAGAACAGAGGCGCCTTCAAAGTAAGAGAGCGAACAGAGGCGGCTTCAAAAATAAGAACGAGAACAGAGACACCTTCAAAGTAAGAGAGCGAGCAGGTGCCTTCAAAGTAAGAGAGCAAACAGGCGCCTTCAAAAATAAGAACGAGAACAGAGGCGCCTTCAAAGTAAGAGAGCGAACAGAGGCGCCTTCAAAAATAAGAACGAGAACAGAGGCGCCTTCAAAGTAGGAGAGCGAAAAGAGACGCCTTCAAAAATAAGAACGAGAACAGAGACACCTTCAAAATAAGAGAGAGAACAGAGGCGCCTTCAAATATAACAAAGAGAACAGAGGCGCCTTCAAAGTAAGAGAGCGAAAAGAGACGCCTTCAAAAATAAGAACGAGAACAGAGACACCTTCAAAATAAGAGAGAGAACAGAGGCGCCTTCAAATATAACAAAGAGAACAGAGGCGCCTTCAAAGTAAGAGAGCGAACAGAGACGCCTTCAAAGTAAGAGAGAAAAGAGGCGTCTTCAAAGTAAGAAAGAGAACAGAGGCGCCTTCAAAGTAAGAGAGAAAAGAGGCGTCTTCAAAGTAAGAAAGAGAACAGAGGCTCCTTCAAAGTAAGAGAGAAAAGAGGCGTCTTCAAAGTAAGAAAGAGAACAGAGGCTCCTTCAAAAATAAGAAAGAGAACAGAGGCGTCTTCAAAGTAAGAAAGAGAACAGAGGCTCCTTCAAAAATAAGAAAGAGAACAGAGGCGCCTTCAAAGTAAGAGAGCGAACACAGACGCCTTCAAAGTAAGAAAGAGAACAGAAGTGCCTTCAAAAATAAAAAAGAGAACAGAGGCGTCTTCAAAGTAAGAGAGAGAAAAGAGGCTCCTTCAAAGTAAGAAAGCGAACAGAGACGCCTTCAAAAATAAAAAAGAGAACAGAGGCGCCTTCAAAGTAAGAGAGAGAAAAGAGGCTCCTTCAAAGTAAGAAAGAGAACAGAAGTGCCTTCAAAGTAAGAGAGCAAACAGAGACGCCTTCAAAGTAAGAGAGCGAACAGAGACGCCTTCAAAGGAAGAAAGCGAACAGAGACGCCTTCAAAAATAAAAAAGAGAACAGAGGCGCCTTCAAAGTAAGAAAGCGAACAGAGACGCCTTCAAAAATAAAAAAGAGAACAGAGGCGCCTTCAAAGTAAGAAAGCGAACAGAGACGCCTTCAAAAATAAAAAAGAGAACAGAGGCGCCTTCAAAGTAAGAGAGAGAAAAGAGGCTCCTTCAAAGTAAGAAAGAGAACAGAAGTGCCTTCAAAGTAAGAGAGCGAACAGAGACGCCTTCAAAGTAAGAGAGCGAACAGAGACGCCTTCAAAGTAAGAGAGCGAACAGAGACGCCTTCAAAGTAAGAAAGCGAACAGAGACGCCTTCAAAAATAAAAAAGAGAACAGAGGCGCCTTCAAAGTAAGAGAGAGAAAAGAGGCTCCTTCAAAGTAAGAAAGAGAACAGAAGTGCCTTCAAAGTAAGAGAGCGAACAGAGACGCCTTCAAAGTAAGAGAGTGAACAGAGACGCCTTCAAAGTAAGAAAGCGAACAGAGACGCCTTCAAAAATAAAAAAGAGAACAGAGGCGCCTTCAAAGTAAGAGAGAGAAAAGAGGCTCCTTCAAAGTAAGAAAGAGAACAGAAGTGCCTTCAAAGTAAGAGAGCGAACAGAGACGCCTTCAAAGTAAGAAAGCGAACAGAGACGCCTTCAAAAATAAAAAAGAGAACAGAGGCGCCTTCAAAAATAAAAAAGAGAACAGAGGCGCCTTCAAAAATAAAAAAGAGAACAGAGGCGCCTTCAAAGTAAGAGAGAGAACAGAAGTGCCTTCAAAGTAAGAGAGCGAACAGAGACGCCTTCAAAGTAAGAGAGTGAACAGAGACGCCTTCAAAGTAAGAAAGCGAACAGAGACGCCTTCAAAAATAAAAAAGAGAACAGAGGCGCCTTCAAAGTAAGAGAGAGAAAAGAGGCTCCTTCAAAGTAAGAAAGAGAACAGAAGTGCCTTCAAAGTAAGAGAGCGAACAGAGACGCCTTCAAAGTAAGAAAGCGAACAGAGACGCCTTCAAAAATAAAAAAGAGAACAGAGGCGCCTTCAAAAATAAAAAAGAGAACAGAGGCGCCTTCAAAGTAAGAGAGAGAAAAGAGGCACCACCAATGTAAGTGAAGCCCCCTCCCGTGACCCTTAATTGGAGTAAGCGGTTGAAGATGAGTCGTTTTTCAATTTCACCATTTTAAACAGTCATAGGTATCGACTCTTGAAAAAAATAATTTCTGTCTCCTTTGACGTGTTAAAAGATTTCAGCTATGGATGGTGAGTCGGTCCTCTGATGTAAAAAGGACTTTTTTTTATATACATTTGTTTTCATCTTTGTGAGACAACATAATTTATAATAAATATGCAAATACTCGTATGCATTAAAAGTAAATTTCTAGTACTTACTAGATATATACATGTTAATTTACACAAAGAAATACATAAACAACAACATGATTTGCTTTCTGACTGAACAGAAATACAGAACTGGAAAATCCTACAGGCAGAACAATAGAAAAACCGCACAACTCATGAAGTCAGTAGAGAGACTGCTCGCCTTTAGGTGGCGCTGTTCTCCTTCACTCTCTGAAATGCTGGACGGTCATTCTCACGTTTTTCACTTACACGAGGTTGTTGTTCTTTGATGGAATTTAAGTAATGCAACGAAGACACGCACACCCAAAATACATAAAAAGGTGTACTGGACCAAGAAAAATTGTACCAAAAATATCTTCCGAACGTTACGTCTTGTTAAATAAAACCTTTTTTTTTTAATCGGAGTGTTGTGGTTGTGCGAATCATTTGGTTTCTATGTTTGATGGAATTTGACATGGAAATGATCAATTTTTGAAAATGACTGTAGCTTGGAAAAACAAAAGATGTCTTGGTTATGCGAGTGGAGACGCTGGTGAGTGGGGCTGTCCAGCGCTCCCTCTGGGACCTACAGGTTGCTTCCCAGGTGGTTGGTGATGGTGAGTGTTTGGTGGTGGGGGATGTTCCTCCCTCTGCCCTGGTGCAGGAGCCTCGACTCAGGTGCATGGAGTTGTTGTCGGCAGCAGGTCCAAGAAGGGACACTGGCCTGCTCTCTCTGTGGCTAAACCCGACTTTGGGGCTGGGGGTTTGTGCCCAACATCTCATACTCACAGTGCCACTTCACTCCCGCTTGTGGGGGGTTGTCAGGGCATCTTTTATTGGATGGCTAGTGTATGGTCCCTTGTGGTTGCTTCTTGGGTTATGGTTCAGCCTCAGCGCATGCTGTCATCCATAGCAGGTTGCTCTGTGGTGCTTCCTGTGGCTGCTCCCCTCTTCACCCCCCCCCACACACACACACAAACACAGTAATTCAAATGAAATCCTGAATTTTTCTTTGAGTGAGCAGGATCAGTAGTCTGCATGCTTTTCTCCCCCCATTGTCCTTGCTGGTGTGTTGGTGACAGTTAATTAATAAAAATTCCATATATTCTTTAGGATATGAACTTGTGACTCATACTGAAGAGATATTTCAAGACAAAGCATTTAAAACAATGTGCGTGACATGGAAACCACCTGATTGAAACCAGGGACATTCTTGGACTGGATCAGTTGGGGCACGGTCATGGTGAGAAACCAAGGCCGAATACAGGATTTTGAACCACAAATGTCAGTTCTCTTGAGGGACAACAGTGGAGCTAATGAAACACTATCCAAACAAGATTACAACCCCTGGCAATAATTATGGAATCACCGGCCTCTGAGGATGTTCATTCAGTTGTTTAATTTTGTAGAAAAAAAGCAGATCACAGACATGACACAAAACTAAAGTCATTTCAAATGGCAACTTTCTGGCTTTAAGAAACACTATAAGAAATCAGGAAAAATATTGTGGCAGTCAGTAACGGTTACTTTTTTAGACCAAGCAGAAGGAAAAAAATATGGACTCACTCAATTCTGAGGAATAAATTATGGAATCACCCTGTAAATTTTCATCCCCAAAACTAACACCTGCATCAGATCAGATCTGCTTGTTAGTCTGCATCTAAAAAGGAGTGATCACACCTTGGAGAGCTGTTGCACCAAGTGGACTGACATGAATCATGGCTCCAACACGAGAGATGTCAATTGAAACAAAGGAGAGGATTATCAAACTCTTAAAAGAGGGTAAATCATCACGCAATGTTGCAAAAGATGTTGGTTGTTCACAGTCAGCTGTGTCTAAACTCTGGACCAAATACAAACAACATGGGAAGGTTGTTAAAGGCAAACATACTGGTAGACCAAGGAAGACATCAAAGCGTCAAGACAGAAAACTTAAAGTAATATGTCTCAAAAATCGAAAATGCACAACAAAACAAATGAGGAACGAATGGGAGGAAACTGAAGTCAACATCTGTGACTGAACTGTAAGAAACCGCCTAAAGGAAATGGGATTTACATACAGAAAAGCTAAACGAAAGCCATCATTAACACCTAAACAGAAAAAAACAAGGTTACAATGGGCTAAGGAAAAGCAATCGTGGACTGTGGATGACTGGATGAAAGTCATATTCAGTGATGAATGTCGAATCTGCATTGGGCAAGGTGATGATGCTGGAACTTTTGTTTGGTGCCGTTCCAATGAGATTTATAAAGATGACTGCCTGAAGAGAACATGTAAATTTCCACAGTCATTGATGATATGGGGCTGCATGTCAGGTAAAGGCACTGGGGAGATGGCTGTCATTACATCATCAATAAATGCACAAGTTTACGTTGATATTTTGGACACTTTTCTTATCCCATCAATTGAAAGGATGTTTGGGGATGATGAAATCATTTTTCAAGATGATAATGCATCTTGCCATAGAGCAAAAACTGTGAAAACATTCCTTGCAAAAAGACATAGGGTCAATGTCATGGCCTGCAAATAGTCCGGATCTTAATCCAACTGAAAATCTTTGGTGGAAGTTGAAGAAAATGGTCCATGACAAGGCTCCAACCTGCAAAGCTGATCTGGCAACAACAATCAGAGAAAGTTGGAGTCAGATTGATGAAGAGTACTGTTTGTCACTCATTAAGTCCATGCCTCAGAGACTGCAAGCTGTTATAAAAGCCAGAGGTGGTTCAACAAAAATACTAGTGATGTGTTGGAGCGTTCTTTTGTTTTTCATGATTCCATAATTTATTCCCCAGAATTGAGTGAGTCCATATTTTTTTCCTCTGCTTGGTCTAAAAAAGTAACTGTTACTGACACAATTTTTTTTCCTGATTTCTTATAGTGTTTCTTAAAGCCAGAAAGTTGCCATTTGAAATGACTTTAGTTTTGTGTCATGTCTGTGATCTGCTTTTTTCTACAAAATTAAACAACTGAATGAACATCCTCCGAGGCCGGTGATTCCATAATTTTTGCCAGGGGTTGTAATTCATGCATTCATCTACATGTATTCAGTGTTTGTAATTAACCAATCTGTCACATTTTCCAACAAAACTGCTGCAAAGTTTGGTCCATCCAGTCCCTTTGCATATGTTAAATGGTAAATGGACTGCATTTATATAGCGCTTTTCCATCTGCATCAGACGCTCAAAGCGCTTTACACATCAATGCCTCACATTCACCCTGATGTCAGGCTGCTACCACACAAGGTGCTCACTACACACTGGGAGCAACTAGGGGATTAAGGACCTTGCCCAAGGGCCCTTAGTGATTTTGTGGTCAAGCTGGGATTTGAACCGAGGATCCTCTGGTCTGAAGCCCAACGTTTAACCACAAGAACCTCACCTCCCCGAAAGAAGAGCAACATTTGTATAATGGCTGAGTGGATCCTTGTCATTTGATTGGTGCTTTGTATGTCACATGACATGGATTATTCATCCCATTTGTGTTGCATTTAGAGTGCAGTTTGGTTCCATACGTTTGGTACCATTCTTGTAAAATACACACACACACACGTGCACAATGCATAAAGACCTGTTCAGATGAAAAGCTGACGTGATTGATGTCAGTGCACAGCATCACTGGACTACACGTCACAATTTCAACTTTAGCAGCAGTGGAACACACACACACACACACATATAAATGAATAATATTATAAATTAATAAAATCTAAAATGACAAGGATCTATTTTAGCCATTACATAAAATAATGACTATTTACATTCTTTCAATGAATGAATATTTAATTCAGTGAAAGCTGGAACATACCATTCCACGAGGCGAACCCTCTGATAATTACATTTTGTACACACAAACTAATCAATCAATCAATCAATCAATTTTTTTTTATATATAGCGCCAAATCACAACAAACAGTTGCCCCAAGGCGCTTTATATTGTAAGGCAAGGCCATACAATAATGATGTAAAACCCCAACGGTCAAAACGACCCCCTGTGAGCAAGCACTTGGCTACAGTGGGAAGGAAAAACTCCCTTTTAACAGGAAGAAAACCTCCAGCAGAACCAGGCTCAGGGAGGGGCAGTCTTCTGCTGGGACTGGTTGGGGCTGAGGGAGAGAACCAGGAAAAAGACATGCTGTGGAGGGGAGCAGAGATCGATCACTAATGATTAAATGCAGAGTGGTGCATACAGAGCAAAAAGAGAAAGAAACAGTGCATCATGGGAACCCCCCAGCAGTCTACGTCTATAGCAGCATAACTAAGGGATGGTTCAGGGTCACCTGATCCAGCCCTAACTATAAGCTTTAGCAAAAAGGAAAGTTTTAAGCCTAATCTTAAAAGTAGAGAGGGTGTCTGTCTCCCTGATCTGAATTGGGAGCTGGTTCCACAGGAGAGGAGCCTGAAAGCTGAAGGCTCTGCCTCCCATTCTACTCTTACAAACCCTAGGAACTACAAGTAAGCCTGCAGTCTGAGAGCGAAGCACTCTATTGGGGTGATATGGTACTATGAGATCCCTAAGATAAGATGGGACCTGATTATTCAAAACCTTATAAGTAAGAAGAAGAATTTTAAATTCTATTCTAGAATTAACAGGAAGCCAATGAAGAGAGGCCAATATGGGTGAGATATGCTCTCTCCTTCTAGTCCCCGTCAGCACTCTAGCTGCAGCATTTTGAATTAACTGAAGGCTTTTTAGGGAACTTTTAGGACAACCTGATAATAATGAATTACAATAGTCCAGCCTAGAGGAAATAAATGCATGAATTAGTTTTCAGCATCACTCTGAGACAAGACCTTTCTGATTTTAGAGATATTGCGTAAATGCAAAAAAGCAGTCCTACATATTTGTTTAATATGCGCTTTGAATGACATATCCTGATCAAAAATGACTCCAAGATTTCTCACAGTATTACTAGAGGTCAGGGTAATGCCATCCAGAGTAAGGATCTGGTTAGACACCATGTTTCTAAGATTTGTGGGGCCAAGTACAATAACTTCAGTTTTATCTGAGTTTAAAAGCAGGAAATTAGAGGTCATCCATGTCTTTATGTCTGTAAGACAATCCTGCAGTTTAGCTAATTGGTGTGTGTCCTCTGGCTTCATGGATAGATAAAGCTGGGTATCATCTGCGTAACAATGAAAATTTAAGCAATACCGTCTAATAATACTGCCTAAGGGAAGCATATATAAAGTGAATAAAATTGGTCCTAGCACAGAACCTTGTGGAACTCCATAATTAACTTTAGTCTGTGAAGAAGATTCCCCATTTACATGAACAAATTGACAAAACAAAAACTAATCCATCCCAGAGCTACAAAGTTTTTTGTTTTTTTTAAACGTGCTAATCTTATAACTTCTTAGACCTCAAAAACATGTCATAAAATAGAACCAAACTCTGCTTTTTCCTTCTGTGGGTTTAACTAGTTCTCTCAAGAATAACAACAAAAATCCAGCCTATTTACATATGTGTCAGCAACAAGACGGCAGAAAATGCTTTTTTTGTAATTACATTTGACTGAGAAACTTTTACAAGTGTTGCTGACCACAGCAACAAAGTGGCTCCTTTTATAAGTATGACAGATGGATCTCTATCGCTTACATAACTACCCGTGTTTGCATATGTGTATTAATCCCTTTCTCCTGTGTGGAATTTCATGTGGTCTTTCAGATCATTTTTACGTGCAAAGCCTTTAGTACAAAAAGGGCAAACATGAGGTCTCGCTCCTGTGTGGACTGTCATGTGTCTCCCAACATCTGCTCTCTGCCTAAAACGTTTCTGGCAAACTGAGCAGCTGAAAGGTTTTTCTCCTGTGTGGCGCCTCATGTGGTACGTTAATGACGACAACTGAGTGAAGCATTCACCACAAACTGAGCAACGAAATGGTTTCTCTCCTGTATGTGTTCTGATGTGATTATTCAGGTCACTCTTGTTGCCAAATCTTTTATCGCACTCCGGGCACCCAAACGGGTTTTGGTCACTGTGAAGTCTCATGTGGTCATTCAAGTTGTGCTTGAATCTGAATGTTTTGTGACATTCAGGACAGCAAAACGGTTTCTCTCCTGTATGAGTTCTCATGTGTCTCATTAGATTGGCCTTTACAGAAAACCTTTTATCACACTCAGAACAGCTAAACGGTTTCTCTCCTGTGTGACTTCTGAGGTGTATTGTCAGATTTTGCTTAAATCTAAATGTTTTGCTGCAGTCGGAGCATCTAAATTGTTTCTTTCCAGTATAACAATTCTCACCGATTTCATCAACATCATTTTTCTTAGAATTTAACTCAAACTGAGGTTTGAACCCTAAATGGGTTTTTCTGGTCTCCTTCCAATCATCACTGTTGTCAGTATCAACCTCCATACAGTCTGATCCCTTGTCATGAGAACTTGGTTCTGGGTTGGTGTCTGATTCTGGTCCTCCATCAGATTCTGTTTTCATGTGTTCTGCTGAGCTGCTGGCTTGAGGCTCTGCCTCTCTGTTCTCCTCAGACTGGTTTTGGTGAAGTGGTTTATCTTCATCATTGTCTCTCTTCACAGGGATGTGAGTCACTGTGAATTTGATGATATCATCCTCCTCCAGACCATCTTGGTCCTGATCGCTCCAGAGGTCCTCTTGCTCCTCTTTAATGTTTGAGGGCTCAGAGTCCTTCTGTTCCACACTGAAACTGCAGTCCTGCTGCTCCAAAGGAACCTCTTCTTTAATCACAGCCATCTGCTGCACATCTGCAAGAACAATAAACACAATGTACATAAATCATCAAAACTAATTTGAAACAACCAACGCTATGGCTAATTGGTGAACTTTGGTCCCGGGGTTTGATTAATGGATATTTTTGTGGACTGGGTTTTTTCTTAACAGAGGTCTTCTGTGGTGGCATTAAAACTTATGACCAGCACGTCACCTTTATAGCATTATAGCATTAACCCGATGTGAATAGTACAAACATGAATTAAATAATACTTTCAGAAGAAGTCGGCATGAGGAGTTTATTCAGACATTCCATTGTTAACGGAATTTTGTAATGAAAGAACGTGCGGGCAGAGTCGCATGTCGGGCTGGACCCGACCGCGGGGGGTCGCGACAGGAAAAACACCTCCGTTGGAAACCTTAACGGACAAGTTGGAACATGCCCAAGCTGTTAAACAATTTCTCAGTTACTCACTTGTTGAAAGCCATCAAAAGCCGCCTGAATTTTACAAATGGTTTTCAACACGGAGGTGTTTTTCCTGTCGCGGCGCACACAGATTCGCCGAGTCATCACGGAAACGACTCGGCGAATTTGCGCGTACGTCTTTCATTAAAAAATGTCCTTAAACAGTGGAATGTCCGCATAAAGTCCTCATGCCGGCCTCTTCTGAATCTTCTCTGTTCTCTCACGACGTCCTGGGTGAATTAAGCCTTAAATTAGGATGTTTTCAGGTTGAAACAGGCCGACGACGGCGCCTGGAAGCGCTGCACGACGTCCTGCTCCATGGGAAGTCCTTACAGCGACAGAAACACCCCATAATCTCTCATCAGCCGTTAAACTTTTGACCGAAAACCAGCTTAATTTCTCGAATAGTGTCCATTCGGATATTCCTCACAGGTCCAGAAAAAATGTTGATAAAGCAACGCGCGCCGTCTCGAGCAGCGTGTGAAACAAAGGAATTCAGCCGAGAGGGCGGGACCACATCTCACTCAAGGCCTGTCTACAGGGAAATGACGTCACCAACATGCGTGAAAAAACTCACGCATGCGCACGAGGGTTCAAGCATGATTGGTGTCATCGCATGTCATTCAAATCCATATAGTAAAAAAAAAAATAAAAGTGTCGGTTTCTATTCTAATACACCTCGTATGTCTCATGGCCATGTTCTCTGTCTATTTGATAACTTCATATCTCCTCTGGAACACCATGATACATACTGTACTTTTGCTTACCACGCTACACAGACAAAACACAGTTTTACTTTTACACATACAGTTTCAGATAATACAACGCGAGCAGTCACTGCATATAAATGTCAACTGCAACATTTTCCAACCAATCACATAACTTCATTGACCCACGCTGAGGACAATGGCCCGCTCCTCTGAGTGCAGGGCTGAGGGGAGGCGGCAGAGCACTTTGTGTGTTCAGCTTGCAAGCTGAACACACAAGCAACTTTCTGTTTAGGGAAGGCATCTTTCAATACAACATACAAAATTGAAGTCCGTTTCTAAACAGGACACCCACACAAACATGGGGAGAACATGCAAACTCCACACAGAAAGGCCACAGGTGGGAATTGAACCCATGACCTTCTTGCTGTGGGGCAACAGAGCTAACCACTAATCCACCGTGCTGCCCCCCCCCCCCAAAAAAAAACACCCAAATTGAACATAAATTTTCTGTCAAGGCCCTTAGCATTTAGCATGTCTGTTTTACATACCATGTAAATGTGAGTGAGGTTTTGACCTGATGCACCTTTCCTATAAGTTTGGTGATTCTTGGCCTCTATATTCCAAACCAATTACACTAACAAGTCAAGTGATGATGAAGCACCCCCCCCAATTTCAAATCCCAGTCATTTAATATTTGTCAACACCAGTGGTGGGCACAGCTAACCAAAAAGTTAGCTTCGATGACAGATAATCAGCTAACTGAAAAGTTATCTTTTATAAAGCTAAACCGATAAACCACTTAAAAATTATAGGAAGCTACAGCTAATCGATAACTTTCAGTCAGGGCTTAATTTGAGGGGGAGCAAGCCGGAGCGCGCTCCGGAACCTCTGACGTTGGCTCCGCGAGCTATTTATACTGGATCCGTGATCCGACACCTCTCTTGACTAACAAAATATATATATATATATATATATAAAAAAAAAAAATCACCGTGATTGCTCTCACTGTCAATCACACCGCCGCCCTCCTGTCTGCTGTGCGGAATTGCGCCAAATCTGGCAACAGGTCCAGAGGCTACGCTCGCTGGTTTGATCCGGATGTTGACTGTAGCCGCAGAGCTCCGTGGCCACCAAGAGAGGACTTGGATTCTTTGCGGGTCCCGCATCCGTACCTCCAAAGGCAGTGAGCGAAGGGAGAGCCGCGCATTGTGTTCTGCGTGTGTCTGTTTATAATCTTCTCGCACAGAAGAAAAAAGGCAGTGTTTACACAAGAGAGAAAAGTGAGAAAATGTTAATGCCTGTTTGAGAAAAGTGTGTAGTGAGGGGTTTTACAGCCTTAAAACATCTATAATAGCGCTACTTCACGGAGTTCCGCCGCATTCACACCGGGCGCGATCAGACGCTACAAATTTGCAGGGGTTGCGTGGCGACGGACGCGCCTCCTTCGCCCGGTGTGTCGCTCTGCTTGGATGGACTTTCGCTGCGAAAATTTGCCCCGGTGCGTCATCAAATAGGAGGAGCTTCCATTTCGCTCAGAGTCAAGTCATCATGACGGACCTTGATCACACGGAGCGAGTTGTTGTGGAAAGCTCCCAATACAGAGAGTATCATTATTTGCTGCAGGAGCTGAGTCTGGATGACGGCCGCTTTCAGCGGTCCTTCCGCCTCTGTGGAACCCAGTTTGAGGACCAACTGTCTCGTTCATGCGCGCACATGTAAACAATAAAAAAAAAAAAAGAAGAAACTTTGCTGCTTGCTGCAGCTCGCTCCTCCCCCAAAAAACTCTGTCATAATTGTGTTTAGAAACCAGTCACCATTTGTTTTATTATACATCTGTGTAGTTAATTAATAAAATATTCTCCACACAGACGATTCGCTCGCGCGCGCACGTAACAAAAAAAAAAGGAAGAACAAAACTCCGCGGCTTGCTTTGAGGCTGCTCCTCGCTCTTTCCCAAAAACAAACTCTGTCATAATTGTCTTTAGAAACCAGTCATCATTTGCTTTATTATACATCTGTGTAGTTAATAAGTAAAATAATCTCCATGGATGATTCCCTCGCGCGCGCACGTAAAAAAAAATAAAAATAAAAATAAACTCCACTCCCCCTGCTGTGGGGCTGCTGCTCGCTCCAAAAACTCTGTCATGATTGTGAAAATAAAGGACAAAAGAGACATAAGTCCTGATCACAGGCTGCTACCAGATACAGGACAATGTTGGAGCGTTCTTTTGTTTTTCATGATTCCATCATTTTTTTCCTCAGAATTGAGTGAGTCCATATTTTTTTCCCTCTGCTTGGTCTAAAAAAGTAACCGTTACTGACTGCCACAGTTATTTTTCTTGATTTCTTATAGTGTTTCTTAAAGCCAGAAAGTTGCCATTTGAAATGACTTTAGTTTTGTGTCATGTCTGTGATCTGCTTTTTTTCTACAAAATTAAACAACTGAATGAACATCCTCCGAGGCCGGTGATTCCATCATTTTTGCCAGGGATTGTAGGAAGAAGGACGCTGAGGATGGAGCCACCAGGCAGAAGGACAAAGAGGAGGTTTCTGGATGTGCTGAGGGAGGACATGCAGGTGGTTGGTGAGACAGAGGAAGACACAGAGGACAGAGTGAGACGGAAACGATTGATCTGCTGTGGCGCCCCCTAATGGGAGCAGCCGAAAGAAAGAGCAGCTCTTGGTTCATTTCAGTTGATTTATTTCATTCAAATAAACCTTTTTTTGTCCTTTTACAGACATTTTGCACAATATCTGAATTGCAACCTGGTCCTGGTCCACTTTCATAAGTGTTCACTTTTACATACGGTGCAGAACTGAGGTTAGCATGCAACCTTCGACCTACGACGTCAGTGAGAAATGCACATCAGTGATTGGTCCGGTCTTGTTTATATTTGCGCATAAAGCGACGTCATCGCCTTATTTCCAGCACTGTGACATAAATAACATCTGAACCAAATGTTTCATTTCAAGTTAATATAATAACAGTAATTAGTAAATCTAGTTCAAGGGCTCAGTCACTGGGATTAAGATTTGATTTTGTTACAAAAACCCGTTTTTGTTTCGTCCACATATTAAACTGCGTTCAAACATTTCCTCATCGAGAGAGAGAGGAAAAAAAATCGGCTTTTATCGTTTTCTGAATTTTAGAAAATTCTAAAAAATAAAAAACCCTCGCTGCTCTTTGTGTTTGAACAATATGGCGACTGAACGCAAAAACAAACAACCGTCAGAACGCAAACAGCACGTTTATCTATCATCATCATTTTAGATGAGAATCAACGTGAACCAACCTGCGCACACGTGGAGTCGCCGGTGGGTCATTTCTGCTCGAGCTCACATGAAGCGTGGAAAAATAACTAACAGGACGCTGCGAACGAACACAAAGTTACACACAGCGACAGGAAGAAACGCTAACGCAGACCTCCAAAATAAAAGGTCACTTTCAGCAGCGGAAAAAGACGGCTAACGCAGACCTCCAAAATAAAACTAATTAAACCACTTAAGCAAAGTTTCACACGGCAGCAGTCATTAAATAAAATTAAACCATTAAGCTAAGTTATGCACATACACCAGCACGAATAAAAGTTAAGACTTTCACAATAAAATTAAACAAACCACTTCAAACTTATACACAGCAAGACAAAGAGCTAATGCAAAATTTCAAAATAAAAGTTTAATAAACTCTTTCCTTTCTATAATGGCACAACTCCCTTCTATCGCTGCGTAGGGATGAAACTCGCCTCTGGGACTGAAACTAACATTTTTACCAATGCCAGGAGACCAGAACCTCTGCCCGTCTGGAAGACCTCAGATCCCTGCAGCCTTCCCCGCCTTCAGCTGCTGCACTGTTTTTATGTTCTCACCAACATTTGGCAGATCAGGGTTCTGGCAACACCCAACATTGTGCATTGCAGCAGGATGACGTGCAGGTTTGAAAGAACAAAGTGCTTTGATTCCTCTGTCAGCAGACTGAAGGTCACTAGACCACAGGTGATGAGTCACCTGATCACAGAAACCAACAGGGCCATCACAATCCACTTTGAATGACTGGGTTTCTAACAACAGGAATCATGGTTTCAAGGTCATAATGTACTTCAAATCACGGCACATTGTCATCAGTTTTCCTCACACCGCTATAGAATAAGACTTAAAAAGAGACTATCAGCTGGTTTTGGATCTACAGGTTCCACACATTGACCATTCTGTCTGAAGTTTTATTTTGCATTTTGTATAATAACATTGAAAACAAACATCAGAAAATGACCAAAAAAAAAAAAAAAGTCAGTGTTGCCTACCATGATGTTTAACAGTCCAGTTTAGTACATGTTAATTATTATGGGTTATTTTCCCCAGATCCAATGGCATGTTCAATGCTGATCAAAAAAGTCCATAATCTGTATTTCAACTCTCCCCACCTCCTGGGATCTGCCACTTTGGAGGGAGCTGAAACTCGAAACCTGAAAGATCTGGAGAAGATTTGTATGGAGGAATGGATCAAAATCCCTGCAGTGTGCCAAGTTGGTCAAGAAAATCATACAATGTAATTTTCTGATTTTTTTTTTTTTTAATTCTATGTCTCACAGTTCAAGTGTGCCTACTATAAAAATTACACACCTCTCCATTTTTGTAGGTGTAAAAACTTGCAAAATCGACAGTGGACATTTCAGGAACCCTAAAGTTTGTTCTGCAAGACAAAGTCCTGGAAAAATGCCACAACTGATCCCAATTCAGAGAAGAAAAATTGTCTGATTCTGTGCAATGCATCCTAAGTGCTGACTTGCATCTCTTTCCATACAAAATTCAGTCTCAGAGTGAACTAACTCCCCAGCAAATGGCAAAGAGACTTGAATTTGCTCTGTGGTTTCCCGGAAAACTGGAGACAGATGATTTGTTTCTTAAGAAACTTCAGACAAGGAGGTTACATTGATCATGTGGTGTAAAAGATAACGGGTTAAAACATCAAAAAGGAAAGACTGAACTAAAAACTGTGCATTGGGAAGAAAAATTACATACTTCGACCACATGGTCATGCAGAAAATGTCTGGTAATATTGATTGGTTTTTCTGTGCTGTCAAAATACTTTTGGGTACATTTTTTTTTTTTGAGATACCCTGTATCAAAATAAAACAACATATTCTGTCAAATATTGTACATGGGTTTTTGGGATCCTTTTTCAGATACACAAACAGAAAAATAGATAGCCCTGAGCTACGCTCAGCACACCCTACCTTTTCAAGACCTGGAAACAGACACAAAGCACCGAGATGTACAGTTTTTACCTCAATAACATACTGTTTTTCTTGCTTTTCCAGTCATTTTTTAACTCCATCTTTTGTAAAAAAAACCTTTTAACTCTTACAATGGTCTAAGCAAGGCCACCCCTCTGAGTCTGGTCTGCTTGAGGTTTCTTCCTCAAAAAAAAAAAAAAAAAAAAACGTTTTTTCTAACCACTGTCATCTGTTTTTGCTCAGAGGGGTTGGTGAGGTTAGACTTTACCCATGTGAAGCGCCTTGAGGCAGCATTGTTGTGATTTTGTGCTATATAAATAAAATAAATTGAGCTTTGAATGCTATGATAATCTTAGACCTTTGTGTTAATTAAATGATAAAGTATAAAACGGCTTAATCTGGCTCGACTCCTAACAGGCTGGTTTATAAAGTGGAGACCTGGCAACTCACCTGAAAAGGAAAGAAAGGAGCTGCACCCTCAGCCAGACATGATTAAAAACTGCAACAAATGCTGCTTCGGCTTCAAATTTTTACCTTGATGGAACACGATCAAACAAGTTTTAAACCGTAGTCAACACAAATATCCCGTTTAATGACGTTTGAACATGACTGAAGCTGTTAAGGCTACAAACACCCGGAGGTTACCAGGTACTACCAATGATTTTGAGAATTGGGATGAAATTCATTAAACAGTTCAAAAAATTGGATCCCAATGTCAAATTTGGTGCCGACAGACACTGACAGTAACTACTACATACAGTAGTGTTCAGAATAATAGTAGTGCTATGTGACTAAAAAGATGAATCCAGGTTTTGAGTATATTTCTTATTGTTACATGGGAAACAACATACCAGAAGATTCTCACAAATCCAACAAGAAGCATTCATGCTATGCACACTCTTAAGGCTATGAAACTGGGCTATTAGTAAAAAAACAAAGTAGAAAAGGGGGTGTTCACAATAATAGTAGTGTGGCATTCAGTCAGTGAGTTCGTCAATTTTGTGGAACAAACAGGTGTGAATCAGGTGTCCCCTATTTAAGGATGAAGCCAGCACCTGTTGAACATGCTTTTCTCTTTGAAAGCCTGAGGAAAATGGGACGTTCAAGACATTGTTCAGAAGAACAGCGTAGTTTGATTAAAAAGTTGACTGGAGAGGGGAAAACTTATACGCAGGTGCAAAAAATTATAGGCTGTTCATCTACAATGATCTCCAGTGCTTTAAAATGGACAAAAAAAAAAAAAAAAAAGAGACACGTGGAAGAAAACAAAAAACAACCATCAAAATGGATAGAAGAGTAACAAGAATGGCAAAGGCTCACCCAGTGATCAGCTCCAGGATGATCAAAGACAGTCTGGAGTTACCTGTAAGTGCTGTGACAGTTAGAAGACGCCTGTGTGAAGCTAATTTATTTGCAAGAATCCCCCGCAAAGTCCCTCTGTTAAATAAAAGACATGTGCAGGTTACAATTTGCCAAAGAACACATCAACTGGCCTAAAGAGAAATGGAGGAATATTTTGTGGACTGATGAGAGTAAAATAGTTCTTTTTTGGGTCCAAGGGCCGCAGACAGTTTGTGAGACGACCCCCAAACTCTGAATTCAAGCCACAGTTCACAGTGAAGACAGTGAAGCATGGTGGTGCAAGCATCATGATATGACAATGACATTCAAGACAATGACCCCAAGCACACTAGTAAACCAGCAAAATCTTGGTTCCAAACCAACAAAATTAATGCCTCGCAGATGTGAAGAAATCATGGAAAACTGTGGTTATACAACTAAATCCTAGTTTAGTGATTCACAGGATTGATAAAAAAGCAGTTTGAACATAATAGTTTCGAGTTTGTAGCGTCAACAGCAGATGCTACTATTATTGTGAACACCCCCTTTTCTATTTTTTTTACTAATAGCCCAATTTCATAGCCTTAAGAGTGTGCATATCATGAATGCTTGGTCTTGTTGGATTTGTGAGAATCTACTGAATCTACTGGTACCTTGTTTCCCATGTAACAATAAGAAATATACTCAAAACCTGGATTAATCTTTTTAGTCGCATAGCACTACTATTATTCTGAACACTACTGTATATCAAGTTTGTACAAGATTAACAAAGATGGATCAAGAAGTTCAGGTAATGCTTCAAAATGTGCCCTGATTTGCTGTTCGGGAATAAACGTGAAGGAACGGTGCTCTGTAGAAGATCAATGACTCCAGAACAACTTGGCTATGTTGTATCATCTTGCAAAAGTCTGTCATCAATCACCTGACAACAGTACTTTGTTTTCAACAACTGTTCTGGTTTTATTTGTAAGTGCTCCTGAAGTTCCACATAAATTCCACCTTTAATGACAAGCTGCTCCAGCTCCAGGTAGGAACCAGCACTGGTTCTCCATCATGTCCAAGTCTGCCATTACCTACAGGTGACACGATAACTCTGTTTCAAAGTTCAGAGATGTTACATTGTTGTCCAACACCTCAGCCTCCTGGCACATTTTTCAAATATGACTTCAAATTTTCTGTTTTTCTACAAATGCTTCATCATCACATTTTCCATGTGTGGATCGTGCAAAAAATTTATGACACACTTGGCAAAATGTGAGGCCTCTCTCTCGCATGAACTTTTTTGTGTTTCACAAGGTGCCCACTCTCCCGAAAATGTTTCTTACAAACTGGACAGCTGTAAGGTTTTTCTCCCGTATGACATCTCATGTGGTTTGTCAGTGTTGATGACCGAGAGAAGCTTTTAGTACAAAGCAAGCAGCTAAAAGGTTTGTCTCCTGTATGAAGCCTCAGGTGTTTCATCAAGTTGCCTTTGATGCTGAATCGATGACCACACTCAGAGCAACTGTATAGTTTTTCTCCTGTATGAATCACTTTGTGTTTATTCAGATTGCCTTTATTGCCAAATCTTTTGCCGCACTCACAGCACCGATATGGTTTCTCTCCAGTATGTGTTCTCATGTGTTCCTTCAGAACGCTCTTGTATTGAAAAGTTCCACTGCACTCAGAGCATTGAAGTGGTTTCACATCAGGACGCTTGTTATGTACAGCAGCTCGACTATTTCTTACAGAAATTAAAGCTGTCTGAGGTTCCCTGGTGTCACGTTGAGACTGGTCTGAGACCTCTGTGTCTGGTTCTGGTCTTCCACAGTCCTCTCCATCAGCTTCTGTCTTCATGTATTCAGTGGTTCGAGGCTCCGCCCCTTTGCTCTCCTCAGTTTGGCTTTGATGAAGCTGTGAGGTCTGAGATTTCACTTCATCTTCACTCTTCATAGGGACACATGTCTGTGGAAAGTTGATGACATCATCATCTTCCAGCTCTCTCTCTTGATTGGTCCAGAGTTCCCGGTGTTCCTCTTTAATGTGTGGTGAATCTGGTTCCTGATGATCCAGACTGGGACTCTGGTCTCTTTGATCAGGCTGAAGGCCCTCTTTTCCCATAAACAGCTGCTGCATATCTGCAAGATCAACAAAAAGACATGAATGCAGAAAATAAATAAAAAGTAAAAGCAAATCAATCACAACACTAAGACAAAACAGAAGGAGCAGCAGTTAAATAGCTTGAGGACGGTATCCACAATCTTTACTGCATTAAAACAATCTTCTCCTTTTGGCTGCTCCCATTAGGGGGTGTCACAGCAGATCAATCATCTCTATCTCACCCTGTCCTCTGTATCTTCCTCTGTCTCACCAACCACCTGCATGTCCTCTCTCAGCACATCCATAAACCTCTTTGTCCTCTCTCTTCTCCTCCTGCCTGGTGGCTCCATCCTCAGCATCTTTCTCCCTATATACCCTGGGTCCCTCCTCTGCACATGTCCAAACCACCTCAGTCTCACCTCTCTGACTTTGTCTCCAAACTGTCCCACCTGAGCTGTCCCTCTGACATGTTCATTTCTAATCCTGTCTATTCTCATCACTCCCAAAAAGAATCACAACATCTTCAGCTCTGCCTCCTGTCTTTTTGTTAGTGCCACCGTCTGTAAGTCGTCCAGTACAGCTGATTTCACTACTGTCTTGTCTTACTTTCCCCTTCACTCTTGCTGATGGGTCATTCCGTGTGAAATCATTAGATTTTCCAAAATCTTCCCAAGTCACCGACTTGGATTCTCTCTCTCTTTTTTTTATAAACAAGTACCCACATATGTCTGATGAACACATGTAAAATATTTCTGCTTAATTCCAAATAGGTTTATATATATATATATATATATATATATATATTTTTTTTTTTTTTTTTTTTTTAAATCAGGGTACCCACAATTATATTTTACACTCGTGAATGTTTTTTGAGCTTTCTTTCATTTTTAAAAGGCATTATCTTCAGCTAAAAATGCAGATATAATGCTCAAATTTGGAATACTCCTACTTGGGCACCCCAGATGCAGTAGAAAATTTCAAAAATGGAATACAGGGATATTTTTTCATTCTGTAGCATCACAAAAATGGCAGTTTGTCCATTCTCGCAAAAAAAAAAAAAAAAAAACTACAAAATTTCGAAGAGATGTACTAAAGAAGGGATTCAATGGATAATCTTCATATTGTAGAATACACATATCTGGGGTACTATTTATATGTGTATTAAACATTGTGGTCATAACCTGAACGGTTTTTGAATTATTGACTCTTGAAAATCGAACATGATCGTAGAATGTCAAAAATAGACCTCCAGTCTCTTTATGATTTGACCATGTGGGCAAGTGCTCAGCCACTTCATAATTTTTTGTGGAGAGCATACTGATATACCAACTTTATGTCAACAATTTTTTTTTTTTTTAATCTAACTCAAATGCCTTCATAGCGGAAAAAAAATTGCAAAGTATGGTACTGTAACATGGCGCAAACCATTTATTGAACCTGTATTTCAATCAATCAATCAATTTTTTTATATAGCGCCAAATCACAACAAACAGTTGCCCCAAGGCGCTTTATATTGTAAGGCAAGGCCATACAATAATTATGTAAAACCCCAACGGTCAAAACGACCCCCTGTGAGCAAGCACTTGGCTACAGTGGGAAGGAAAAACTCCCTTTTAACAGGAAGAAACCTCCAGCAGAACCAGGCTCAGGGAGGGGCAGTCTTCTGCTGGGACTGGTTGGGGCTGAGGGAGAGAACCAGGAAAAAGACATGCTGTGGAGGGGAGCAGAGATCGATCACTAATGATTAAATGCAGAGTGGTGCATACAGAGCAAAAAGAGAAAGAAACAGTGCATCATGGGAACCCCCCAGCAGTCTACGTCTATAGCAGCATAACTAAGGGATGGTTCAGGGTCACCTGATCCAGCCCTAACTATAAGCTTTAGCAAAAAGGAAAGTTTTAAGCCTAATCTTAAAAGTAGAGAGGGTGCCTGTCTCCCTGATCTGAATTGGGAGCTGGTTCCACAGGAGAGGAGCCTGAAAGCTGAAGGCTCTGCCTCCCATTCTACTCTTACAAACCCTAGGACCTACAAGTAAGCCTGCAGTCTGAGAGCAAAGCGCTCTATTGGGGTGATATGGTACTACGAGGTCCCTAAGATAAGATGGGACCTGATTATTCAAAACCTTATAAGTAAGAAGAAGAATTTTAATTCTATTCTAGAATTAACAGGAAGCCAATGAAGAGAGGCCAATATGGGTGAGATATGCTCTCTCCTTCTAGTCCCCGTCAGTACTCTAGCTGCAGCATTTTGAATTAACTGAAGGCTTTTTAGGGAACTTTTAGGACAACCTGATAATAATGAATTACAATAGTCCAGCCTAGAGGAAATAAATGCATGAATTAGTTTTTCAGCATCACTCTGAGACAAGACCTTTCTGATTTTAGAGATATTGCGTAAATGCAAAAAAGCAGTCCTACATATTTGTTTAATATGCGCTTTGAATGACATATCCTGATCAAAAATGACTCCAAGATTTCTCACAGTATTACTAGAGGTCAGGGTAATGCCATCCAGAGTAAGGATCTGGTTAGACACCATGTTTCTAAGATTTGTGGGGCCAAGTACAATAACTTCAGTTTTATCTGAGTTTAAAAGCAGGAAATTAGAGGTCATCCATGTCTTTATGTCTGTAAGACAATCCTGCAGTTTAGCTAATTGGTGTGTGTCCTCTGGCTTCATGGATAGATAAAGCTGGGTATCATCTGCGTAACAATGAAAATTTAAGCAATACCGTCTAATAATACTGCCTAAGGGAAGCATGTATAAAGTGAATAAAATTGGTCCTAGCACAGAACCTTGTGGAACTCCATAATTAACTTTAGTCTGTGAAGAAGATTCCCCATTTACATGAACAAATTGTAATCTATTAGACAAATATGATTCAAACCACCGCAGCGCAGTGCCTTTAATACCTATGGCATGCTCTAATCTCTGTAATAAAATTTTATGGTCAACAGTATCAAAAGCAGCACTGAGGTCTAACAGAACAAGCACAGAGATGAGTCCACTGTCCGAGGCCATAAGAAGATCATTTGTAACCTTCACTAATGCTGTTTCTGTACTATGATGAATTCTAAAACCTGACTGAAACTCTTCAAATAGACCATTCCTCTGCAGATGATCAGTTAGCTGTTTTACAACTACCCTTTCAAGAATTTTTGAGAGAAAAGGAAGGTTGGCCTATAATTAGCTAAGATAGCTGGGTCAAGTGATGGCTTTTTAAGTAATGGTTTAATTACTGCCACCTTAAAAGCCTGTGGTACATAGCCAACTAACAAAGATAGATTGCTCATATTTAAGATCGAAGCATTAAATAATGGTAGGGCTTCCTTGAGCAGCCTGGTAGGAATGGGGTCTAATAAACATGTTGATGGTTTGGATGAAGTAACTAATGAAAATAACTCAGACAGAACAATCGGAGAGAAAGAGTCTAACCAAATACCGGCATCACTGAAAGCAGCCAAAGATAACGATACGTCTTTGGGATGGTTATGAGTAATTTTTTCTCTAATAGTTAAAATTTTGTTAGCAAAGAAAGTCATGAAGTCATTACTAGTTAAAGCTAATGGAATACTCAGCTCAATAGAGCTCTGACTCTTTGTCAGCCTGGCTACAGTGCTGAAAAGAAACCCGGGGTTGTTCTTATTTTCTTCAATTAGTGATGAGTAGAAAGATGTCCTAGCTTTACGGAGGGCTTTTTTATAGAGCAACAGACTCTTTTTCCAGGCTAAGTGAAGATCTTCTAAATTAGTGAGACGCCATTTCCTCTCCAACTTACGGGTTATCTGCTTTAAGCTACGAGTTTGTGAGTTATACCACGGAGTCAGACACTTCTGATTTAAAGCTCTCTTTTTAAGAGGAGCTACAGCATCCAAAGTTGTCTTCAATGAGGATGTAAAACTATTGACGAGATACTCTATCTCCCTTACAGAGTTTAGGTAGCTACTCTGCACTGTGTTGGTATATGGCATTAGAGAACATAAAGAAGGAATCATATCCTTAAACCTAGTTACAGCGCTTTCTGAAAGACTTCTAGTGTAATGAAACTTATTCCCCACTGCTGGGTAGTCCATCAGAGTAAATGTAAATGTTATTAAGAAATGATCAGACAGAAGGGAGTTTTCAGGGAATACTGTTAAGTCTTCTATTTCCATACCATAAGTCAGAACAAGATCTAAGATATGATTAAAGTGGTGGGTGGACTCATTTACTTTTTGAGCAAAGCCAATAGAGTCTAATAATAGATTAAATGCAGTGTTGAGGCTGTCATTCTCAGCATCTGTGTGGATGTTAAAATCGCCCACTATAATTATCTTATCTGAGCTAAGCACTAAGTCAGACAAAAGGTCTGAAAATTCACAGAGAAACTCACAGTAACGACCAGGTGGACGATAGATAATAACAAATAAAACTGGTTTTTGGGACTTCCTATTTGGATGGACAAGACTAAGAGACAAGCTTTCAAATGAATTAAAGCTCTGTCTGGGTTTTTGATTAATTAATAAGCTGGAATGGAAGATTGCTGCTAATCCTCCGCCTCGGCCCGTGCTACGAGCATTCTGACAGTTAGTGTGACTCGGGGGTGTTGACTCATTTAAACTAACATATTCATACTGCTGTAACCAGGTTTCTGTTAGGCAGAATAAATCAATATGTTGATCAATTATTATATCATTTACCAACAGGGACTTAGAAGAGAGAGATCTAATGTTTAATAGACCACATTTAACTGTTTTAGTCTGTGGTGCAGTTGAAGGTGCTATATTATTTTTTCTTTTTGAATTTTTATGCTTAAATAGATTTTTGCTGGTTATTGGTAGTCTGGGAGCAGGCACCATCTCTACGGGGATGGGGTAATGAGGGGATGGCAGGGGGAGAGAAGCTGCAGAGAGGTGTGTAAGACTACAACTCTGCTTCCTGGTCCCAACCCTGGATAGTCACGGTTTGGAGGATTTAAGAAAATTGGCCAGATTTCTAGAAATGAGAGCTGCTCCATCCAAAGTGGGATGGATGCCGTCTCTCCTAACAAGACCAGGTTTTCCCCAGAAGCTTTGCCAATTATCTATTAAGCCCACCTCATTTTTTTTATTTGCATATTGAGAAAGCAATATATCAGCTCTGAATGGAAGCATGAAGCTCAAATTTGGTATTTACAATATTTGGCACCCCAAAATAATGGATCAACTTTGAAAGACAGATTACTGAGCTTATGTTTTCTTTCATGGCATCATAAAATTAGCAATTCAGTCAAAGCAATATTCAACTGATATTACAGAAGCAATATGCCTGGGTTTTTATTCTACAATTAGCAAAAAATAAACATTCATAACCATCATCAGATTTACTTTGTATAATTACAAAAAACAGCAGAAATACAGAGTTTTTAACAGTACTTCACACTACTTAAAATTCTTCAGCTTCAAATCCATAGCAAAAGCACAGATCAGTATATATATATATATATATATATATATATACATACACACACACACACACACACGTACAGCATATCATGTGTCTAATAGGAAGATTTTTTTTGAAGAATTTCACAGTAGTTTTCAACTTTTGAATTTCAGGAAAATATAACTTTTTTTTTTTTTAAGTCTGTTTCATCAAGCTTGTATCGCCTGCCACTAGTGTCAGCTATCAGTGGTGCTTCTACGGGGCACATAATATGCTGGAATGGCACCCAGCACTCATCTTTTTGGTTTTCTGGAGGCCAAGAAAATTTGTTTCCTCTGTGTTCTTGCATAAAGTTAACATAAACATCCTGTTAATCATCATTCCTTTGCATGATGTTTCCTACATACCAACTATTATCATAAATTCAAGTGGTGTATCTTCCAGGTTGGTAAAGAGTAACATCAACAGGCAGAGTGAGTGGCAGGTTGATTCTGCGTCTGCTGGCTGGTTGACTGTTCAATTTCTGACCCTGTGTGAACTGAAGTGTACATATCACCTCCAGATAACTGTCCTCATTTCCATTTTATTAGCGGATTGGTGTATGAAGGAGTGATGTGATGGAGTACCAGTCACCTTCTTTGTCGAGCTGAAAGCGCTTGTCAAGTGAAAAAAGATGAAGCACTGTCCTGAATATTCTGAGTTGTGAGAAAGGAGGAAAAAAAAAAAGTATTTTGTCCTCATTGCTGGGTACCCAGTTGTACATTCCCTCAGCTGTAAGAATGTGATAGTCTGTAGTTGCCTGCAGAGTAGCTCTTGTGACCAGTCACTTCACTGTACCCCCAAACCCATCTCAAGGGCTTTTGCCATGGCTAGCGGCGAAAAAGTGCCACTCTGCTTTCAGTCCATAATCCTGTTCATGGTGACATAAATTTGAAAAGTTTTTGTAATTTTTGTACTGGCTGGCTGCACTGTCGCTAAAACAGAAAATCTTCTGTATTTGTGGGTGAGCTTCTTTTACATGTTGTCTGGTGATAAATGCATGCACAGCGACAGTATCATGTTTAAGACGATCAGATATGACACAAAAAGAAGAAATTTTGATACTGTTACTCCTGGCACATTTGACATACACCACAAAGGGGTGCAAAGTGGCCTGTAGTCCCAATGATGACCTTGTTCTCCATCTTGAGCTATAAAACTATAGTTCTCAGCGAAGTCCAGCAAAACTATAGCAGCAGCATTTTGAAGACTTTCCTTCAGTTCATTAAAAAATGCTGCCTGCGCTTTTGAAACATAGTGATGCTGTCTTAATTCATGGAATGCTTTGCCAACTTCTGTCAAAAAAAATAAATAAATAAATAAATAAATCTTTCAGTGGAAGCTGAAGAGACACAAGTGTTGTGCGGTCTGCATGTACCCACTGCTTAAAGTTAATGACATCACTAGCTTCTGTATCATGTGCAGAGAATACCTCCTCAAGATATTGTGCCAGTCCTTCTCTACCTGGGCAACTGTCAGGAATTTCTGATATATTATCAATTATTAATGTCTTTACTTTGATTTGCTGTCTTTGATTTTGTCTTTGATCTCATTCTTCATATACACACATGTTTCAATTATATAATGCATTTCATTTAATATTACTCAGTTAATCACCAAATTGCTAAAGTAATGATATACACTGAACTGTTTAAGTAATCATTAAACTGCTCACACGAGAAGATGAACAGATGAACTTTGGTTCACATGGCAGGTGTGAAAGTGTAGACTGTTTTGCTAAAGACCATGTTTTTGCTGAGCACAGATGTACATTTTAATTAACAGTCCAGCCTTGAGCAGGGAGCGATGTGACCTGCGTATTAGTTCAGGGTTACGCTGTTTACTTTGTGAGACTGGAGGCTTAAAGCCATAACAATTTTCATATCGATGTGAGAACAAACTTCAAGTTGCCACTTTGTTTGGTATTTTGTCTTTCCCATACAGACAGCAACTTTCACAATAACGTAACATACAGGTTCTGTTTGTTGTGTCACACACCATTTTCCCGAGGGGTTGATGTAGTCTTGAATCTCAGGAATTGCAGCTACAAGAAGCTTGGCACTCTGAAGATACTGACAAACACAGACGGACTGCATTCCAGAGCTTGTAACTGGGACACACCATTTAGGACGTAGCTCACAAAACTTTGAGAAGCCGATCTTGTTGCCAGTTTTTTTTTCCAAGTATTCAACATGCAGTTCTTAGGTTTATAAGCAACAAACGTTTTGGAATTTGCTCCTTCTTGTCATCAATCCTTACAGCCTTGTACTCTTTTTGTTTTCCCAGGACACATCCTTGAATAGTCATCCTTCTGATAGAAATTAATTACTCTGTCTATTATAGCAGGATCTCAGGATTTCCCTGTTTTATGATCCGGCTCTGCCAGCACACCTTTTTCTTTTTAAGCTGTCTTGATTTCCTCACTAAGTATTCAGATGCAACAAATTCCTCTGCTACTTTTTTAATGCCCCAGCTATCTGGAACAAGGGTGAAAATTTTTTCTCTACGCGTTGCTTCTTCACATTTTGTCTTTAGAAGTTGTAGCACTATATACAACCCCTGGCAAAAACTATGGAATCACCGGCCTCGGAGGATGTTCATTCAGTTGTTTAATTTTGTAGAAAAAAAGCAGATCACAAACATGACACAAAACTAAAGTCATTTCAAATGGCAACTTTCTGGCTTTAAGAAACACTATAAGAAATCAGGAAAAATAATTGTGGCAGTCAGTAATGGTTACTTTTTTAGACCAAGCAGAGGGAAAAAATATGCTCACTCAATTCTGAGGAATAAATTATGGAATCACCCTGTAAATTTTCATCCCCAAAACTAACACCTGCATCAAATCAGACCGGCTCATTGGTCTGCATCTAAGAAGGAGTGATCACACCTTGGAGAGCTGTTGCACCAAGTGGACTGACATGAATCATGGCTCCAACACGAGAGATGTCAATTGAAACAAAGGAGAGGATTATCAAACTCTTAAAAGAGGGTAAATCACCACGCAATGTTGCAAAAGATGTTGGTTGTTCACAGTCAGCTGTGTCTAAACTCTGGACCAAATACAAACAACATGGGAAGGTTGTTAAAGGCAAACATACTGGTAGACCAAGGAAGACATCAAAGCATCAAGACAGAAAACTTAAAGTAATATGTCTCAAAAATCGAAAATGCACAATTAAACAAATGAGGAACGAATGGGAGGAAACTGGAGTCAACATCTGTGACCGAACTGTAAGAAACCGCCTAAAGGAAATGGGATTTACATACAGAAAAGCTAAACGAAAGCCATCATTAACACCTAAACAGAAAAAAACAAGGCTCCAATGGGCTAAGGAAAAGCAATCGTGGACTGTGGATGACTGGATGAAAGTCATATTCAGTGATGAATCTCAAATCTGCACTGGGCAAGGTGATGATGCTGGAACTTTTGTTTGGTGCCGTTCCAATGAGATTTATAAAGATGACTGCCTGAAGAGAACATGTAAATTTCCACAATCATTGATGATATGGGGCTGCATGTCAGGTAAAGGCACTGGGGAGATGGCTGTCATTACATCATCAATAAATGCACAAGTTTACGTTGATATTTTGGACACTTTTCTTATCCCATCAATTGAAAGGATGTTTGGGGATGATGAAATCATTTTTCAAGATGATAATGCATCTTGCCATAGAGGAAAAACTGTGAAAACATTCCTTGCAAAAAGACACATAGGGTCAATGTCATGGCCTGCAAATAGTCCGGATCTTAATCCAATTGAAAATCTTTGGTGGAAGTTGAAGAAAATGGTCCATGACAAGGCTCCAACCTGCAAAGCTGATCTGGCAACAGCAATCAGAGAAAGTTGGAGCCAAATTGATGAAGAGTACTGTTTCTCACTCATTAAGTCCATGCCTCAGAGACTGCAAGCTGTTATAAAAGCCAGAGGTGGTGCAACAAAATACTAGTGATGTGTTGGAGCGTTCTTTTGTTTTTTATGATTCCATAATTTTTTCCTCAGAATTGAGTGATTCCATATTTTTTTTCCCTCTGCTTGGTCTAAAATAGTAACTGTTACTGACTGCCACAATTTTTTTTTCCTGATTTCTTATAGTGTTTCTTAAAGCCAGAAAGTTGCCATTTGAAATGACTTTAGTTTTGCGTCATGTCTGTGATCTGCTTTTTTCTACAAAATTAAACAACTGAATGAACATCCTCTGAGGCCGGTGATTCCATAATTTTTGCCAGGGGTTGTAGATGCTTACAGCCCTCACAATCGTTTTCTTCTTCTGCGGATGAAAGTTCTTCTGTCAAGTCAAGAGGTTTAGCTACTTTTGTCTTTGCTGCTTTCTGTATATCCTTTACTTTCCTCTTTCCATAAGTAGGATTGTCCTTCTTACTCACAGATTTCAAAGGGGAAATGCCTGTGCACTTTCATTCATGGTGTCCTTTTCAAGTACTGGATCCTGATATTCTTCTGCACGTGACCCTTCTTGTGAGCTCTCAAGGTTTTCCTCACATCTTTTTTCATACTTCTGGTAAAACGTCTTACCAGGTTTCAAGCCAAACTTTCCAGCAGATCCCTCGCTCACATTTTTCAGGTTACCTAAAAGAAAAGTTTAACAGTTTTATTTTTTATGTAGAAAATGCACATTGCACAAACTTTGTGAACGAAAAATATACTAGTTGTAAAAAGTCAAAAGAGTGAGCACTCAGAGAATATGGTATATACTAGCTCTCTATACAGTGAGGAAAATAAGTATTTGAACACTCTGCGGTTTTGCAAGTTCTCCCACTTAGAAATCATGGAGGGGTCTGAAATTTTCATTTTAGGTGCATGTCCACTGTGAAAGACATAATCTATAAAAAAAAAAAAAAATCTGGAAATCACAATGTATGATTTATTAAACAGTTTATTTGTATGTTACTGCTCCAAATAAGTATTTGATCACCTACCAACCAGCAAGAATTCTGTCTCTCACAGACCTGTTAATTTTTCTTTAAGAAGCCCTCTTATTCTGCACTCTTTACCTGTATTAACTGCACCCGTTTGAACTTTTTACCTGTATAAAAGACACCTGTTCACACACAATCAATCACACTCCAACCTGTCCACCATAGCCAAGACCAAAGAGCTGTCTAAGGACACCAGGGACAAAACTGTAGACCTGCACAAGGCTGGGATGGACTACAGGACAACAGGCAAGCAGCTTGGTAGAAGACAACAACTGTTATGATTATTTATTAGAAAGTGGAAGAAATACAAGATGACTGTCAATCTCCCTCGGCCTGGGATTCCATGCAAGATCTCACTTTGTGGGGTAAGGATGATTCTGAGAAAGCTCAGAACTACACAGGAGGACCTGGTCAATGACCTGAAGAGAGCTGGGACCACAGTCACAAAGATTACATTAGTAACACATGATGCTGTCATGGTTTAAAATCCTGCAGGGCATCAAGGTCCCCCTGCTCAAGCCAGCACATGTCCAGGCCCATTTGAAGTTCACCACTGACCATCTGGATGATCCAGAGGAGGCATGGGAGAAGGTCATGTGGTCAGATGAGACCAGAATAGAGCTTTTTGGAATCAACTCCACTTACCATGTTTAGAGGATGAGAACAACCCCAAGAAAACCATCCCAACCGTGAAGCATGAGGGTGGAAACATCATACTCTGGGGGTGCTCTTCTGCAAAGGGGACAGGACAGCTGCACCGTATTGAAGGGAGGATGGATGGGCTCATGTATTGTGAAATTTTGGCAAACAACCTCCTTCCCTCAGTAAGAGCATTGAAGATGGGTCATGGCTGGGTCTTCAGCATGACAATGACCCCAAACACACAGCCAGGGCAACTAAGGAGGGGCTCCATAAGAAGCATTTCAAGGTCCTGGAGTGGCCTGGCCAGTCTGCAGACCTGAACTCAATAGAAAATCTTTGGAGGGAGCTGAAACTCCAAACCTGAAAGATCTAGAGAAGATCTGTATGGAGGAGTGGACCAAAATCCCTGCTGCAGTGTGTGAAAACCTGGTGAAAAACTACAGGAAACGTTTGACCTCTGTAACTGCAAACAAAGGCTACTGTACCAAATATTAACATTGATTTTCACAGGTGTTCAAATACTTATTTGCAGCAGTGACATACAAATAAGTTATAAAAAAAAAAAAAAAAATCATACCTTGTGATTTCTGAATTTTTTTTTTTTTTTTTTTTTTTTTTTTTAGATTATGTCTCTCACAGTGGACATGCACCTGAGATGAAAATTTCAGACCCCTCCATGATTTCTAAGTGGGAGAACTTGCAAAACCACAGAGTGTTCAAATACTTATTTTCCTCACTGTATGTGTGTAATGTTTAAAATTAAAATTCTATATTCTATAACTAGTGTAAATATCAATTCAGTGCAAATATTATAATCACATGCCTTAAATTGTTATGCATAATGAAAGTGCTTGAATAAATTCAGAGTCATTAGAAAAAAGCATAAATTTAGTTACAATAATTACTCTATTCTGCAATTTCACAGTTGAATGAATTACAATTCAATGAAACTTTATAAATATTGTACTCGAAATTTGCTTCTTGTGGTTTTGAAAAGGATCACAATACCTCTGGAGACTCCCATAGCGTGATATGAATACTGTTTCATGATGCTTACAAATAGTCAGTATTTTCTATTTGTAAATCTGTTCTCCACTGCAGAAGTTCTGTCTTTCACTGACAAATAACTAACTGGCAACAATCCATGCAGTCTTGTATATGTCTTCTTACGACATTCTTGTTCTAACTTTTTTTTTCCAATACTGCATTCTTTCGATTCAAAACTTCCTGATTCTTCCTCCATAATTATTTGTTAATCAGAACTGCATAAGAACTGCATAAGCTGTAATTAATTACTCCAAACAAAGCAATACATGCACTCCTCACTTATACAATATATACACTGGCAAGTGAATAGATGAGTCCAATTTTTTATGTGCAGCAGCTGATGACATCATCAGCCACATTTAAAACAATGAGCAGTTACTCTTGATATCAGATCTATTTTTAAACTGCAGTGACTCATGATCAGCTTGTCTAAAATTGTTATAACAACAATTCCTTTGTGTATTGATGCCTCTGATGAAATGAACAGATTAAGAAAAATATATATTGTCTTGGTTGTTATAGCTACTGAACTAAGCACTATTAATATAATACTAGACTAAGTACACACTTTACTGCACCATGCAAGATTTCACCTGCTTTGAGAGAGAAACCCCCATCCTGATAAATATATTTTACTTAGAGAAAGTAAAGTCCGTAATATCAAAATTATCTTTCAGTTTACTCTCCGAGTACAGTTTTTCAAAATTTTGTTACAAAATTGCACAGATAACTGAATTTCTAATTTTATGATGCCATGAAAGAAAAAACAAGCTCAGTAATCTGTCTTTCAAAGTTGATCCATTATTTTGGGGTGCCAAATATTGTAAATACCAAATCTGAGCTTTATGCTTCCATTCAGAGCTGATATATCACTTTCTGAATATGCAAATACAGGTTCAATACATGGTTTGCGTCATTTTACGGTACCCTACTTTGCAATTTTTTTCACTGTGAAGGCATTTGAGCTTGATAAAAAAATTTTGACATAAAGTTGGTGTTTCAATATGCTCTCCACAAAAAATTATGAAGTGGCTGAGCACTTGCCCACATGGTCAAATCATAACGAGACTGGAGTTCTATTTTTGACATCCTACGATCATTTTCAAGAGTCAATAATTCAAAAACCCTTCACGTTATAACCACAATGTTTTACACACATATAAATAGTACCCCAGATATGTGTATTCGATGCGATGCGAAGCGGCAAGCGTAAAGGTGGGGGACTTGCACTGTTTATTAACAACAGATGGTGCAACCCTAGTCATGTAAACATAAAGGAGATTGTCTGTTGTCGGGACATTGAACTGATGGCGGTGAGTCTCCGACCATATTACATGTCAAGGGAGTTCACACACGCCATCTTTACGTGTGTTTACATTCCTCCACGGGCTGATGCACAGGCGGTGTGTGACATCATCCACTCCACCATCGCAGCGCTGCAGACACAACACCCTGAGGCCTTCTTCATGATCTCTGGTGATTTTAATCATGTCACACTGAACTCCACTCTCCCTGCTTTTCATCAGTTTGTGGACTGTCCCACCAGAAAGAACAGGTCTATTGATCTGATGTATGCCAACATGAGGGAAGCATACACAGCTACTCCACTACCACCACTGGGAAAATCAGATCACAATCTGGTTTTTCTACAGCCTCAGTACAAACCACTGGTACTGAGGCAGCCCATTACTACACGTTCATTCAGAGTCTGGTCTCTTGAGGCAGAAGAAGCTCTCAGGGACTGCTTTGAGACTACGGACTGGCGCATGCTGCAGGACACACATGGTGAGGACATTGATGGGGTGACACACTGCATCACAGGCTACCTGAACTTCTGTAGGGACGTTGCTGTTCCCATAAAAACTGTACGTTGCTTTCCAAACAACATGCCCTGGATCACCAGCGATGTCAAGAATCTTCTAAACCAAAAGAAGAGGGCGTTCAAAGACGGAGATGGGACGGAGCTTAGGCATGTACAGCGGGAACTAAAGGCTCGCCTTAAAGAGGCCAAGGAATCCTACAGGAAGAAGGTGGAGAGAAAGCTGCAAGACACCAACATGAAGGAGGTCTGGGATGCAATGAAAACCATCACAGGCTGCAAAAGCAGCAGCTGCAGCCCAGTAGATGGGGGTGTGGACAGAGCAAACCAGTTTAACGACTTTTTTAACAGGTTTGATTGTTCTACCTCTGCAAACCCCCCATCAACCCCTCCCGCAGCAGTTATCACTTCATCACCATCAAAACCCCCAGCAGATCAGCCCTCACCCTCACCATCATCACCGTCAGCACCAAAACCCACAGTAGATCAGCCCTTGTCCTCACCCTCACCATCCTCACCAACATCAACATCATCATCATCATCATCGTCACAGTCAGCCGGAACAAGCACCCACTCTCACCGTCCTCCCTCCTTCACGGCAGACCAGGTCAGGAGAGAGCTAAGGAGACTCCACCCCAGGAAGGCAGCAGGCCCGGATAAAGTGTGTCCCAGAATGCTTAAGGCCTGCGCCAACCAACTGGGGGAGCCCCTCCAGCATGTTTTGAACCTGAGCCTGCGTCTCAGAAAGGCCCCAGTCACGTGGAAGACATCCTGTGTCATTCCAGTTCCTAAGAAGGCACACCTGAAGGAGCTGAATGACTACAGGCCAGTCGCTTTGACATCCCACATGATGAAGACCATGGAGCGACTGCTGCTGAGCGTCCTCAGACCTCAGGTCAGACATGCTGAGGACCCACTGCAGTTTGCATACAGGGAGAAGGTGGGAGTGGAGGACGCCATCCTCTACCTCCTTCACAGGGCCCACTCTCATCTGGACAGGGGTAACAGCGCTGTGAGGGTCATGTTTTTTGACTTCTCCAGTGCCTTCAACACCATCCAGCCCCTGCTACTGAGAGACAAGCTCATGGAGATGGAGGTGGACACTCATCTGGTCACCTGGATCACCGATTATCTAACTGGAAGACCACAATACGTCAGACTCAGTAACTGCACCTCAGACACAGTGATCAGCAGCACTGGAGCACCACAAGGAACTGTGCTCTCTCCAGCTCTGTTCACATCAGACTTCAATTACAACTCGGAGTCGTGCCACATGCAGAAGTTTTCAGACGACACTGCTATTGTGGGATGTGTGCGAGAGGGACAGGAAAGAGAGTACAGGGACCTGATACAGGACTTTGTGGAGTGGTGCAAATCAAACCACCTGCAGCTGAACATTGCCAAAAAAAGGAGATGGTAGTGGACTTCAGAAGGTCCGGGCCCACTCTGCAGCCAGTCTCCATTGAGGGGGTCAATGTGGAGGTGGTCCAGACTTACAAATATCTGGGGACACTTATGGACGATAGGTTGGATTGGTCAGCCAATACTGACACCCTCTACAGGAAGGGACAGAGCAGACTGTACTTCCTGAGGAGGTTAGGGTTCTTCAGGATCTGCCATAAACTCCTGTGAATGTTCTACCAGTCTGTGGTAGCCAGTGTCCTCTTCTCTGTGGTGGTCTGCTGGGGGAGCAGCATGAAGAGAAGGGACGCCAGGTGACTGGACAGGCTGGTGAGGAAAGCTGGTTTAATGCTGGGAACAGAGCTGGAGACACTAACATCAGTGGCAGAGAGAAGGACCCTCTGTAAACTGCTGGCCATCATGGACAATGTTGAGCACCCTCTGCACAGCGCCATCATCAGGCAGAGGAGCTCATTCAGCGGCAGACTGCTGTCCCAGTCCTGCCACATGGACAGATTCAGGAAGTCTTTTGTCCCTCAGGCCATCAGACTGTTCAACTCTTCCCATCTCAGTAAGAAATAATCCTGTGACACATCTGTTTGACCTTTTATTGCTTTCTTTTGCACTACCAACACTGTTTACACTGCTTACTTCTTTGCACAACCTACACTGTTCACACTGTGTACTGTTTACATCTGTGCTACCTCCTCACTACTGCACTACTACATTTACTCTGTCATATTCTCTGAGAATGGATGCTGCACTTGCACACAAATTTTATTTTTATTTTTAGTTAGTAGCTTTTACTGATTAGTCCATTTTTCTTTTATTTACTTAACCTTATTTTGTGTGTCTGGTGCTGAAGATAATGTCTTTTAAAAATGAAAGAAAGCTAAAAAAAACATTCACGAGTGAAAAATATGATTGTGGGTACCCCGATTAAAAAAAAAACTTCGATCTAAAAACTACTTGGACCTGGAATTAAGCAGAAATATTTTGCAGTTGTTCATCAGACATATGTAGGTGCTTGCAAAAAAAAAAAAGAAAATCATGAGAATCTGAGTCAGTGACCTGGGAGGCATCTGATGATTTCACACGGAATGACCCTGAGTGAACGTCTCTCTCCTGTCAGCTGTTCTGCTGTGTTAGCCAGTGAGGGGAAAGGCCACGAGGGGCAATCTGAGGACATGTGCTGCACACCTAAGACTGCAGACTGGGTGCTGGAAGGCTACAAAATCTACTACCTGTGCAGGCTGGCCGGTGTTACAGTGCAACAGTTCCTCCACAGCAAACAAACAAGCTTTGTGCGCACATATGTAACGAAGCAAAACTCCGCCCTCAGTCACTCTGACGTGGTAACGCTCATCCAAGATGCTTTTGAAATCAGCACAAACACACTGGCAGCCTGCAGTACTGTTTGTCAGAGAGCACAGATGCACCAGACTGAAAACCTTCAGACACAGAAATCTGACAGATGGACACAGTCAGCAGTGACGTCACTATTGGATCGATTAACATCAGTTCACCTGCAACTCAACTCAAACAGTTATCTTTGGGATGGATGGGGAAATCCTGCTAAATATCCCTATGTTTGTGTTTTTGGTAAACACATGTTTCCTTTAAGTGTTTTTCCAACATGCAAACGCAAACTGTGAAATTTTGCATTAATGTCCTCGTGACACGGCACAAACCTAATCACGTCCGAAAGCGAGAGCAGCCTGTGAGCCTTTGATCGGAGATTTTTATTTATTTATTTATTTTTGGCAGTGGATATTTTGCCGGATTGGCTAGCTCAAATGACATCATCGTAGAGTTTATTTCAACATGGTGGCACCCTCGGCATTGAGTGTTGGTGCTAATATGGTTGGTGCTAATTTTTCATCTTAAATGCCGTTTTGGATGCCACAAAGTCGTTTGAATTGGAACAGAAAATCACCTACTGGCAGAGGGATTCTTGGACACTAGAAGCAGCTCAAAAACGTGGCATAGCCGTGCCCGAAATTATTTCCACCGTCTGGTGAAAATTATTTCCACCGGCGCTTTTTGTCACGCGGTGGAAATAATTTTTGCAGTCTTGGTAATTTTCTGTGTAGGGCAGGGATAATAAACAAAACCTGCAAATTCAAGACAAAATAAAAACATAAATACAGAAGTCCACGTCGGCACGTGTGTTTATCCTGTTTTTTTCTCTCAGTGTCATGTCTGCAAAACCTTTGATCAGTCCACCCCTGAAAATAGTGAATGGTAAAATATACCAGTTTTCAATAATCAATAATGAAAATCACCAATATCGAGCTACTTTCATGAATGTTAAATAAGGAGACCTTCAACTCCGATCGCCTTTAAGTTCCCGCCCGACCGCGGCCGTTCTGCTCCGTTGTGAATAAATTTTGACGACACGCATCGCGCCAAAGTAATTATCCCCGTCAGAATTTGTATCCCTGGCGTGGGAGCGCGCATTCACTCAGTGCAGCGCTTCCAGATGTTCTGCAGCTCTTTAAACGATCTCTGCTCCCCTCCACAGCATGTCTTTTTCCTGGTTCTCTCCCTCAGCCCCAACCAGTCCCAGCAGAAGACTGCCCCTCCCTGAGCCTGGTTCTGCTGGAGGTTTCTTCCTGTTAAAAGGGAGTTTTTCCTTCCCACTGTAGCCAAGTGCTTGCTCACAGGGGGTCGTTTTGACCGTTGGGGTTTTACATAACTATTGTATGGCCTTGCCTTACAATATAAAGCGCCTTGGGGCAACTGTTTGTTGTGATTTGGCGCTATATAAAAAAAAAAATTGATTGATTGATTGATCTCCCGCTGCTCCCAGATAAAAATAACAGCATGTTTGTTGTCCAATACATGACATTAAAAAAACAAGTTTCATAATCTTTTGCTGACCTTTAATGCATGCGTGTTTTCACGTCGATTACACGAACAGACACAGAAATGGTGTCCAACATAAAAAACCCGTTACGTTTATAAAAAAAAAAAAAACACCCTTCAAGACGTTTATGATCACACCACTGTCCAGATAATCCAATGATTTTCACTCTTTCTTCAGTTCAGTTCGTTCATTCGAGATATGAACAGTTATAAACTGTACACTCTTGTACTTGTCTGTGACTTTTTCTGTTTTAAATAAAAGATAAGCAGACAAACGTGATGTGGGTGATGGTTGTTTTAGTTTACAAGAAATAAAATTCAGCTTTTACACTGTTAAAAAAAATAAAAAAAAATCCAGTTTTTACAGAAAAGTTCTGTCAGCTGTGGTTTCCAGGGGAATTCTGTCAAAATTACAATGAATATGTAAATGGTTTGCACATACATATTTATGTAAACTTTACAGTTTAAACCTGTAATTAAAAAATATTAATGGTGTTTTTCATGTTGAATTGGCATGGCCATGCTGATATTACACCTTGTTTTTGGTACAAATTTACAAACATATTAAGTCCCTTTGGCTGCTCCCATGATTTCACTCAGGGTCACCACAGTAGATGCAAGGACGGTCTGCATGTTGATTTGGCACAAGCTGTACACCAGATGCCCTTCCTGCTGCAACGTCACATTACACAGTGAAATGTGGCAGGGGTGGGGTTCGAACCAGGAACCTTTGTTACTGAAACCAAGTGCACTAAACACTTGGCCACCACCCTTGATATCTGTCTGTATCTTATACATTAATAAGCACAGAAGCTTTGTGGTTAGCACAAGTTGCCTCAGAGCAAGAAGGTCATTACTTCGATTCCCACCTGTGGCCTTTCTGTGTGGAGTTTGCATGTTCTCCCCATGTTTATGTGGGTTTCCTCCAGGTGCTTCAATTTCCTCCCACATTTAAAGACATGCAAGTGATGTGAACTGGAAACTTTATACATGTTCAGGTCTCCCTTGCAAAAGAGATCTTGATCTCAATGAGACTAACCTGGTTAAATAAAAGGTTAAATTAAAATTACACCCTACCACAGATATTTCAACTTCATATATACCTTAGCTCATCCACAATTACTACAGTAAATTTCAGGAAGTTTTGTCTTTATTTAGTAGAGTTACAAAGGGGATACATTTTCTGGCAGCCACCATCTGTCAGCCTGCCAGAATTTGTATCCCCTGTCTTTATAGCACCCTACCATCAGGTGTTTTATCTTCATTTATACTTTAGCTCATCCACAATTACTACAGTAAGTTTGAAGAAGTTTTGTCTTTTAGTAGAGTTGCATAGAGGATACATTTTCTGGGAGTCACCATCTGTTGTGGATGAACTAAGAACCATTGATTTATTTAGCTATTTTAATTACAAGTGTTCTACACTTTTTTAACAGTAATCAGAAATTTTGAGGTAAACAAAAACAGCAAAAAACATTTCCAAGGATTTTTCTTCAGAAAACTGCTCCATAAATGAGCAGTCCTGTGACAAGTTTCCGTTTTGTACAAATCAGTGGTTTCTGCCACTAGTCCTCCGTGTTTTGGCCCGACGCGTCGTTCCTATTGGACAACACAAAGGTACGTCACAGCTCAGAGCATTGAAAGTTTTTTCGTTCCACTGGGAAGCCAAGATGGCGGCCACAAATGTTTGGTGTGCGTGCTGCTAAATTATGTGTGCACTCGGGGTTTAAGTCCTAAAGCCTGTTTCTAAATTTTTATCCTGGCAAATACTACAAAGATTTACCACTAAAGAACTTAAGGTGGAGGAGGCTTTTTTCCTTAAACTCCTGCTTTTGAACGGCAAGCCTAATTACACCTCTTGTGATATCCAGGCTGCAATCGACGGCTACAGGAGGATGAAACACAAACGTTCACGGGAGAAGATGAAGGACAAGAACTTGGTTCCAAGCCCAGGTGAGGGGAAAGAGCAGACAAGCAGTCAGGCCTTCCACACCTACGCTGCCCCGGCAGCGAGTGCAGAGGAAGCCCTATCATCACCAGCATCGGACACCTCTACACCTAAGGCAAAGAAAGGCAAATCCGAGCTTACTCTTGAAGATGTGCATACTAGTATTATTAACAAGTTAAATGAAAACACTGACAGTTTACTTTCAAGAATTGCTAAGAATGACAAACTGATTAGAGACGTGCATGAAAAGTTACAAAATATGTTAAGTGAAATGAACGACATGAAAGAAAATGTACAAACTATTTTGAATGTTACTGCTGCCCATGAAACCCGCATTAAAATACTTGAGGAGAGGCTAAACAAAGTTGAAAGAGTATCGGAGGTGGAATTTATGCTTGTACGGCGTCTCAGAGGAAAGGGAGGAGAACCTGAAGAGGAAAGTTGCTGACATTTGTCACCAGGTGGCTCCGGAGACGACTAATACACTACAGATTTTTTTGGACAAATGTTACAGACTGGGACTTATCCGCTTCATCTCTCTGGACACGGCGGAGAAGATATGGAAGGAGGCAAAGAAATCTGCCTTTCTGAAGAGCAGGAAACTGTGGTTTAAACTTGATTTGACTCCCAAAGACATTGAGACTCGTAACTTGCTGTGGCCTCAGGTGGAGGCTGCAAGGAAGGCAGGGCAGTGGGCCTATTATATTGGTGCTAAAGCTTATACTGACAGTAAAGAAATCAAGTTAAAACGGTAATTATTAAAGATTCAGCCAAAGCGGTATTGCTACAACCCTGAGTGGGATATGTAATTTACCTCAATCGCCTTGGATTTAAAATGATAGTTATTTAAAGGTGAAAGGCTTATAGGTGCTTTGACCCTAGCACCCTATTCTATTCGTTCCTTTTTTCAACTTAATATTTATTATTATTTTTTTATTTTTTTGTTTTGTTTTTTGTGTCTTTGTTTATTCAATTAATAAAAGTGTAGTTATGGATTTACAATTTAATTCTCTGAAGATAATTTCTCTAAATGTTAGAGGCATTAGAGATCATACAAAGAGAAAGGCTATATTTTTATTTAGTAGAAGGAAACATGCTGACATTATTTTCTTACAAGAGACACATTCAATTGAAGATGACACAAAGCTTTGGAAATCACAGTGGGGGGATATGTGTTTTTTTTTTATCATGGTGTTATGTGTCGGACGCAGCTCGGAGAACCGACCAGCGTTTGAAGGACCCAGTATGAAATAAGCAGAGCACGGTACAAAGGCTAACTGAATTTAATACATAACAGTGATACAAAAAACAACAAAAGAAAGTGCAGTCTGGCGTGGTGCGCTCCCAGCAGCATAACCACACTGCACCACTCCAGCAACGCCGACACTACGGCTCACACGGCTGGAGCCAGAGGAGAAGAGAGGGAACAAAAAGAAAATACCCCAAACCCCCCCCTCCCCTCCCGGGTGCAGAGGTTACCTGGGAAACGCCCAGCACAACCACACTGCACCACTCCAGCAACGCCGACACTACGGCTCACACGGCTGGAGTCAGAGGAGAAGAGAGGGCATAACAAAAAAAAAGAAAGAAAAAACAACAACCCAAATACCCCCCCCCATGACCCCCCAGGGGACCGTCCCATCAAACCCTGGGAGGTGAAACTGAAAAAAAACAAAACAAAAAGAAAGACTAACAGACTGACATAAGGTTGCTCGGGTCCCTTTTTTTTTTTTTTTGGCAGAACTGCAGGGTCACGACCCCAGACACTAAATAGTGAAAAACAAAAAATAAAATCCCACACAAAAACCAACTCAAAAAACACCCACACAAAATGAACTAACACAAAACAAATAAGTAATGTATACCGTTAAGCTCAAACAAATCGAACACACCTGTTCTAACTTAAGAGCTTAACGGTAATGTGACTAAGTCACCAAAAGAGGGAGCCAAAGTGCTAAAAATGAAAAAACCCCCTTTGGTGACAGAAAACAAACGAGCTGCATCTCCGTGCGCAGCTGTGTGCAACACACAACCAAAATGTGCTCAACTAAATAACGCCGGAGCTGATACAACAGACGCAGTAGTTATCTTTATCCGGGGAAACGGGGCTACAACTGTAACACAGGAAGCTCAGCGACCCGTGCCACAGAGCTCCGCCGTGCGCATGCACCCATTACAGACACACTCTTGCAGCTCCCGTTTAAACCTCTTATCCGGTCGGAGCGTGACGCGAAGCCGTCACCAGTCACACTCCACCACGACCCACGGATAAGGCACAAACACAGGAACACGGCTGCAAGAGAGCACAAATCAGTATTCAGCAATGGGTCTCAAACACGCACCATCCGGGCGGAGAGCACCCGCAACTGATCCGGATAACTACTGAACGTCTGCTGCCGCCTTCCCGGCGCGTTACCGTCTCTGCTACCGCTGGGTCCGTGATGTTTGGCCAGAGACTACTGTTATGTGTCGGACGCAGCTCGGAGAACCGACCAGCGTTTGAAGGACCCAGTATGAAATAAGCAGAGCACGGTACAAAGGCTAACTGAATTTAATACATAACAGTGATACAAAAAATAACAAAAGAAAGTGCGGTCTGGCGTGGTGCGCTCCCAGCAGCGCTAACGGTCCGGAGCCAGAAGCTGTTCGGACCCAAGGACCCCGCCGACACCCCCCAGGTGGCCGCAACAAACCGAGTCTGTGAAAGAAGGAACCATTATGTGAGTCCACACTCTACACACAGAGAGAACACTTAAAGGTGTACAAACAGCAAACACTTCCTGGCTTGATTACTAATCAGCTTCCCAACCTGCAGGCATGGAACATCCAGTTCACAAAACTCCACTGCAGTGGAAGCCGATACATGACTAACATACAGCTCAATATAATAAAGGTGTGAGGGACACCACATTTACTGACTGTATAAATGTTAGTCACAAAATCTAACGTACCTCAGGAAGTGTGCTGACGACCTTGTGACCAGACGGGTGAGATCGTCGTCTCGGGAGCCATCTCATCATCAGTGGATGCAGAGAACGTCCAGGGTTTGATGCACGGTCTGTGAAAGAGGAGGGGGTGAGGTCTCACGCTCGTCAGCACACTTCCTGAGGTACGTTAGATTTTGTGACTAACATTTATACAGTCAGTAACTGTGGTGTCCCTCACACCTTTATTATATTGAGCTGTATGTTAGTCATGTATCGGCTTCCACTGCAGTGGAGTTTTGTGAACTGGATGTTCCATGCCTGCAGGTTGGGAAGCTGATTAGTAATCAAGCCAGGAAGTGTTTGCTGTTTGTACACCTTTAAGTGTTCTCTCTGTGTGTAGAGTGTGGACTCACACAATGGTTCCTTCTTTCACAAACTCGGTTTGTTGCGGCCACCTGGGGGGTGTCGGCGGGGTCCTTGGGTCCGAACAGCTTCTGGCTCCGGACCGTTAGCGCTGCTGGGAGCGCACCACGCCAGACCGCACTTTCTTTTGTTATTTTTTGTATCACTGTTATGTATTAAATTCAGTTAGCCTTTGTACCGTGCTCTGCTTATTTCATACTGGGTCCTTCAAACGCTGGTCGGTTCTCCGAGCTGCGTCCGACACATAACACATGGTACTAATCAATCTGCAGGAGTTGCAATATTATTTAATAAGTTTACAGGAAAAGTACTAGAACATTCTATGTCCAAAGAAGGGAGATGGATTGTGATTGTAATACAATTGGATAATTCAGTATTTATAATTTGTAATTTGTATAACCACAATAGTGGACCTTTAGTAAGAACAATGACAGCAAATTTATGCTTTACACTAGAAGAAGTCCATACAAAATATTCAAATGCGTATGTTATCGTAGGAGGGGATTACAATGACGTTCCAGATGAACATGCTGATAGGTTTCCAGCTAGAATGACTATATCCTCAAAATTCAAATGTGCCGCATATATAATAGAAAAACTTAATGTGATAGACATATGGCGTTTTCTAAACCCCTATGTTAAAGATTATACCTGGAGTAATGCTAACAGCACATTATGCTTTAGAATTGATCTATGACTAATAACTCCCAATTGCTTACAACATGTTAAAGAGGTATCCCATGAATATGCCCCTTTGTCTGATCATAAAGCAATTAGTCTACACTTGGGAGCAAGGCAAAATAATCATTCTACAAGAGAATATTGGAAAATGAACAGTAACCTTCTTGAGGATGATATCTTTTGCGATAAGGTTAGGCAATTAGCTAAGCAGATTTTTAATAAAGAAGATCTTAACTGTATACAAAAATGGGAATTTTTCAAATTCAAAACAAGAGAATTGGCCATGAAACGTGGTAAAGAAATAAAAAAGAATAAGATGTTTAAAGAAAAGGAGATACTGGAAACTCTGAATGTATTATTGCAGAAAGCCACTCTGGATGAGAACAAAGTAATACAAATGAAATTATTGAAAGAAGAGATTGATAATTTGTATGTTGATTTGGCCAAAGGTGCCTTCCTTCGTAAGATCTAGATGCAAGTGGCTAGAACAGGGAGAATGAAATACAAGCTATTTTTTTGCTTTAGAAAAAAGAAATCAAAAGAAAAATAATATTACGAATATCAAAATTGATGGTAAAGATGTACAAAATATAAGGGATATTACTAGACATGTTGAAACATTTTTCAAGAATATATATACATCGCGTACCCAACCTGAAGTCTGTGACTCATTCATTTACTCTATCCATGAGCTCATCCCAAATATTTCAGAAGAATTTAAAACTCAATGCGACAGACCTCTTACTAAGCTAGAAATGCTGACAGCAGTTAGATCTTAAAAAAAAAGGGAAAGCGCCTGGCAGTGACGGATTAATTGCAGAATTTTATCATCATTTTTGGGATATTCTTGAAGTTCCTCTATTTAATACTCTAAAACAGTCTCTCTTTAGAAAAGAAATGCCTAATACTATGAAACAAGGACTTATATGTTTGATTCCGAAAGCAGAAAAAGATATCTCGCAACTAGAAAACTGGAGACCTATTACCCTATTAAATGTGGATTATAAAGTTATTGCTTTAATCTTTGCCAACTGCCTAAAAAATGGACTAAATGAACTAATTAGTGAAACGCAAACAGGTTTTATGACCAATAGATACATAAGCTCCAATATTAGATTAATCTTAGATTTATTGGACTACCCTGAACTCACTGACTCACAAGCGCTTATATTATTCTTAGACTTTTACAAAGCATTTGATACCGTAGAACATCACTTCTTACTGAGAGCTTTACAAGCATTCGGATTTGGTTAAAAATTCATGACTGTTCAGACACTCTATAAAGATATTAATAGTAGCGTTATGCTCTATCCTAACACCACTTCAAGGTTCCCCATTACAAGATCTGTACGACAAGGGTGTCCACTTTCCCCGTATTTATTTCTATTAGCAGCCGAATTACTTTCAATATACATTAAAAATGATGAGGAATTCAAAGGAATTAAAATTTTTGATAAAGAAATCCAAATAACTCAACTAGCGGATGATACTGCTATATTTTTAAAAGACAAACTTCAGGTTGGGAGAGCGATATCGAAGATCAAAGAATTTTCAAAGGCTTCCGGTTTGGAACTAAATATGTCTAAATGTGAAATTCTATGTTTGTATGACTGTGACGATACAACAATTATAATATAACTGTAAAGGAAGCAGTCAGGTATCTTGGAATTCACATCTGTAAGGATAGTAACAAGCGCCAGCACCTTAACTTCTCTCCTAAACTGAAGAAAGTTAAAAGCATTTTCAATATGTGGACTCAAAGAGATATCTCTATTTGGGGAAGATCACTCTTAACTAAAGCAGAAGGAATATCTAGATTTGTCTACCCTGCCCAGTCTCTGAATGTTATAAGCAAGCCGTTTGTGACGAAATCAATAAGTTAATCACGAATTTTGTTTGGAAGAACAAACAGCATGGAGTGAAACGAACTATATTGACCAACCATAGGGAGTCAGGGGGATTGGAGCTTTTAGACTTTCAGGTTTTAAATAGTACGATTAAGATCAAATGGATCATAAAATTCATTGGAAACCCTGATTCTTTGTGGTATCTTATCCCCAGTAAGATTTTTGAAAAGGTTGGAGGTCTCTCATTTTTACTGCAATGCAACTTCAATGTCACTAAACTGCTGCTGAAATTGTGTGCTTTTTATCAACAAGCCCTTTTAGCATGGAGACTGTGCTACAAGCACAATTTTTCACCACATACATGTATTATTTGGAATAATGAGAATATTACTGCATGAAATCAAACACTTTTTATGCCTAAATGGATAGAGAGAAAAATCATGTTTCTTCAAGATATATTTGACAATCAAGGTAAAATATTTACATATGAAATGTTTTTAAGAACTCACCAATATCCAATCACCTCTAAAGAATTTAACTATGTTGTGAAAAGCATTCCGAGTGGACCGAAAGAATTGATGAAGGCACATGTGAAAAAGGAAGCTCAGTATACTATAGGCTCAATAATGATTGATGGGATTCCACTTAATAGTCAAAAGTGTAGCAATAAACATATTAGAAATACAATTCAAAATTTTAAGAGGAACATACCCAACTGTAAATCTTATTGGAGCTCTCAATACAGTGACTTAAACTGGAAATATATATGGCTACATCCCTTTCAATATTGTATTTATAATAAAGTTAGAGAATTACATTGGAAAATTTTACATCGTATTTATCCGACCAACTTGCTTAGATCTAATTTTACTGATGTGGAACCCAAATGCTGTTTCTGTGGTATAGAAGAAGAGTTATTAACACATCTGTTTAATAAGTGTAAGTTCACAAGAGATATTTGGCTCAATCTGGAGTTACTTATTTAAAATAAAACTAATCACAGAATTAAAATAGCCAATCATAACGTAATAACCTCCTTTGAATGTAAAGATAAAAATATACAATATCTAGTAAACATACATATTACTTGGCAAATATCACATACATAAAGCCAAATTTATCCAATCTAAGCCCCTTCTTAAACTATGGATAATTGAAATTCACATCTACCTTAAAACCCTAAATAATATACCAAATAAAAAAGCCATAAAGACAATAAACTTGGTAAAGAACTTTGGTTTACAATAAACCTTCCATACCTCTCGGATTTGTGCTGTATATTATGTCTTCTGTTAAGTTTGGGATGATGTCTGTTATCTATGCTATATGTCAGATTGTTCACCTGTACCTTTTGTTATGTTTTGTACCTTTGTTTAAAAAAAAAAAAGATTGGATTGAACTTTGACCGCGTCAGCCTGCCAACAAGCGGCAATGCGCGCTCCCGTCAGAAGCGTCGGTTTAGCTCGGCTTTTGATACGACGCATCTGACGCACCTAAAAAGCAACGCGTCTCATTGAAAATAATGCTTTTTAGACCGATTTTTGACGCATCTGACGTATTCAGTGTGAAAGGCCCTTTACAGCGTGTTTGTTTGTTTGTTTGTTTTAAATAAACGTAGCGGGTTTTTTATGTTGGACACCGTTTCTGTGTCTGTGCGTGTAATCGACGTAAAGACACGCATGCATTAAACATCGTCAAAAGATTATGAAACTTATTTTTTTATGTCATGTACTGAACAACCAACATGCTGTTATTTTTGTCTGGGAGCAGCGGGAGATCGTTCAAAGAGCTGCAGAACGTCTGAAAGCGCTGCATTGAGTCAGTGCGCGCTCCCGCGCCAGGGGATACAGATTCTGACGGGGATCAGTACTTTGGCACGACACCTGTCAAAACAGCGCAAGCCGCGTACGGTGAAATACCGTCCAGTTCAACTTTGCCGGTGTTCTGATTTCATCACAGGTTCTAGTTCCGATGACGTCATTTGATTTAGCCAATTAGATCCGGCAAAACATCGTTAGCTGTAAGTATGCCGGTCGGGCAAAAAAGCCACTACCTTTTTTTTTCTGTATCATCATAAATACTGCCATCATAGATTTCCCGAATGTATTGTGACAGTTTTGAGAATATAATCGCAAACCAGCAAAACACCCATCCAAGGTTCAGCGGTATCCATGACAACAGCAAAGGCAGTCTGTGAAATCAGACGACACAAAGTTTTTCGGTCATTTTCGACAGTCGATCAGGAAAAATGGTGCATATTTAAAACTGAAAAGAAAAAAAAAATACGGAGTGAATTAAATAAAACAAACCTTCGGGGTTAAAGACGGCGTCCAGCAGGTGTCGCTGTCGGTGGTTCTCCTCTTTGGAACGACAAAGTTCCTCCTCGTACTCTGCTATGGTTCTTTCAAACAGCCCAAATATCTCTTCAGCAGCCGCAGTTAGTCGCTGCTTCACCAACGCTCTCAGCATTTGGACTTTAGACATTTTCACACAACGACTCCGTCACAAAAAAACAAAAGAACCAAAGAGTCACAGACACGAACGCTGCTGCTCACAGCTAGCAAGCTAAGCTAAGGGCCGGAAACAGAGGCGCCTTCATAGTTAGAGAGCGGACAGCGGTGCCTTCAAAATAAGAGCAGACAGAGGCGCCTTCAAAGTAAGAGAGAGAAGAGAGGCGCCTTCAAAATAAGAGAACGGAGGCGCCTTCAAAGTAAGAGAGAGAACAGAGGCGCCTTCAAAATAAGAGAACGGAGGCTCCTTCAAAGTAAGAGAGGGAACAGAGGCGCCTTCAAAATAAGAGAACAGAGGCGCCTTCAAAGTAAGAAAGAGAACAGAGGTGCCTTCAAAGTAAGAGAGGGAACGGAGGCTCCTTCAAAGTAAGAGAGGGAACGGAGGTGCCTTCAAAATAAGAGAGACAACGGAGGGGCCTTCAAAGTAAGAAAGAGAACACAGGCGCTGTAAATAACCCTAAGTGCATTCATGTCTTTGCTTGTATTTTAATTTGGCGCTTATTGCCTTTATTTACTATCAGCTACGGTTAACTTCCTGTTTGAGATTCAATGCTTTTATTTTGCAGAGAATACTTCCTGTTTTTAACTGTTGGCGCAAGTTAGCTTGACAGCATTAAGAGACGGTGAAAGAAAAGTGACGGAGCGAAATGAAAATGTATTTAATTCTTAGCTGCCCCTTGTTAGAGGAACAAGGTACGTTCATATGTAAATAAGAAAACAGTTTGAATATTTGTGTTACCAATATGTACATTTGTTGACTTCGCTTGCTAAGATTTTTCAAGTAGACGGTTGTAAGAGTGTGGATGTTAGCTTTTGTTAGCTTACACAGTTTTTTTTGTGCCCTCAGCTCTTACGGTGAAATTAAGGGTTTACTGCCATTAAACCTGCTAATTCATCAGTAAAGTCTCGTCCTTCAACACGACGGGGGGTATGCTACAGGTGCCTTCAAAATAAGAGAGAACGGAGGTGCCTTCAAAGTAAGAGAGGGAACAGAGGCGCCTTCAAAGTAAGAGCAAGAACAGAGGTGCTTTCAAAATAAGAGAGCAGACAGAGGCGCCTTCAAAGTAAGAGAGCGGACAGAGGAGCCTTCAAAATAAGAGAAAGAGAGCAGAGACGTCTTCAAAGTAAGAGAGACAAAAGAGTCTCCTTCAAATTAAGAGAGTGAACAATTTAAATTTTCTATTTCAATTTTAAATTATTTTCATTTATATAGCACCAAATCACAACAGAGTTGCCTCAAAGTGCTTCACACAAGTAAGGTCTAACCTTACTAACCCCCAGAGCAACAGTGGTAAGGAAAAACTCCCTCTGAGAAAGAAACCTCAAGCAGACCAGACTCAAAGGGGTGACCCTCTGCTTGGGCCATGATACAAACATAAATTACAGAATGACTCACAAAACGAATATAAAGGAAATGCTGTTGGTGCACAAGACAGGAAGGTCTCCAGCACAAATACCACACCCATCTCTGGATAGCGCTGCACCTTTAACAGAGAGAAAAAAAACAGAATCAGGCATCAGAAAGACAACAAATACAGTATAATTTGTCAGCATTAAACAACAAGAAAAACAGAATACTAAGGTGATCGCCGGCCACTAGCCCTAAGCTTCACTAAAAGACCCAGAATTTAGGTAAAGTTGAGGCTGCGGCACGCTCCGTTTACTAATAAAATTAATTAAAAGAAAAAGCTCAGAACTATACTATGCCAGTATGCTAGCCATATGAAAGGGAAAATAAGTGAGTCTTAAGTCTGGACTTGAAAGTCTCCACAGAATCTGACTGTTTAATTGACGCAGGGAGATCATTCCACAGAACAGGGGCACGATAAGAGAAAGCTCTGTGACCCGCAGACTTCTTATTCACCTTAGGGATACAAAGTAGTCCTGCTCCTGCAAACCCTGGGCTGGTACGTAAGGTTTAATTAGGTCAGCTCGGTAGGGAGATGCCAGTCCATGAATAATTTTATAGGTTAGTAGCAGAACCTTAACATCTGATCTCACTGGGACAGGAAGCCAGTGAAGAGACGCCAAAATGGGTATAATGTGGTCAAACTTTCTGCTTCGTGCCAAAAGTCTGGCTGCAGCATTTTGAACCAATTGGAGAGCCCTAATGTTAGACTGCGGTAAACCAGATAATAGAACATTGCAGTAGTCCAATCTAGAAGAGATAAACACATGGATCAGGGTCTCAGCATCAGCCATAGACAGGATGGGATGAATCTTCGCTATATTTCGCAGGTGGAAGAAAGCAGTCCTAGTAATATCTCTAATGTGAAGGTCAAAGGACAATGTAGGATCAAAAATTACCCCAAGTTTCCTCACTTTGTCAGTGTGATGTATGACACACGAGTCTAGGCTGAGCGTTGACTGGTCAAATTGCCGATGCCGATGTCTCACTGGACCAAGAACCATCATTTCAGTCTTATCAGAGTTTAAAAGTAGGAAATTTCTAGATGTCCAGCTTCTCACTGATGCAAGGCAATCTTCTAAGGATTTTATGTGAATTAGATTACCAGCAGTTATGGGCATGTATAACTGAGTAATGCTGCAATAGAAAGGGAGAAAAGCAGGGGGCCTAAGACGGAACCCTGTGGAACCCCAAATTTCATGTCACGAAGGTTAGAGGTAGTGTTACTGTACAAAACACAGTGAGAACGACTGGTCATGTATGATGTCAGCCATGCAAGGGCACTCCCAGTAATCCCAAAATTATTTTCTAGCCTATGAAATAGTATATGATGATCCACGGTATCAAATGCAGCACTGAGATATAACAGCACAAGAATCGTAGTGGTGTCTGAATCCATTTCAAGCAGAAGATCATTCACCACTTTAGTGAGAGCCGTCTCTGGAATGATATTTTCTAAAAGCAGACTGCAGTGGCTCAAAGAGATTATTCTCAGTAAGATAGTCTACGAGCTGCCGTGACACCACTTTTTCCATATTTTTAGAGCAAAATGACAGATTTGATATCGGACGATAGTTTTTCAATACACTAGGGTCAAGATTAGATTTCTTAAGTAATGTTTTAATCACTGCAGATTTAAAACATTTAGGAACAGATCCAGAAGTTAAAGAAAGATTAATAATTTCCAGCACAGTCGGTCCAAGAGTGGGCCACAGGTCCTTAAACAGTTTTGTTGGTATAGGATCAAATAAACAGGTTGTGCTTTTTGTTGATGTGAGTTTCGTCAGCACGCCTAGAGAGATACTATCAAATTCTGTAAATCTAGGTAATACGTCAGTAATTGCGCCCACCTCAATAGCAGGGTGTAGTGGCTGGGTTAAGGCATGCTGGGATATGTTTAACCTGATGTCTTCTATTTTATTCCCAAAGTAATCCAGGAAATCTTGTGCTGTTAAAGGAGAGCGAACTACAGGTGGTTGTCCATGGAAAAGTGTTGCCACCGTGTCGAACAAGAACTTTGAGTTATGCTTGTTTTTGTTGATCAAATCAGAGTAATAAGTCCGCTTTGTAGCCAGTAATGCATGCTTATAGTCTAAGATAGCATCACGCCACGCAAGGAGGAATACTTCTAATTTTGACCTACGCCATTTCCATTCTAGACCTCTAGCTTTATGCTTGAGGTCACGCAGGTAATCATTGAACCAAGGTGACTGTGTTTTGGGGAACGCGATTTTAACACAGGTGGCGCAATCATGTCAAGTGTAATTTTGAACTCTGAGTTGAAACTGTCCACAAGACTGTCTACTGACTGGGTATTTTCCAAATGTGAAGCTAAGACATCAGGCAGTCTAGCTTCAAGTTCAGTCTTAGTTGAGAAGTTGATGCATCGCCGCAGTGATAAATAAGGTTGTTGTTCCACTAAACACGGCAGCAAAACTGTAAACTTAATAAGTGAGTGATCACAGACCACTGATGTAAAAGGCATGATGTCAATATTCGTGACAGCAATACCACGTGTGAGAACCAGATCCAGGGTATTTCCACTAATGTGTGCCGAGTCCTGAATGCATTGACGAAATCCTAATGCATCCAGCACAAATCTCCAGCTCAAATACCACACCCATCTCTGGATAGAGCTGCATCTTAAACAGAGAGAAAAAACAGAATCAGGCATCAGAAAGACAAGAAATACAGTATAATTTGTCAGCATTAAACAACAAGAAAAACAGAAGAAATACTAAGGTGACTGCCGGCCACTAGCCCTAAACTTCACTAACAGACCCAGAATTTAGGTAAAGTTGAGGCCGCGGCACGCTCCGTTTCCTAATAAAATGAATTAAAAGAGTAAAAAGCGTAGAACTATACTATGCCAGTATGCCAGCCATATGAAAGGGAAAATAACTGTGTCTTAAGTCTGGACTTGAAAGTTTCTACAAAATCTGACTGTTTTATTGACACAGGGAGATCATTCCACAGAACAGGGGCACGATAAGTGAAAGCTCTATGACCTGCAGACTTTTTATTCACCCTAGGGACACAAAGTAGTCCTGCACCCTGAGAACGCCCGGCCGGGCCGGTACGTAGGGTTTAATTAGGTCAGCTAGGTAGGGAGGTGCCAGTCCATGAACAATTTTATAGACTAGTAGCAGAACCTTAAAATCTGATCTCACTGGGACAGGAAGCCAGTGAAGAGACGCCAAAATGGGTGTAATGTGGTCAAACTTTCTGCTTCATGTCAGAAGTCTGGCTGCAGCATTTTGAACCAATTGGAGAGCCCTAATGCTAGACTGTAGTAAATCAGAAAATAGAACATTGCCGTAGCCCAATCTCGTAGAGACAAACACATGGATCAGGGTCTCAGCATCAGCCATAGACAGGATGGGATGAATCTTCACTATATTTCACTGGTGGAAGAAAGCAGTCCTCGTAATAACTCTAATATGGAGGTCAAAGGACAACGTAGGATCCAAAATTACCCGAAGGTTCCTCACTTTGTCAGTGTGATGTATGACACACAAGCCTCGGCAGAGTGTTAACTGGTCAAATTGATGCCGATGTCTCACTGGACCAAGAACCATCATTTCAGTCTTATCAGAGTTTAAAAGTAGGAAGTTTCTGGACATCCAGCTTCTCAATGATGCAAGGCAATCTTCTAAGGATTTTATGTGAACGAGATTACCAGCAGTTATTGGCATATATATGAACAGAGGCGCCTTCAAAGTAAGAGATAGGACAGAGGCACCTTCAAAATAAGAGAGAGAACAGAGGTGCCTTCAAAGTAAGAGAGCGGACAGAAGAACCTTCAAAGTAAAAGAGAGAATATAGGCACCTTCAAAGTAAGAGAGCGGACAGAGGCGCCTTTGAAGTAAGAGAGAGGACAGAGGTGCCTTTGAAGTAAGAGAGAGGACAGAGGCGCCTTCAAAGTAAGAGAGCGGACAGAGGTGCCTTCAAAGTAAAAGAGAGAACAGAGGCACCTTCAAAGTAAGAGAGCGGACAGAGGCGCCTTTGAAGTAAGAGAGAGAACAGAGGTGCCTTCAAAGTAAGAGTGAGAAGAGATGCCTTCAAAGTAAAATTCCTCACATTAGTGCCTTCAAAATAAAAGGGCACTCTGAGGCACCTTCAAAATAAAATTGTACTCAGCGGTGCCTTCAAAATAACTGGCCACTCGGACACACAGAAACTTCCTAAAAATAAAAGAATGCAAAGAGCCTTCAAACTAAAATTCACTCAGTGGTGCCTTCAAAATAAAAGGTCACACAGAGGTACTTTAAGAAAAGGCCACTCAGACACACCGACACATCTTCATACTAATCAGAATACTTTATCATCATTTTTTGTATTTAAGTTACTGAAGACTTTTCTCAATACATAGGAATGGAAAAATAAAAAAATAAGCAGATTCCAGAAGTAGCAGCCATGAAAAAGTGCCATAATTAATAGTAACAAAGAATGCACAATATAATATGTAAACTGACTTATCAGAGAAGGACTTTAGTCAGGGAGGTGACCAAGAACCCGATGGTCACTCTGTCAGAGCTCCAGCATTCATCTGTGGAGAGAGGAGAACCTTCCAGAAGGACAGCCATCTCTGCAGCAATCCACCAATCAGGCCTGTGTGGTAGAGTCTCCAGACGGAAGCCGCTCCTTAGTAAAGGGCACATGGCAGTCCACCTGGAGTTTGACAAAAGGCACCTGAAGGACTCTCAGACCAGGAGAAACAAAATTCTCTGGTCTGATGAGACAAAGATTGAACTCTTTGGCGTCATGTTTGGAGGAAACCAGGCACCATCCCTACAGGGAAGCATGGTGGTGACAGCATCATGCTGTGGGGATGTTTTTCAGCAGCAGGATTGAGGGAAAGATGAATGCAGCAATGTACAGAGACATCCTGGATGAAAACCTGCTCCAGAGCGCTCTTGACCTCAGACTGGGGCGACGGTTCATCTTTCAGCAGGACAATAATCCTAAACACACAGCCAAGATATAAAGGAGTGTCTTCAGGACAACTCTGTGAATGTCCTTGAGTGGTCCAGCCAGAGTCCAGACCTGAATCTGATTGAACATCTCTGGAGAGATCTGAAAATGTCTGTGCACAGACGCTCCCCATCCAACCTGATGGAGCTTGAGAGCTGCTGCAAAGAGGAATGGACCAAACTGCCCAAAGATAGGTGCACCAAGCTTGTGGCATCGTGTTCAAGAAGACTTGAGACTGTAATTGCTGCCAAACGTGCATCAACAAAGTATTGAGCAAAGGTTATGAATACTTATGGTTCTGTCACGCATTGACGATTTAGCCAACGTATGCCAACTGTATTAAAAAATGCTGGCATAAGTCCAATAAGTTATGGGTAACTTTTTTACAAGTTAAGACTATGTTGAAGCACGTTGAAACAAGCTGAAGCAAACTGGTGTTCGTCCTAATAAACTGAGCTCCTCAAAAAGTTTTGGGCATGCTAAAAATTTTCAACGCATGCCAGCGTATGACTCATATATCTGGCACATGCTGGACATAAGTTGTAGGTAAGTTATGTGATTGTTGGCACACGTTTCTTGTCATTTATTCATAAGTCTAAATCTGTCCATTCATGCTGGCCACTGATTGGCTGAAAGCTGTGGTCCTCATGCAGACAGACTGTTTCATCCACACACGGAGTAAATCTGACCTGTTCATTTCAGTCCAATCACAGATGGACATGAATCCACATAAAGCTCCTGATTTTTGAAAATGACTTCTGAAAATACTTTAATTCGTGGCTGGAAATGTAGCGTTTAAAAGCAAGTCCCTTGGTGGTTTTTCTGCTGCAGGTGCGTTTCTCAGCTGGTGTCGCACTCTGATCACACAGAAGCACTGTGATGATTTAAACTTTTAAAGCGTCGTTGCTGTCAGTGTGATCATCAGACAACACGAACGTTCGATCAGGGTGATCACGCCTGGTTAATGTGCTGTAACTCTTTAAAGTGTTGTCACTGTGGTGTGATCATCAGACAGCCTGATTGATCAAGTGTGGTCACGCCTGATTAATGTGCTTTTTAAACATTTGGCATTTCTGTGATGACCTGACCAGGTCTGATCAGTGGACCTGAAAACAGCCGTTCGGCGCTTTAAAAGTTTAAAGAGTCACAGTGCTCCATTCATTCACAGCAGCATTTCCCACAGTCAGTCCACTCATCAGCATTCTGTACACAATGAAAATGGTCCACCAAGATAAAAAAATGAAAATATAATTAAAATAATGTTTTATTACTCTGTTTCTGACCTGCACCAACCGTGCAGTACCGACCAGAACCACTGGGTGGAAACAGGGCTGTCAGCATACGCTGGGTAATCGTCAAGGTGTGGCAGCTGCATTAATTTATTAGACGTACGCCAGCGTGTGCCAGAGTTTTTAATACATTCGACTGTGGCATATGCAGGCTAAATGGTCAGGGTGTGACAGGACCTTTATGTACATATGATTTCTTAGGTTTGTTTTTTATAAATTGGCAGAAACAAACAAACCGCTTTTTCATGTCATTATGGGGTGTTGTGAGTAGAATTTTGAGGGGAAAATGAATTCACTCCATTATGAAATAAGGCTGCAACTAGGGCTGCAACAACGAATCGATAAAATCGATTACAACAGGCGTTGGCAACACATTGCGTCATCGATGCGTTGTGCGATTATGGCGCCAGAAGCTGCTTCTGACGGCGACCAGTGCAGATCAGACACTGTTCGTAGAACTACACAGTTAGAATATGGCAGATGCAAGTAGACGAAAGAAAGTTAAGACTTTAAAAGTGTGGGAGCACTTTACGTTAAATAACGCAAAGACGTTTGTTAAATGCAACATTTGCAAGTCGGACCTCGCATGGCACGGGAGGTTCAGGCTGTCAAGGTGAGGGGCAGAGAGGGAGAGAAAAAGAAAGAACTAACAGCACCGACAGTTTTTTTTATTAATGTTGTCAAAGGCCTACCATCGACATTAACGCCTGTCCGATTGTCCGGGACAAGTGTAAAATGTGATCGGACAAGTAAAAGTTCTAAATCGTTGTCCGACCGGACAAGTGGCATTTTTTTTTTCTTGCTTTAAAACGTTCAAATCCTTCTCGCACCTCGCGAGAAAGCGTCTTCGGTTTTTCCTGCCACACTCCACGCAGCGGACAATCGGAAAACATGATAACACCGAGTTCTCCCCAGACAGTGGAACAACGACCTGACAGCGCCGTCAAACTCTGCCGTGCTCTCAGGTCGTTTTTAAAAATTCAGCCAGGCTGTTTGTGCAGAAGTGCCCCCCTCCCTCACCCGCAGACAGAGCCGAACAGCGCAACTCCGTCAAAGTCTTCATATAAAACGAGCTCCTTCTGGATGTATAGCTCCAGAAATTCATTTATAGGATATATTTTACTGTTGAACGTCTTCGACACACAGACACCTTCAAAGTAAAAAAAGGCACTTAGACACCATCAAAATAAAAGACCACTCAGAAATACAAGATCAAGTTCAGTTTATATACAGGTAAAACAGTAAATCACAGTACAGGTCACCTGAAGGTGCAGGTAAGATATAAACCACACCCAGCCCATGAGCAAGCACACTGGAGACAGCGGTTAGGAAAATCTCCCTACAGTGATAAGGTGATACAGGGTGTCTCAAAAAATGTACCCAAAAGTACTCTGTAATACGAATACTAGGAAATGGTTTTACTGGGAAATAACGGTGTTTTTCTCATTTCACGAACCCCAAAGTTTGATCTGCAAGACATTAAAGTACAGGAAAAATGCTTCAGTTGACCCTAATTCAGAGAACAAAAATCCTAAGTGCTGACTTGCATCTCTTTCCACACAAAATTCAGTCTCAGAGTGAACTAACTCCCCAGCAAATGGCAAGGAAACTTGAATTTGCTAGGTGGTTTTCCAGAAAACTGGAGACAGATGATTTGTTTCTTAGGAAACTTTAGACGAGGTTAGATTGATCATGTGGTGTAAAAGATAACGGGTTAAAACATCAAAAAGGAAAGACTGAACTAAAAACTGTGCATTGGGGAGAAAAATTACATACTTCGACCACATGGTCACGCAGAAAATGACTGAGAATATTGATTGGTTTTCCTGTGCTGTCAAAATACTTCTGGGTACATTTTTTTGAGATACCCTATATATGCACGCGCGCACACACACATATACACACACACAGAACAAAAATGTAAATGCAACACTTTTGTTTTTGCTCACATTTTTCATGAGCTGAACTCAAAGACCTAAAACATTTTCTATATACACAAAAGACCTGTTTCTCTCAAATATTGTTCACAAATTTGTCTAAATCTGTGTTAGTGGGCACTTCTCCTTTGCTGAGATAATCCATGCCCCCCGTCAGGTGTGGCAGATCAAGATGCTGATTAGACAGCATGATTATTGCGTGGCATGGGACGTGCAATATGGGACAAAGACAGTGTGGGATTAGTGAGATAAATGTCTAACTGGAATGGTGCAAATTACAGTTCTCTGAGCTCGCCTCACCCCCCACCCCCCAATCTCCTGATGTTCTTAACATTTATTGAAGTACGAGGGTAGGCTGAAAAGTTCTAAGGCTCCCCATGAAGGAGTAATGCATTAACTGCATTATAGTGAGCCTTTTCAGCGTACCCTCGTATGTGTGAGGGTGGGCATTGTTTTCGAGGATGCACAAGCAAATATTTGTTGTGCTGATTTGCTGTGCAATGACAAAGGTGATTCTGAGTAACACAGCAGTGTGATTGATTCATGATGATGTCTTTACCTACAAACTGGCCATCGTACTGGTTTTTCTTCTGCGTGGGTCTTCATGTGTCTCTTCATGTTGCTTTTGAATCTGAACATTTTGCTGCACTCTGAGCAGCGAAATGGTTTTTGGTCACTGTGACAAACCATGTGGTGCTTCAGATGACACTTGCGGCCAAATTTTTTCCCACACTCAGAGCAGCTAAATGGTTTCTCTCCTGTATGAGTAATCATGTGTGCACTCAGACTGCCCTTTAGGCCAAATCTTTTACTGCAGTGAGAGCAGCGAAATGGTTTCTCCCCAGCAGGACTATGCTGGTCACTGACAGACACTTCATGTTTCTGGGAGTTGAAAGCTGACTGCGGTTCACTGACATTTTTCAAATCAACGCTGTGTTCCATCTCCGGGTCAGAAAAGTCAAACAGTATGATATTAGTAACTTGTTGCAAATGACCATTAGCATCCAAGTCTGCATTTGGTTCGGGGTTTCCACTGTCATCTTTCTTGTGTTCAGCTGAACTGCTGTCTCGAGGCTCTGCCTCCCCGTTTGCTTCAGTTTGGCTTTGAGGGAGCTGCAAGGGATGAAGTTTGTCTTCATCCTCTTCACTCTTTACAGGGACATGAGATAATGTGAAGTTGGTGAAATCAACCTCCTCCAGACCGCGTAGCAGATCCCCACCCGTCCTGATCTGGAGTGGACCAGGTTCCTTCTTGATGTGTGTGCTCTGGGGTTCATCCGGGTCCAGCCTGGAGCTCCAGTCCACCTGGTCAGTTTCTTTCACAACCACCTGCTGCACATCTGCAGGAGACATGAAAACAAACACAAATACATCAAAATAAAAACAGTTCAATTTGTGGGCGACTGTCAAACTTGATCAAAGTCTGGACTTGATGTATTTTTTGAACCTCAGTGTGAATGAGCATCTTCTCTGCAGCAAAAAAGGAAAAAAGAAAGAAAGGAAACAACCACAACCCCTGGACATACATGAAAGACATTTGTCCACAAAACAAATTCAGGGTTAATGGCTCACCTTGGAAGAGCAAAAACTGTGGAAAACCCATTCAGTAAAAATACACTGTCCCACCCGTCAGTAAATCAGCACTGACCTGCATTCAGACTGTGAGAGTTAAACATTAGAGCATCACAGATGCATCAAACGTCCATGATGATGCCACATCCGAATGATGGAATGTAGATGGACACAAACCATTTTCAAGAATCAACTGTGACTGTGTATTCCTCAGAAACAACTTTTCTTCTTCTTTTTTTTTTAATAATTGACATTCTTTATCATCAGTAATTATTCAAATATCATAATATCAAAAAATAAAACTGGTGAAATATTGCAGAAAAACATTTTGAAATGACAATACACGTTCAATGTTTGTACTTTGTCAAAAAACCTGGAAAAACCCCGAGCTGTGGGGGGGAATACTAATCACATGGTTCAAACAGTCATTTAAATTAAAATAAATTGCCCCCAGATACCCGACGGAGGAATCTAATTTCCCCCACTTGTATCTGTGATCTTATTCTTTCGGTCATTACCCAAAGTTCATGACTGCAGTTGAGGATAGGAGCGTAAACCGACTGGTAAACTTAGAGTCTCACCTTCGGGTTCAACTCCTTTTTCACCACAACAGTCCAGTACAGCTTCCATAAAACATCAGACACCCCCAAATCTGTCTATCGATCTTACACTCCAACTTACACCCACTCAAGACTCTGAGATACTTAATCTCCTCCACTTGGGGCAGTAACTGTCCCCTGACCCAGAGGGGACAGTCCACTGTTTTCCAACAGAGGATCGCGGTCTCAGATTTGGAGGAGCTGATTCTCATCCCATTCGCTTTGCATTTGGACTCAAACCTGCTCAGGGACATAGGAGGCAACTGCTTGATGAATCCAACAGAACCACATCATCCACAAAAAGCAGAGATGAAACTCTGAGCTCATCAGACTGGACACCATCTGGTCCCTGACTGCACCTTAAAATCCTGTGCAAAAAAAAAAATCACAGACAGGATTAGTGCCAGGGGGCAGCCCTGGCAGAGTCCAACACCCACCAGGATGTTGTATCTGATGTAATGCCAAGAATGCAGACACGACTCCTACTTTGGTCATATCAGGACAAGGCGAGAAGCTCAATTACCCAGGAGAGACTGAAAGTAGAGCTGCTGCTTCTTCACACTGGAAGGAGCCAGCTGAGGTGATTTGGGCATCTGGTGAGGATGCCCCTTGGTGGTCTCCCAAGGGAGGCCTTTGACCACGTCCAGCTGGGATGAGGTCCTGGGGGAAGACCCAGGACATGTTGAAGAGATTATATTCCCTAGCTGGCTTCAGGATCCCCTGAGAAAAGTTACCGCAACCCAGGCCAGGATAAGCAGCAAAAAATGCAGCAAAAAATGAATGAATGAATGAACAGAATAAAGTGCACAAATTCTTCAATAAATGTCTGCAATAAGACTCAGAATTGAGGGACTTTGGACACATTTAATCTTAAAACACTCTCACTCATCTTCAACCACTTATCTGGGATCGGGTTGTGGGGATGTCAGACACAATAAAATGGAAAAAGTGCATAAAAAAAAAACTAGTTTGTCACCACATGGCTCTGTTAACCCCAAAACATGATTCACCTGCAAATCGTGAATTATCTGCAAACTGTTAATTGCAAAACGTGAATATTGAAAAAATATCTCCCAAAATGTGAACGCAGGTCTCACAAAACATCAATATCATTCATATTATATATATATTTTTCAGTTTAAGTAGTTTCTGATTTCAGTTTACAGATCAATTAATTCAGGAAATCTTGATCACAAACCCTATCACCGCAAAAATGTTTTTTTCTTTTCTGGGAGGGGCGGGGTCACTCCAGCTGATGAGGTGGGGAGGTGAGCCCTGAGCAGCTCTCGTTTCTGGTGTCAAGCACCTGGCCCCGCTGGGCGTGACTCTGCACCAGGGACAGTGTCAAGCGGGGAGTCTGACTGGGACGGTCCACCTGTCAAACAGTAATGTAGGTGTCTAACTCAGGGAGGACAGAATCCTACACTGGAGACTCTGGTAACATTAGAAAGATATTCACAGATTTGAAGTTCACGGTTCAAGCACTTTTAAGAGAAACGTTGTAGAAAAACAAACACTAGTTTCTAACCTCAGGAAGGTAAACAACAAGCTACAACCTTATTTTTATTCATATGAGCTGTCCTCTGAGCTCGAAACTGAGCTGAAGGAGCAGGCGGCTGGGAAACAGAAGTGTAGGGACCATCTACAAAGTGCAAAAATGAAAAGGACACCAGAAAAATATTCAATAAATTCAGGTGTGGTGTCACCAAATTCACAGCACACATCAGTGGGGTTCTGCTGGTTATACTACAGCACTCCGTTTGGAAAAATATCACTGAGAAAAATTTTGAAGAATTTTTCATTTTTTACATTTCCAATTGCCTCATTATTATAAAGGTGGAATGACACAAAATTCACAGCACACATCAGTGGGGTCCTGCTGGTTATACTACAGCACTCAGTTTGGAAAAATGTGCAAAAATGGAATTTTAGTGATTTTTTTAATCAAAATAATTAATAGAATGAGCAATAAAATTCACTAATTCGCGGTACCGAGCACTTGACACCAGAAGCAAGAGCTGCTCTGCCTCCTGCCTTACCGGCTGTAGTGAACCCCCCACTACCAATAAATAAATTATTTGTTTTTTTTTTTGTTTTTTTTTTGCGGTGAAAGGGTTTCGATCAAGATTTCCTGAAGTAATTGATCCGTAAACTGAAATCCATAAACTACTTAAACTGATTATATATATATATATATATATATATATATATATATATATATATATATATATACACACACACACACACACACACACACACACACACACACACACACAACCCCAATTCCAATGAAGTTGGGATGTTGTGTAAAATGTAAATAAGAACAGAATCCAATGATTTGCAAATCCTCTTCAACCTATATTCAATTGAATACACCACAAAGACAAGATATTTAATGTTCAAACTGATCAACTTTATTGTTTTTGTACAAATATTTACTCATTTTGAAATGGATGCCTGCAACATGTTTCAAAAAAGCTGGGACAGTGATATGTTTACCTCTGTGTTCAGGGCTGGATCCAGAGTGAAAATCTGACAGAAGCATTTTTGCCCAGTGATAAAATAAAAATCGTACACGTCTTGTTATTCAATAATCTTCATTCTTTTATTCAGCTTTTTCTTATCGTGCACCTGCTCTGTGGAACGGTCTTCCTGCGACCATGAGACAGTTGGAGTCCGTGGACATTTTTAAGTCAAGACTTAAAGCCTATTTTTATTCTCTTTCTTATGAATAGTTATTTTTTTTTATCTGTTTTATTCTTTTACTTTTGTTTTTAATTATGTATTTGAATTTTTTTTAATTTTTATTTTTTTTTATTTTTTATGTTGAACTGTTCCATGTGAGGTGCCTTGAGACAGATTTTGTTGTGATTTGGCGCTTTATAAGCTGATTAAATTGAAATTGAACAACATTTTATTGAGTCTTAAAGTAAACAAATAGTGCCCAATTTTCCTTGCACAACTTTCTTCCTGGATGCCATGATCATCGACTCGACTGACGCTATGTTTGTTTGATCCGGTTTTAATTTTCCTGTGTACACCTGCGTGGTGCATTGTGGGATCAAATCAAAAGCTGTGTTCACCACGGGGACACGTTCGGCACTATTTGAGAGTTTTTTTTTAACCGATGATGAATGATACATAAAAAATCATCGGTCCAAACCGGTCTGGATCCGGGCCTGGTGTTACATCACCTTTCCTTCTAACAACACTCAATAAGTGTTTGGGAACTGAGGATGATGCTGCTGGATGAGTGTGAGTATTGACTTACGATCATTTAGGCACAAAAAACACACGAGTTCTTGTGCCAAATATCACAATTATCTGGGAACTACTTTTTGCGCAGGAATTCATCAAGCACGTCGACCACGTGCACGTACGAACACAGAATATACAAAAACTGTATAGAGATTCGACCAAAACGAGACAGTCCACTTTTATCTTGCCATAAGTTAAGCTAGTGGCGCTCGTGAGAGTGTGAAGCGCCATGAGATGAACGTTAGGAGAAGGGTTTGCAGGGCTGCAGACATACAATTTTGACGGACAGGGCGCGGAATAACATTAAATGCAAAACAGTTTTAATATTTTGCCACTGTTTACGCGATATTTTATGGTCTGAAATCTCACACGGTTAACCAATCAGATTTGCGGAAAAAATGTAATTGGATTAGAAGTCACGATATGCAGCTGATTCACATTTTGGGGGTTAACAACACCCTTTAAGAACAACCAAGCCAAGAGCAAGAATTTTGTTTTAAAATCAGAAATTAATTTACTTATATTCAAGCAACAAAACATCAACTGTGTCACGTTTTATAAGGACAAGTTGTTTTTATATTTTATTTTGGGGCAACATGAGCGTTTATTATTGAGGTGACGTCGGTTTGTAAACCCGCCCCCTTGGTAGACGCTCAACACGTAAGATAATGTGGTTGGACGGAACAAACCTTCAGGGTTAAAGACGGCGTCCAGCAGGTGTCGCTGTCGGTGGTTCTCCTCTTTGGAACGACAAAGTTCCTCCTCGTACTCTGCTATGGTTCTTTCAAACAGCCCAAATATCTCTTCAGCAGCCGCAGTTAGTCGCTGCTTCACCAACGCTCTCAGCATTTGGACTTTAGACATTTTCACACAACGACACCAACTTTTTCTAAAACAAACTCCGTCACAAAACAACAAAAGAACCAAAGAGTCACAGACACGAACGCTGCTGCTCACAGCTAGCAAGCTAAGCTAAGGGCCGGAAACAGAGGCGCCTTCAAAGTAAGAGAGGGAAAAGAGGCGCCTTCAAAATAAGAGAGCGAACAGAGGCGCCTTCAAAGTAAGAGACGGAACAGAGACGACTTCAAAATAAGAGAGCGAACAAAGGCGCCTTCAAAATAAGAGGGAGAACAGAGGCGCCTTCAAAATAAGAGAGCGAACAGAGGCGCCTTCAAAGAGAGAGAGAACAGAGGCGCCTTCAAAGTAAGAGACGGAACAGAGACGACTTCAAAGTAAGAGAGAGGACAGAGGAGCCTTCAAAATAAGAGAGCAGAGGCTCCTTCAAAGTAAGAGACGGAACAGAGACGACTTCAAAAAAGAGAGAACAGAGGCACCTTCAAAAAAAAAGCGAGAACAGAGACGCCTTCAAAGTAAGAGAGCGAACAAAGGTGCCTTCAAAAAGAGAGAGAACAGAGGCGCCTTCAAAGTAAGAGAGAGAACAGAGGCGCCTTCAAAGTAAGAGAGAGAAAACAGATGCGCTTTCAAAGTAAGAGAGAACAGAGGCACTTTCAAAGTAAGAGAGTGAGCAGAGGCAGCCTTCAAAGTAAGAGAGAGAGTACAGAGGCACCCTTCAAAGTAAGAGAGTGAGCAGAGGCACCTTCAAAGTAAGAGGGAGAAGAAAGGCACCTTGAAAATAATAATCTGCATTTGACCTCTTTTTTAGGACAGAGACATGGTGCCTGTGTGTGGCCTCGCTGCTGCTCCTTTGCCGACTTTTTGTTGTTTTTATTCAAACTTAGGTTATTGTGTCAGCCTTAGTGACTGGGACAGTTACAAACAAGCACTTCCACCGCCGCTTGTGCGCACCCACCTCCCCAGAATACATGTTGCTGCTTCGAGTTTCAGGTAATCAAAGAAGAGGAGCAGAGGCTACAGGTCTGGTGTTCAGGTTAAGATCAAGAGAGCCACAGCGACTGCCAGTGGCTCCTCTCGGCCGAACCGAAGCTCCAGGTGGCTGTGCCCGGTCGCTCTCCAGCGGGATGTGTTGGGAAACACTCCGTACCGCCGCTCCCGATTAATCCGGACCTGCACTCCTGGCCATTGGGCTAAGTCGCCAGGTCATCGGGATCATCCTGGATTTCCGTGTTTACATCGATGCACAAACAGCTGACCCACGACCGCCGGTACAGCTGGATGTCATGTGACTGCGGGAGGTGGTTGCGGTCAATCCCACTGTGCGCAGCTGACATGAGCACATCGACGTCAACATCATGTTGAATGCTAGCTCTGTTACAAATAAATCCTTCTCTCTTAACGAGCTGTTCACCAGAGAAAACTTGACACAGTGTTTCTGACGGAGATGTAGGGAGTTCATTCATGTGAATGAGCTGTGCCCTGCTGGATGCCCCAGTCCTTGGTTGGTCCCTCCCCTGTTGCTGCGGGGGTGGTCTTGCTGTTGTGTACCAGGATAGATACACATGCAGAATGATGACCACTGACCATTTCTCCTCTTTTGAGTCCCTAATGATCAAAGCTGGCTCCTCCAAATGATTTTAATGACTTTTTATCATTTATAATAAAACTGGAAAAAGTCTGAATTCTTGAAGATTTCTGCACGTTGATGATGGCGCATCCAGCCCAGCAGTTGAACTTTTATCTATGACTGAATCTTTTCATTTCAAGCACCATGTGTTAGGCCCCACCCACAGCAAAGTTCAAACTCTGCACCTGGTGTTTTCGCTTGGCCTCCATGTTGGAAATGTGCGTGCAGAGAATGTCCATCTGAGTGACCATAGCTGTGTGCCATGCTGAACCTCCCTTGCATGTTTGGTCCTCCTTTAATCCTGTGTGTTTTGAAGACATCTCAGCACTGGTGGCCAAAATGAAACCCTCCTCTGGTTCTGCAGCTATATTGCCATTTAAACTGTTTGTGGATATCTCTGACACAGTTGGACCATGGGTGACCAAAATGTTTAACTTGTCGCTCTCCTCTGGTGTGTTTCCTAACACCTTCAAACATGTAGTTGTAGAACCAAAACTTAAGAAACTAAACCTGGACCAGTCAGAACTTAAGAACTTTAGGCCAATATGTAAACTTCCCTTCTTGGCCAAAATGTTGGAAAAAGTGGTCTCTGCACAACTTGCATCATTCCTAGAGTCACACAATATCTACGACACATTTCAATCAGGGTTCTGTAATAATAATAATAATAATAATAATAATACATTTTATTTGTAATGCACTTTACATTTGACACCAAATCCCAAAGTGCTACAGTATAAAACAGAAGAACACAGAAGACTATAAATCAATGTAAAAGCAATAAAACAGTAACAATAAAATCAAAATAAGAACGATAAAACAGCAGCAGTTATTTAGCTAAAGGCCAGAGTAAAAAGGTAGGTTTTGAGTCCTTTTTAAAAACACTGTAAACACCATTCCACAGAAACTGGGCTACTGAAAGTGTCTGTAAACACCATTCCACAGAAACTGGGCTACTGAAAGTGTCCAGTGACATCATGATATCTGCCGACTCGGGGAGATGTGCAGTGTTGGTCTTGTTGGTCAAAAATATTTGATTGGTGACAAAGGGCAGCCCTTGGTCACCGGTTCTGTTCATTATTTTTATGGACAGAATTTCTAGGCGCAGCCAGGGTGTAGGAGGGGTCTGGTTTGGGAACCACAGAATCTCGTCTCTGCTGTTTGCGGATGATGTGGTTCTGTTGGCTTCGTCAAATCAGGACCTTCAGTTGTTGGTTTGGTTTTGTGGTATGCAGGAGATCACTTGACCGAGGGTCTATACGTTCAAATAATAATTAAAAAATAGTCATCACTCTTTACTCTTACTCAGTCAGTCTCTTACAACGGTGTAGCCTAAATACACAAGCTTTCTAGGAGCGCACCCAATTCATTACGCACACTTAGAGACACGTCCCCTCCGGTGCGCACTTTTTTTTGGGGGGGGGGGGGGCGGGCGACCCAGCCCCCTGTGATAAACTCATCGCCCCCTTAATATTTTTTTTCTGACACCGGGCCTGGTGAAGGGTCCAGAATGAAAATCAGCACCTCCAAATCTGAGGCCATGGTTCTCGCCCGGAAAAAGGTGCCTTGCCCTCTTCAGGTCGGTGGAGTGTCCTTGCCTCAAGTGGAGGAGTTTAAGTATCTCGGGGTCTTGTTCACAAGTGAGTGATGGATGGAGCATGAGATTGACAGACGGATTGGTGCAGCATCTGCAGTGATACGATCGCTGCAACGGACAGTCGTGGTGAAGAGAGAGCTGAGCAGGGGGGCAAAGCTCTCGATGTAAATGAGTCCACCCACCACTTTAATCATACCTTAGATCTTGTTCTGACTTATGGTATGGAAATTAAAGACTTAACAGTATTCCCTGAAAACCCCCTTCTGTCTGATCATTTCTTAATAACATTTACATTTACTCGGATGGACTACCCAGTAGTGGGGAATAAGTTTCATTACAGTAGAAGTCTTTCAGAAAGCGCTGTAACTAGGTTTAAGGATATGATTCCTTCTTTATGTTCTCCAATGCCATATACCAACACAGGGCAGAGTAGCTACCTAAACTCTGTGAGTGAGATAGATTATCTCGTCAATAGTTTTATATCCTCATTGAGGACACCTTTGGATGCTGTAGCTCCTCTGAAAAAGAGAGCCTTAAATCAGAAGTGCCTGACTCCGTGGTATAACTCACAAACTCGCAGCTTAAAGCAGATAACCCGTAAGTTGGAGAGGAAATGGCATCTCACTAATTTAGAAGATCTTCACTTAACCTGGAAAAAGAGTCTGTTGCTCTATAAAAAAGCCCTCTGTAAAGCTAGGACATCTTACTACTCATCACTAATTGAAGAAAATAAGAACAACCCCAGGTTTCTTTTCAGCACTGTAGCCAGGCTGACAAAGAGTCAGAGCTCTATTGAGCCGAGTATTCCTTTAACTTTAACTAGTAATGACTTCATGACTTTCTTTGCTAATAAAATTTTAACTATTAGAAAAAAAATTACTCATAACCATCCCAAAGACATATCGTTCTCTTTGGCTGCTTTCAGTGATGCCGGTATTTGGTTGATTCTTTTTCTCCGATTGTTCTGTCTGAGTTATTTTCATTAGTTACTTCCTCCAAACCATCAACATGTCTATTAGACCCCATTCCTACCAGGCTGCTCAAGGAAGCCCTACCATTAATTAATGCTTCGATCTTAAATATGATCAATCTGTCTTTATTAGTTGGCTATGTACCACAGGCTTTTAAGGTGGCAGTAATTAAACCATTACTTAAAAAGCCATCACTTGACCCAGCTATCTTAGCTAATTATAGGCCAATCTCCAACCTTCCTTTTCTCTCAAAAATTCTTGAAAGGGTAGTTGTAAAACAGCTAACTGATCATCTGCAGAGGAATGGTCTATTTGAAGAGTTTCAGTCAGGGTTTAGAATTCATCATAGTACAGAAACAGCATTAGTGAAGGTTACAAATGATATTCTTATGGCCTCAGACAGTGGACTCATCTCTGTGCTTGTTCTGTTAGACCTCAGTGCTGCTTTTGATACTGTTGACCATAAAATTTTATTACAGAGATTAGAGCATGCCATAGGTATTAAAGGCACTGCACTGCAGTGGTTTGAATCATATTGATCTAATAGATTACAATTTTAAGATTAATTATGGAGTTCCACAAGGTTCTGTGCTAGGACCGATTTTATTCACTTTATACATGCTTCCCTTAGGCAGTATTATTAGACAGCATTGCTTAAATTTTCATTGTTACGCAGATGATACTCAGCTTTATCTATCCATGAAGCCAGAGGACACACACCAATTAGCTAAACTGCAGGATTGTCTTACAGACATAAAGACATGGATGACCTCTAATTTCCTGCTTTTAAACTCAGATAAAACTGAAGTTATTGTACTTGGCCCCACAAATCTTAGAAACATGGTGTCTAACCAGATCCTTACTCTGGATGGCATTACCCTGACCTCTAGTAATACTGTGAGAAATCTTGGAGTCATTTTTGATCAGGATATGTCATTCAATGCACATATTAAAAAAAAATATGTAGGACTGCTTTTTTGCATTTGCGCAATATCTCTAAAATTAGAAAGGTCTTGTCTCAGAGTGATGCTGAAAAACTAATTCATGCATTTATTTCCTCTAGGCTGGACTATTGTAATTCATTATTATCAGGTTGTCCTAAAAGTTCCCTGAAAAGCCTTCAGTTAATTCAAAATGCTGCAGCTAGAGTACTGACGGGGACTAGAAGGAGAGAGCATATCTCACCCATATTGGCCTCTCTTCATTGGCTTCCTGTTAATTCTAGAATAGAATTTAAAATTCTTCTTCTTACTTATAAGGTTTTGAATAATCAGGTCCCATTTTATCTTAGGGACCTCATAGTACCATATCACCCAAATAGAGTGCTTCGCTCTCAGACTGCAGGCTTACTTGTAGTTCCTAGGGTTTGTAAGAGTAGAATGGGAGACAGAGCCTTCAGCTTTCAGGCTCCTCTCCTCTGGAACCAGCTCCCAATTCGGATCAGGGAGACAGACACCCTCTCTACTTTTAAGATTAGGCTTAAAACTTTCCTTTTTGCTAAAGCTTATAGTTAGGGCTGGATCAGATGACCCTGAACCATCCCTTAGTTATGCTGCTATAGACTTAGACTGCTGGGGGGTTCCCATGATGCACTGAGTGTTTCTTTCTCTTTTTGCTCTGTATGCACCACTCTGCATTTAATCATTAGTGATTGATCTCTGCTCCCCTCCACAGCATGTCTTTTTCCTGGTTCTCTCCCTCAGCCCCAACCAGTCCCAGCAGAAGACTGCCCCTCCCTGAGCCTGGTTCTGCTGGAGGTTTCTTCCTGTTAAAAGGGAGTTTTTCCTTCCCACTGTCGCCAAGTGCTTGCTCATAGGGGGTCGTTTTGACAGTTGGGGTTTTTCTGTGATTATTGTATGGCTTTGCCTTGCAATATGAAGCGCCTTGGGGCAACTGTTTGTTGTGATTTGGTGCTATATAAATGAAATTGATTTGATTTGATTTGATTTACCGATCGATCTACGTACATTCCGACCCTCACCTATGGTCATGAGATTTGGCTCATGACCGAAACAACGGGATCACGAGTACAAGCGGCCGAGGGATGGGGATGCAGGTGAATAACGATGTCACATCAAATGACATCGTTGATGTGACTTCGTTGTTCACCTGCATCCCCACCGCTGAGGCCGTCTCAGCTTTGAGGCAGAGACTGCTGGAGGATGCATCTCTACTTGAAAGGACCAAACTCACACCAGACCACATCTGCCAACTCTTCGAGATCTGTCTTAACACCACGTATTTCCTGTTTAGGGGTAATTACTACAGGCAGATCCATGGTTGTGCGATGGGGTCTCCGGTATCCCCCATTGTGGCCAATCTGTACATGGAGCGAGTGGAGAAGACAGCCTTGACGTCTTTCACGGGCATCCCTCCCAGTCACTGGTTCAGATATGTCGATGACACATGGGTTAAAATCAAGCAACAGAGGAGGTTGAGGACTTTACAGAACACATCAACTCGGTGGACTCCAATATCAAATTCACACGTGAGGATGCCAGGAACAACCATTTAGCCTTCTTGGACTGTGATGTTACGATTGGAGAGAACAGGCAGCTCCAGACAGGGGTTTACAGAAAACTCACTCACATTGACCAATATCTGCTCTTTGGCTCAAACCATCCCCTTGATCACAAGCTCGGGGTGATCAAGACTCTTCAACACAGAGCCCTACAGGTGCCCACAACTGCAGAGGGAAGGGCTAAAGAACAACAACTTGTCCGGAAAGCCCTCACAGTATGTGGGTACCCACGATGGTCCCTGGACAAAGTGCAGAAGTCCCAGAGAACAAAGAGACCAGATAGACAGGAGACGAAGACAAGAAGGAGTGTCTCTCCCTTATTTAGCAGGAGTAGGGGAAAAACTACAGAGGATCTTCAGACAGCACAAAATCCCAGTTTACTTTAAACCGGTTAACACCTTGAGACAGAAATTAGTTCACCCGAAGGACAGGATCCCTAGTTACAAACAGAGCTATGTAGTGTATTCTATCAGATGTCAGGAAAAGTGTAACGAACACTACATAGGTGAGACTAAGCCACCTTTACACAAAAGGCTATACCAGCACTGCAGAGAGGGCGCCAGTGGACCTCAGTCTGCAGTTCATCTCCACCTTAAAGACACTAACCACACATTTGAGGACAAGGAAGTTAAAATATTAGCCAGAGAGAAGAAATGGTTTGAGAGAGGGGTCAAGGAGGCATTCTATGTGAAACAGTTGAAACCCAGCCTTAACCGGGGAGGGGGTCTGAGACACGCTTTGTCCCCTGTTTACAATGGGGTACTCAGGTCAAAGCAGTTTCAGTGTTTTGTTCATGGTAATGAGTCATTCATGTCATCAGGAGAGTCATCAAGGGAGCCATCAGGAGAGGCGTCCGTTCCATCATTAGGAGGGACAGCTGCCCTGTCATTAGGAGGGTGCCAACTAGAGCACAATAGGTGCTAATTAGAGCTATTGTTTTTTCACTAACCTACAGCAGTCTGCCTCTCGGTAGGAGGGGTCTGGTTAGCTTTAAAACGCCGGCTTTTGTGGCTTCTGTTTATTCTTCTCTACAAGGGTCAAGACAGAAGTCAGACTACTAGAGCAAGAATTTTAGCTGAGGAAGCTTCTGCGATATGAAGCGAAACGTCCTCGCGTCAAGCAACTCAGTCCAGTCGAAGATTCAAGCTATTATTATTCTTACTCTTGAAATCGAAATTTCGGCCTCTTCCCATGCTCAAAAACTCACCAAACTTTCCAAAGTCGTCCGGCCGGATCCGAAATTTGATATTTTGGGGGCGACGCACATGCTCGCAGAAAAATCGCGAAATAGCGCCCCCTAGAAATTTTCAAAAACCCCTCCGCATTGGGCTTTTTTCTTCGTAGCCTCACGAAATTCGGTACACATATGTACCATGCCAGGACGCACGAAAAAGTCTCTTACTGTCATGGTGAAATATTGACAGGAAGTCGGCCATTTTGATTTTAAGTTTCGATTTTGAGCAAATTTTTGCCATTTTTGGCCATTTCCACTACTTACATTTGAACGAACTCGTCCTAGGGATTTCATCCAATCGTCTTCAAATTTGGTCAAAATCATCACAACACAATGGTGATCAAAAGTTATCAAAAGATTCTAATTAAGTCAAAAGGCATAGCTGCTAGGGGCCGTCAAACTTTGGCGAGCTTTTTGGAGCACGCCATTTCACTTCGAACGGCTGTCACGCCCACATACTTCATCGTAGATCCTTCAAACTTGCTGGACATGATGAGGGCTCCGCCCTGAATGTCTACATATCTTAAGTTCCCACCTGCGCCATAGCGCCCCCCGGTGGTGGTGGGAAATGTCCTATTTTTACTTTAAGAGGTCCTGATGTCACATACTTAACCCAGTCAACTTCATTCCACTTCTAAAACATGCAGAACAAATTGGTGAACATAGGCGATAAACGCCGTGACGTTACGAGTAACGGCGTCCATGTGGCGGCATGCCGAACATTGCCCATTCGCCATGAAATTACGTTCTTCCTTTTGACGGCTTTAATTTTGTCATATCGTCCTGAAAATTGAAACACAGGTCAAGCACGACAACCTCTTACAATTCATAGGGGCGTCGCCCATGGGCGGGGCAAAATGCCTCAATAGCGCCCCCTTGAATCTTTCCAAAACCCCTCCCCATAGGGTTTTTTTTGGAGCAGGGAGATGAAAATTGGTACACGTGTGACTTGCATAGACGTACAAAAAAGTCTCTTGCACCATGAGTCTACTCCAAACAGGAAGTCGGCAATTTTGCATTTTCTTCTCATTTTGGCGTGATTTCCACATGTTGTATTTGAACGAACTCCTCCTAGGGATTTTGTCCAATGCACTTAAAATTTCTTTGACAGCATCCAAAGATGATACTGACCAAAAGTTATCGAAAGCTTTTCTCTATGTTGAAGGGTGTGGCCGCTATGGTGCCGCCATTTTGACCCTTTGCCATGGAACATCAAGTCATGATAACTCCTTCATGCTTTGCCTGATTGACTTGAAACTTCACATGTATGATGACGGTTGGCCCCTGAACACACCCAGCCCCTCTGTTTGTACACTGAGCGCCCCCTAGTGGATGAACAATCAACATGTCATAACTCCTTGATGCATCGTGTGATTTGTTTAAAATTTTAACTGTGTGAAGAGTGGTTGCCCCTGCATGCACATGCCCACATGTGGTCACAAGGGCACCCACTGGCCTGGGTAGGCGGTTGCGCGGAACGAGGTCCCGTATATGACTGCTTGCAGTCCTAGTTATTATTTATTAGGGCCCGAGTAGGCAACTTTCTACGAGGACCCTATTGTAATTGCGCTGTTTATTATTATTTATTATTTATTATTATTATTATTATTATTATTATTATTCTCACTCTTGAAATCGAAATTTCGGCCTCTTCCCATGCTCAAAAACTCACCACACTTTCCAAAGTCATCCGGCCGGATCCGAAATTCGATATTCTGGGGGGCGACGCACATGGTCGCAGAAAAATCGTGAAATAGCGCCCCCTAGAAATTTTCAAAAACCCCTCCGCATTGGGCTTTTTTCGTCGTAGCCTCACGAAATTCGGTACACATATTTACCATGCCAGGATGCACGAAAAAGTCTCTTACTGTCATGGTGAAATATCGACAGGAAGTCGGCCATTTTGATTTTAAGTTTCGATTTTGAGCAAATTTTTGCCATTTTTGGCCATTTCCACTTGAAACTCCACATGTATGATGACGGTTGGCCCCTGAACACACCTAGCCCCTCTGTTTGTACACTGAGCGCCCCCTAGTGGATGAACATTCAACATGTCATAACTCCTTCATGCATTGTGTGATTTGTTTCAAGTTTTAACTGTGTGATGAGTGGTTGCCCCTGCATGCACATGCCCACATGTGGTCACAAGGGCACCCACTGGCCTGGGTAGGTGGTTGCGCGGAACGAGGGCCCGTATATGACTGCTTTTTATTATTATTATTATTATTATTATTATTCTTGCCACTTTTGAAATCGAAATTTCGGCCTCTTTCCATGCTCAAAAACTCAACAAACTTTCCAAAGTCGTCCGGCCGGATCCGAAATTCAATATTTTGGGTGCGTCGCACATGGTCGCAGAAAAATCGCAAAATAGCGCCCCCTAGAAATTTTCAAAAACCCCTCCGCATTGGGCTTTTTTCGTCGTAGCCTCACGAAATTCAGTACACATATTTACCATGCCAGGACGCACGAAAAAGTTTCTTACTATCATGGTGAAATATTGACAGGAAGTCAGCCATTTTGATTTTAAGTTTCGATTTTGAGCAAATTTTTGCCATTTTTGGCCATTTCCAGTACTTACATTTGAACGAACTCGTCCTAGGGATTTCATCTGATCGTCTTCAAATTTGGTCAAAATCATCACAACACAATGGTGATCAAAAGTTATCAAAAGATTCTAATTAAGTCAAAAGGCGTGGCTGCTAGGGGTCGTCAAACTTTGGCGAGCTTTTTGGAGCACGCCATTTCACTTCGCACGGCTGTCACGCCCACATACTTCATTGTAGATCCTTCAAACTTGCTGGACATGATGAGGGCTCCACCTTGAACGTCTACATATCTTAAGTTCCGACCTGCGTCATAGCGCCCCCCGGTGGTGGCGGGAAATGTCCTATTTTTACTTTAAGAGGTCCTGATGTCACATACTTAACCCAATCAACTTCATTCCACTGCTAAAACATGCAGAACAAATTGGTGAACGTATGCAATGAACGCCGTGAAGTTACGAGTAACTGCGTCCGTGTGGCGGCGTGACAAATATTGCCCATTCGCCATGAAATTACGTTCTTTCTTTTGACGGCTTTAATTTTGTCACATCATCATGAAAATTGATACACAGGTCGAGCATGACAACCTCTTACAATTCATAGGGGCGTCGCCCATGGGCGGGGTAAAATGGCTCAATAGCGCCCCCTTGAATCTTTCAAAAACCCCTCCCCATAGGGGTTTTTTTGGAGTAGGGAGATGAAAATTGGTACACATGTGTGACTTGCATAGATGTACAAAAAAGTCTCTTGCACCATGGGTCTACTCCAAACAGGAAGTCGGCCATTTTGAATTTTCTTCTCATTTTGGCGTGATTTACACATGTTGTATTTGAACAAACTCCTCCTACAGATTTTGTCCAATGTACTTCAAATTTCTTCCACATCACCCACAGACGATACTGACCAAAAGTTATCAAAAGCTTTTCTTTATGTTGAAGGGTGTGGCCGCTATGGCGCCGCCATTTTGACCCTTTGCCATGGAACATTATACTTAAACAGGTACTGATTTCACATACTTAAAACCAGACTAGAAGTCTTTCAGAAAGCGCTGTAACTAGGTTTAAGGATATGATTCCTTCTTTATGTTCTCTAATGCCATATAACAACACAGTGCACAGTAGCTACCTAAACTCTGTAAGTGAGATAGAGTACCTCGTCAATAGTTTTACATCCTCATTGAAGACAACTTTGGATGCTGTAGCTCCTCTGAAAAAGAGAGCTTTAAATCAGAAGTGCCTGACTCCGTGGTATAACTCACAAACAGCCCCAAAAAAAGCCCTCCGTAAAGCTAGGACATCTTACTACTCATCACTAATTGAAGAAAATAAGAACAACTCCAGGTTTCTTTTCAGCACTGTAGCCAGGCTGACAAAGAGTCAGAGCTCTATTGAGCTGAGTATTCCATTAACTTTAACTAGTAATGACTTCATGACTTTCTTTGCTAACAAAATTTTAACTATTAGAGAAAAAATTACTCATAACCATCCCAAAGACGTATCGTTATCTTTGGCTGCTTTCAGTGATGCCGGTATTTGGTTAGACTCTTTCTCTCCGATTGTTCTGTCTGAGTTATTTTCATTAGTTACTTCATCCAAACCATCAACATGTTTATTAGATCCCATTCTTACCAGGCTGCTCAAGGAAGCCCTACCATTATTTAATGCTTCGATCTTAAATATGATCAATCTATCTTTGTTAGCTGGCTATGTACCACAGGCTTTTAAGGTGGCAGTAATTAAACCATTACTTAAAAAGCCATCACTTGACCCAGCTATCTTAGCTAATTATAGGCCAATCTCCAACCTTCCTTTTCTCTCAAAAATTCTTGAAAGGGTAGTTGTAAAACAGCTAACTGATCATCTGCAGAGGAATGGTCTATTTGAAGAGTTTCAGTCAGGTTTTAGAATTCATCATAGTACAGAAACAGCATTAGTGAAGGTTACAAATGATCTTCTTATGGCCTCGGACAGTGGACTCATCTCTGTGCTTGTTCTGTTAGACCTCAGTGCTGCTTTTGATACTGTTGACCATAAAATTTTATTACAGAGATTAGAGCATGCCATAGGTATTAAAGGCACTGCGCTGCGGTGGTTTGAATCATATTTGTCTAATAGATTACAATTTGTTCATGTAAATGGGGAATCTTCTTCACAGACTAAAGTTAATTATGGAGTTCCACAAGGTTCTGTGCTAGGACCAATTTTATTCACTTTATACATGCTTCCCTTAGGCAGTATTATTAGACGGTATTGCTTAAATTTTCATTGTTACGCAGATGATACCCAGCTTTATCTATCCATGAAGCCAGAGGACACACACCAATTAGCTAAACTGCAGGATTGTCTTACAGACATAAAGACATGGATGACCTCTAATTTCCTGATTTTAAACTCAGATAAAACTGAAGTTATTGTACTTGGCCCCACAAATCTTAGAAACATGGTGTCTAACCAGATCCTTACTCTGGATGGCATTACCCTGACCTCTAGTAATACTGTGAGAAATCTTGGAGTCATTTTTGATCAGGATATGTCATTCAAAGCGCATATTAAACAAATATGTAGGACTGCTTTTTTGCATTTACGCAATATCTCTAAAATTAGAAAGGTCTTGTCTCAGAGTGATGCTGAAAAACTAATTCATGCATTTATTTCCTCTAGGCTGGACTATTGTAATTCATTATTATCAGGTTGTCCTAAAAGTTCCCTAAAAAGCCTTCAGTTAATTCAAAATGCTGCAGCTAGAGTACTAACAGGGACTAGAAGGAGAGAGCATATCTCACCCATATTGGCCTCTCTTCATTGGCTTCCTGTTAATTCTAGAATAGAATTTAAAATTCTTCTTCTTACTTATAAGGTTTTGAATAATCAGGTCCCATCTTATCTTAGGGACCTCATAGTACCATATCACCCCAATAGAGTGCTTCGCTCTCAGACTGCAGGCTTACTTGTAGTTCCTAGGGTTTGTAAGAGTAGAATGGGAGGCAGAGCCTTCAGCTTTCAGGCTCCTCTCCTGTGGAACCAGGTCCCAATTCAGATCAGGGAGACAGACACCCTCTCTACTTTTAAGATTAGGCTTAAAACTTTCCTTTTTGCTAAAGCTTATAGTTAGGGCTGGATCAGGTGACCCTGAACCATCCCTTAGTTATGCTGCTATAGACTTAGACTGCTGGGGGGTTCCCATGATGCACTGTTTCTTTCTCTTTTTGCTCTGTATGCACCACTCTGCATTTAATCATTAGTGATCGATCTCTGCTCCCCTCCACAGCATGTCTTTTTCCTGGTTCTCTCCCTCAGCCCCAACCAGTCCCAGCAGAAGACTGCCCCTCCCTGAGCCTGGTTCTGCTGGAGGTTTCTTCCTGTTAAAAGGGAGTTTTTCCTTCCCACTGTAGCCAAGTGCTTGCTCACAGGGGGTCGTTTTGACCGTTGGGGTTTTACATAATTATTGTATGGCCTTGCCTTACAATATAAAGCGCCTTGGGGCAACTGTTTGTTGTGATTTGGTGCTATATAAAAAAAAATTGATTGATTGATTGATCAACTTCCTTCCACTTCTAAAACATGCTGAACAACTTGGTGAACATAAGCGATGATCGCCATGAACTTACGAGTAACGGCTTCTGTGTGGTGGCGTACCGAATATCGCCCTTTCGCCATGAAATTACGTTCTTCCTTTTGACGGCTTTAATTTTGTCATATCATCATGAAAATTGATACACAGGTCAAGCATGACAACCTCTTACAATTCATAGGGGCGTTGCCCGTGGGCGGGGCAAAATGCCTCAATAGCGTTCCCTTGAAACTTTCAAAAACCCCTCCCCATAGGGGTTTTTTTTTGTACTAGGGAGATGAAAATTGGTACACATGTCTGACTTGCATAGACGTACAAAAAAGTCTCTTGCACCATTTGTCTACTCCAAACAGGAAGTCGGCCATTTTTTAATTTTCTTGTCATTTTGCCATCATTTCCTCACGTTGTATTTGAATGAACTCCTCCTAGGGATTTTGTCCAATGCACTTCAAATTTCTTTGACAACATCCAAAGATGATACTGACCAAAAGTTTTCGGAAGCTTTTCTCTATGTTGAAGGGTGTGGCCGCTATGGTGCCGCCATTTTGACCCTTTGCCATGGAACATCAAGTCATGATAACTCCTTCATGCTTTGCCTGATTGACTTGAAACTTCACATGTATGATGACGGTTGGCCCCTGAACACACCCGGCCCCTCTGTTTGTACACTGAGCACCCCCTAGTGGATGAACAATCAACATGTCATAACTCCTTGATGCACTGTGTGATTTGTTTAAAATTTTAACTATGTGATGAGTGGTTGCCCCTGCATGCACATGCCCACGTGCTCACAAGGGCACCCACTGGCCTGGGTAGGCGGTTGCGCGGAACGAGGGCCCGTATATGACTGCTTGCAGTCCTAGTTATATATTATAATTATATGACCAGCACCTGTCTGTCATATATATATATATATATATATATATATATATATATATATATATATATATATATATATATATATATATAAAGATAAACCGATAAACCACCCAAAAATGCATCGGAAGTTACAGATAACCGATAAATTCCAGTATTGTTTCTAGTATATTTGCAACTACTAATAAACTGAATTTGAGTTTTAACACCACGATCGCTTCTGGAAACATCAGCGACAGCAGACCCAAACAATGAGCCCACACTGAATATCCTGCCTCCTGCTGAAAGTTCTTATTTTCTACATGGTTTACAGTGCAGAGGCAAGCTGAGGTCCATCACCAAGCCCAACTCTCTACCAATCACAACACTCCGGTCAGGCGGAGGTCTTGGAAAATAAAGTCATACTGACTTATGGTTTGGTGTATAAATAAAATGAATACTGATAGAATAACTCCATTAATGTCAATTCTGTCATTTGTACAAAGTTAAAATATAACATATATCTTTTAATGTTGAATAAGGCACTAATTCTGAGGTTTTGTAACAAACACAGACAGATCGCAAAGGATTCTGGGTAAAATGTACCTCTGCTAAACACTGATTGGTTCAGTCATTCACTATGTAAACCAACACGTTAATGTGACATGTGTCGTGTGTTGGTGTTTACAGATGTGCTTTTGTAAAATATTCCATTTTTTATTTGTAAAAACAGGCATTTTTACGGAGCCCTGGAAGTGTCATCACAACATGTTTTGCATGTGGAGAGAATGTGAGAATGTTCAGATGATTTTTTATTCATGTGAGAATTTTTTGGACCGAGTTTTAAATTAATCGCGCGTCCTGCATCGTGTAGTGTACATGGAGTAACAAGCTGCGTTTAACATCTCACGACCACCTCCTGATTGCTGATCGTATGGTCGAATGAAAATCAAACCTGTTTGATATTATTCTGGTCGGCCGTCGTGAGGGTTTCCTGCTGCTGAGAGGCAACAAGCGTCCTACCGCTCGCACTGTGCATGTGCAAACACCGCAGAGCTGTTTTGTAATGTTTTTTTTTTGTCGTTTTGTATTTAAACTTTGATGTCTCCCATCGAGAGTTTTTGTAAATTAAGTTTGAAAAAACTTAACTTGTGATTAAAAATATCATACAGTGTCTGCTCATCTTCAGGACGAATACTGCCATGAACTGCCATGAACACTACTGGCCAGTAGATGGCAGTAGAGGCCTTGAAATCTTTCCAAACCAAAATTCCAGATAATCCATGTCTGCTGCGACATTTAAGATGCTTGGAATTTAACAAATGCAAATACAATAATGTCTATAAACCCAGAGAATATATTCACAAGGGTTTTAGGCACTAGAGTTTAATGCTGTTGTCCGTGGAGCCTGAACAGAGTGTCTGAAATGCATTTGTCCTGTCGTGAACTTACTGAGATTACATAATCCTACCCATAATGCACTGCTCGACACAGCATGTCCACACTAAAACCTTAAAAATTAGCACATTACATTAAAACTAAAACATATCTGTTATTTTCACTTTATAAAACTTCAGACATGACAGTAATTTTAAATAACTTGTCCAAAATTAGTTTGGTTAAAATTTGAACCACAAGTTAAAAATGTATGCCTCTGAATGACTTGGGTGATATTGCCAGCGTATCAGTATGGTATTAAAGGAAATGATTTTTTTTTTTTTAAACCAGTTTTCTTTTGCCTGCAGAAGCTAGTGTAGGTCTTTCTAGAAGCAGCTGTTTTCTGTTTGCAGAGGTTGGAACCATACGTCTGTTAGGAAACTTTTATCAGGTAGGTGCTCAACTGATTTTCAATTTTAGAAATGTTTGCTGCTGTTTAGCTTTGTTTACTATGTTATCGGTCTAAAAGTTATCGGACAAAAATTCAATGGAAGATAATTAGTCCGATAATGGTTTTTAAAGTTATCTAAAAAGATAATCCGATAATGAAATATATAAACGCATATATATATACATATATATATATATATATATACACACACACAAAAACACAGTAGTAAGTGTTGTTTTTTTTATTGTTATTATTTCCACAGTTTCAGTGAAATTCTGACAGTGTATTAGTACTCCTATACTGACCAGGCTAGGAAACGTTTTATCTGGTACCAGAGTGTAAAGTTTGAAAGTCGGGCCTCCAGCAGGAGGGTCACCCATCATCATCTTCCTCCTACTTTCTTACTTCATGTTTGCTTGATTGATTTCATTCATTTAAAAAAGAAAATAAAAAACAGAAAAGCAGAATCAACAAAACACCACAAACCACTGAATGAAAAGGAGCAGTTTAGAAGAACAAGTCTTATATACTCTGCCCCCTTTTTTACAATAGTCTCACAAAGCATCATCAATCGACACACGAATAATTACATTTCTATGATTTTGTCACATGCCACCAACTTATTTCCTAATTTTAACCATTATTTATAAGATTACACCCCTAACAGATTACATTTTAAACTTCAAACATTCTAAACATTATTAACAGCTTACATTTTAGCTTTGTCACAGTCCACTGACCTATTTCATAGTTTCATACTTTTGAAATACATTGTTTAATACGTTTTTTAAATAATTTAAGCAACCTTGATTCTTTGATTTCTTTGCTGAGGTTGTTCCATAATTTTACACCATTGACTGCAATACTCCGTTCCTTTATCTTGGTTCTGTATCTTGGTTTCTTAAAGACTTTTATGCCCTTCAAATTATAACTACTTACTCTTTTTTTCAAACATATTTTGAATGTTTATTGGTAAGGTATTGTTATTCGCTTTGTACATTGTTTGTAATAATTTCAAATCAACTAAATCATGAAATTTAAGTAGCCTATACTTAATGAACAATGGATTAGATGGATCTCTAAATCGACTGTTGCTAATCACTTTTAAAGCTCTTTTCTGCAAAATAAATAAAGGTTGTGTATAAGTTATACATGTTGATCCCCAGATTTCTACACAATAAGTCAAATATGGAACAATCAATGAATTGTACAATGTTAATAATCCATAATTATTTAATGAATATTTAACTTTATGCAAAACAGCAATGGCTTTCGCTATCTTTCCTTTTATGTAGTTTATATGTGAATTCCATGCAAAATCCTCATCAATCATAACTCCTAGAAATTTTGTTTATTTTACCCTTTGAATGTCCATTCCATCTATTTTTATTGACACCTCATTTTTTTACTCTGTCATTAAACAATATGAAGTTTGTTTTATTAAGATTAAGTGACAATCTGTTTGTATCAAACCAATAATTAACTTTTTCCAACTCTGTATTTATCACCTGTACTACTTCCTGTATATCTGATCCAGAGTAAAATAATGTTGTATCGTCAGCAAATAAAATGCTACCAAGTACCTTTGATACATTCACAAAATCATTAATATACAAAATGAACAGTTTAGGTCCAAGTACCAATCCTTGTGGTACTCCACACATAATATTACACAATTCTGATTTAGTATCATTTATCTGAACAAACTGTTTTCTATTTTCTAAGTAGCTTTTTACCCATTGATATGCAATCCCTCTTATTCCATATTGTTGTAACTTATGAAACAATCTTGAATGATCGATAACATGAAAAGCTTTTTTCAAATCAATAAAAACACTTACAAAATAATCCTTATTATCTATTGCTGTTGATATTTTCTCTGTTAATTCCATAATTGCCATAGCTGTCGAATGTTTTGTTCTAAATCCATACTGAGCATTATTTAAAATATGATGTTTCTCAATGAATTTGTCCAACCTTGTCACAAAAACCTTTTCCATAATTTTAGAAAACTGTCGAAGCAATGACACTGGCCTGTAATTTGTCTCCATCAAGTCTCCTCAACAAGTCTCCATTTTTATATAATGGGACTACCTTGGCAATTTTCATTTCTTCTGGAAAAATTCCTGTTGACAGAGACAGATTACAAATGTAAGTGAATGGTTCAATAACAGTTTCTATTATACTTTTTACAGTCATCATGTCTAAATCTTCATAGTCAGTTGATCTTTTGCTTACACAGTTTTTTACAATATTCCTTATTTCATCTTTTTCCACATTGTCAAGGAAAATACTATTGACCGTATTTACAATAGTATTTAATTTATCTTCTACTATTGGTTTATTTCCCACCAGATCTGATTCCTCCTTTGAAAAATAATCATTAAACTCATTTACAACTTATTTTATGTCATATATCTCTTTATTTTCCTTGACAAGGTAGTTCGGAAAAGTTGATTTCACTCCATCACTTTCCATCACCCTTTTTATAATTCCCCATGTTGCCCTCATATTATCTTTACTCTTATTCAATTGTTCACTATAATAATCTTTTTTTTGTTTCCTAATTATTGCCAATCGTTTATTTTTATATTTTTTGTATCTGCATTCTGTTTCCTTTGTTTGCATTTTTAAAAAGCACCTGTAGAAATAGTTTTTCTTTACACAAGCGTTTCTTATTCCCTTGGTCAGCCATGGTTTATTTACTCTTTTCTTACTAGTTTTTATTAATTTACAATTTTTATTATATGATTTCATCAATATTCTCATAAATGAACTATGCTACATTAACATCACCGACATAAACTTCTTCCCAATTTTGATTATTAAGGTCATAATTTAATGCCTCTAAGGCTTTTAATGACTTATCTCTTTTAAAGTTTATCAGTTTTTTATGCCTATTTTTATATTTAAATATTGAAAAAAATGGTAAATGATTTAAATGCTTTGATTCTGGCAGATTTCCTGCATCTAATTATTGTGCAAAAGTAAATAAAACTCATGAAAGACAAGTTCACTTCTACCTCAGTATTTTATTAACAGGAAAACGACCACAGCAGCATTTTTGAGCAAAGAGCAATTACATTAACTCTAAAAAAAAAAAAAAATTCATTGGCCAGCGGGATGTAACTGGGCGAACATGAGCCATTTACGCAGCTGCTGAGAAAACCTTACACTGGGGAAGCATCATCATATGAAATTTAATGTATTTTAATAAGAATTTACAAGAAACTGATCAGGTCAGCAAAGAAAACAGAATATGCCAACATTTCCAAATTTATTCTGCACCTACAGTAGTGTTCAGAATAATAGTAGTGCTATGTGACTAAAAAGATTAATCCAGGTTTTGAGTATATTTCTTATTGTTACATGGGAAACAAGGTACCAGTAGATTCTCACAAATCCAACAAGACCAAGCATTCATGATATGCACACTCTTAAGGCTATGAAATTGGGCTATTAGTAAAAAAAAAAAAAAAAAGTAGAAAAGGGGGTGTTCACAATAATAGTAGTGTGGCATTCAGTCAGCGAGTTCGTCAATTTTGTGGAACAAACAGGTGTGAATCAGGTGTCCCCTATTTAAGGATGAAGCCAGCACCTGTTGAACATGCTTTTCTCTTTGAAAGCCTGAGGAAAATGGGATGTTCAAGACATTGTTCAGAAGAACAGCGTAGTTTGATTAAAAAGTTAATTGGAGAGGGGAAAACTTATATGCAGGTGCAAAAAATTATAGGCTGTTCATCTACAATGATCTCCAATGCTTTAAAATGGACAAAAAAAAAAAAAAAAAAAAAAAAAAAAGACACGTGGAAGAAAATGGAAAACAACCATCAAAATGGATAGAAGAATAACCAGAACGGCAAAGGCTCACCCATTGATCAGCTCCAAGATGATCAAAGACAGTCTGGAGTTACCTGTAAGTGCTGTGACAGTTAGAAGACGCCTGTGTGAAGCTAATTTATTTGCAAGAATCCCCCGCAAAGTCCCTCTGTTAAATAAAAGATGTGCAGAAGAGGTTACAATTTGCCAAAGAACACATCAACTGGCTTAAAGAGAAATGGAGGAATATTTTGTGGACTGATGAGAGTAAAATTGTTCTTTTTGGGTCCAAGGGCCACAGACAGTTTGTGAGACGACCCCTAAACTCTGAATTCAAGCCACAGTTCACAGTGAAGCATGGTGGTGCAAGCATCATGATATGGGCATGTTTCTCCTACTATGGTGTTGGGCCTATATATCGCATACCAGGTATCATGGATCAGTTTGGATATGTCAAAATACTTGAAGAGGTCATGTTGCCTTATGCTGAAGAGGACATGCCCTTGAAATGGGTGTTTTAATAAGACAATGACCCCAAGCACACTAGTAAACCAGCAAAATCTTGGTTCCAAACCAACAAAATTAACGCCTCGCAGATGTGAAGAAATCATGAAAAACTGTGGTTATACAACTAAATACTAGTTTAGTGATTCACAGGATTGATAAAAAAGCAGTTTGAACATAATAGTTTTGAGTTTGTAGCGTCAACGGCAGATACTATTATTGTGAACGCCCCCTTTTCTTTTTTTTTTTTACTAATAGCCCAATTTCATAGCCTTAAGAGTGTGCATATCATGAATGCTTGGTCTTGTTGGATTTGTGAGAATCTACTGGTACCTTGTTTCCCATGTAACAATAAGAAATATGCTCAAAACCTGGATTAATCTTTTTAGTCACATAGCACTACTATTATTCTGAACACAATCAATCAATCAATTTTTTTTTTATATAGCGCCAAATCACAACAAACAGTTGCCCCAAGGCGCTTTATATTGTAAGGCAAGGCCATACAATAATTATGTAAAACCCAAACGGTCAAAACGACCCCCTGTGAGCAAGCACTTGGCTACAGTGGGAAGGAAAAACTCCCTTTTAACAGGAAGAAACTTCCAGCAGAACCAGGCTCAGGGAGGGGCAGTCTTCTGCTGGGACTGGTTGGGGCTGAGGGAGACATGCTGTGGAGGGGAGCAGAGATCGATCACTAATGATTAAATGCAGAGTGGTGCATACAGAGCAAAAAGAGAAAGAAACAGTGCATCATGGGAACCCCCCAGCAGTCTACGTCTATAGCAGCATAACTAAGGGATGGTTCAGGGTCACCTGATCCAGCCCTAACTATAAGCTTTAGCAAAAAGGAAAGTTTTAAGCCTAATCTTAAAAGTAGAGAGGGTGTCTGTCTCCCTGATCTGAATTGGGAGCTGGTTCCACAGGAGAGGAGCCTGAAAGCTGAAGGCTCTGCCTCCCATTCTACTCTTACAAACCCTAGGAACTACAAGTAAGCCTGCAGTCTGAGAGCGAAGCGCTCTATTGGGGTGATATGGTACTATGAGGTCCCTAAGATAAGATGGGACCTGATTATTCAAAACCTTATAAGTAAGAAGAAGAATTTTAAATTCTATTCTAGAATTAACAGGAAGCCAATGAAGAGAGGCCAATATGGGTGAGATATGCTCTCTCCTTCTAGTCCCTGTACTCTAGCTGCAGCATTTTGAATTAACTGAAGGCTTTTCAGGGAACTTTTAGGACAACCTGATAATAATGAATTACAATAGTCCAGCCTAGAGGAAATAAATGCATGAATTAGTTTTTCAGCATCACTCTGAGACAAGACCTTTTTAATTTTAGAGATATTGCGTAAATGCAAAAAAGCAGTCCTACATATTTAATATGCGCTTTGAATGACATATCCTGATCAAAAATGACTCCAAGATTTCTCAGAGTATTACTAGAGGTCAGGGTAATGCCATCCAGAGTAAGGATCTGGTTAGACACCATGTTTCTAAGATAACTTCAGTTTTATCTGAGTTTAAAAGCAGGAAATTAGAGGTCATCCATGTCCTTATGTCTGTAAGACAATCCTGCAGTTTAGCTAATTGGTGTGTCCTCTGGCTTCATGGATAGATAAAGCTGGGTATCATCTGCGTAACAATGAAAATTTAAGCAATACTGTCTAATAATACTGCCTAAGGGAAGCATGTATAAAGTGAATAAAATTGGTCCTAGCACAGAACCTTGTGGAACTCCATAATTAACCTTAGTCTGTGAAGAAGATTCCCCATTTACATGAACAAATTGTAATCTATTAGACAAATATGAGAGAAAAGGAAGGTTGGAGATTGGCCTATAATTAGCTAAGATAGCTGGGTCAAGTGATGGCTTTTTAAGTAATGGTTTAATTACTGCCACCTTAAAAGCCTGTATAAGTGTTGTTTTTTTTTTCCACACTTTCAGTGAAATTCTGACGTTTTAGTACTCCTATACTGACCACGCTAGGAAACTTTATCTGGTACCAGAGTGTAATGTTTGAAAGTCGGGCCTCCAGCAGGAGGGTCACCCATCATCATCGTCCTCCTACTTTCTTACTTCATGTTTGCTTGATTGATAAAAATCTGTAATTTAAATGCTTTGATTCTGACAGATTTCCTGCATGTAATTATTGTGCAAAAGTAAATAAAACTCATGAAAGACAAGTTCACTTCTACCTCAGTATTTTATTAACAGGAAAATGACCACAGCAGCATTTTTGAGCAAACAGTGATTTTATATATATATATATATATATATATATATATATATATAAAAATCATTTGCCAGCGGGATGTAACTGAACGAACATGAGCCATTTACGCAGCTGCTGAGAAAACTTTACACTGGGGAAGCATCATCATATAAAATTTAATGTATTTTAATAAGAATTTACAAGAAACTGATCAGGTCAGCAAACAAAACAGAATATGCCAACATTTCAAAATTTATTCTGCACCTACAACGGGACACACAATGAGACGGGAACGAGCGGAAACGCAACTACACAAAGAGGAGCTAAATCCAATGGCTGGACAAGTGTTTGATTCAAAAAATTTAAGATGGGGCGAATAAAAAGTATAAGTCTCTTGTCATCTTTTAAAATGTCAGCTAATTCAATTACATTCATTACATTTAGATAGCGCCAAATCACAACAAAGCTGCCTCAAGGCGCTTCACACAAGTAAGGTCTAAAATAAGATAATTAAGTTTATTTTAAATGATGCTCTGACAAAACAGCATCCAGATAAATGGATTAATGTGAGACTTTCTGTGTGAAGCTTCATCCAGGGCAGAAGAGTGGTTTCAGAACACCACACAGAACTTTCTGGTACCAAACATGTTTGCGCTGTTTAACCCGCATCAGTCCACGACAGGAGACCTTTACTCTGTACAGCTAGAATCCAAATGAATCCCATCAGAAAAATCATTATGGATGAACACAGGTGAAGTTCAAGAGAACTGTGTACTTCACAATTACATGAAATTTCAGCTGAATAAGTTTAAAGGTTCAGAAAATATATATACATAATAAAATAAAATACAGCCCTGGGGTTCGTACTGATCAGGGTCAAGTCATGTGAATAACTGACTTCTAACACAACAAAAACAAAACTCTTGATACACGTTTACAAATGTTCATATTCATATAGTTTTTTTTGTTGTTTTTCAATAGCGTAACTGGGTCCATGAAAAACTGTTTCCTGTTCTCCAGTGGCATGCAGGAGAGAGTGAGGTCACCCTGTACAAAACCACAGTTCAAGAGGTGTCTGCTGTTTTCATGCAACGTAATCCAGATGTTTATTTACAGGCAGACTTTATGGATGAGGGTCGTGCATGAACGATGGCATTATGGCATCAGGATGTTGGTAAAGTTTGCCCTCGTTCAAAGCGCACAAGAATGTTCATCTCTCATCATCAATGTCAGTAAGATAATCCGTTGCTATGGAAACTTGTCGGCGTGTTAAAATGACCGGCACCAGTCAGTCAGTCTTTGAATCCAGGATCTGGAATGGATTTCAATTTCAATTTATTTAGTTTTATATAGCACTAAATCACAACAACGTTGCCTGAAGGTGCTTCACACAGTAAGGTCTAACCTTACCAACCCCCAGAGCAAGAACACAGGTGACAGTGGTAAGGAAAAACTCCCTCTGATGATTTGAGGAAGAAACCTCAAGCAGACCAGACTCAAAGGGGTGACCCACTGCTTAGACCATTCTAACAGTTACAAGGTTTTGACAAAGTTTTACAAAGCTGAAGAAACAGAAAATAGAAAATCAAACAACATAATATAAAGAAGATAAGAAGTCCACACAGGCGTCAGCACCACAGGCAGGGGACGTCCATGGTGTCAGTGGGCCTGACCCCGTGACTTGGTCACTTTCAAATGCAGACTGCAGCATGCAGCACCCGCCTCAGGCCTTCCCTCAGTCTGTCCGGGCCCTTCAGTTTGTATACGCCTGTTGTTTGTACCGCCGACAGAGAGAAAAGGTCCTGCTTCATTTAATAGTTGTCTCCTGATGACTGAAGCCAAGTGTGGTGTAGACATTCGGTTAAGGGAACTGCCCTCCATGGTGCTCTTGAGAAACATGCTGCTGACTATAATAAGAGTGACTCAGTCCAGGATCTGCGAACTACGCAATAACGTTGCAGTTCTTCTCCAAATAATCCTGCACTCCTACTGCTAAAATGTTTTCCTTCAATGTAACAGTTCATTCTTTCAGTTATTCACTTTTAAGCCCAAACAGAAATCAATCAGATCGTTTAGTTAGTTTGGCCCGAGTTGCCTTCCATATCAACACATGATAAGGGGCTTGCAGCATATGACACTTGATCCATCTGCAGAATGGGAGGACGAAAGACAGTGCACGTCTACACTTACTGACAGAAGGCACACAAACATTTAACCGTAGCCCCACAGCAGGAGTGAACGTGGGTTTGATTTTCAAGTCTATATACAGCAGTGGTCTTAAACCGAGCAGCACAAAGGGTCAGCAGCGCGCAGCTCAAGGCTGAGGATACACTCTGTTCTCTTGTGCCATACCCATAGAATTATTCTTACATGATGGTGCACATCGCCGTCCGCCATCAGCAAGTGTAAAACAACAAAGGCTCCACCAGGTGATCAGAGTTCTGCAGTGATCTCAGCTGGTAATGTGACAGTTTGGAACCATTGACCCTCCATGGCCCACGGTTTGAGACCAGTACATGTCGTTTATGATTAGTATGTAGATGTGAGCACAGCAGAAAAGTGCTAACCGAGAAAGCAAGCTTACAGAGTGACGTCAGCTGTGACATCAGTGGTGACATCAGCGTCTGCAACATCAACACATTTATGCTTTTTCAAAATGGACTTTCTGCTGTAACTTTTGCCACAGATGCTGCAGGTGAACTGTTTGGCTCCAGTGTGGACGGTCATGTGGTACGTCAGGGCTGTTTTCTTTTTAAAGCTTTTGTTGCAAACAGAACAAACATACGGTCTCTCTCCTGTGTGGATTCTCATGTGTGCCACCACCTGTCCACTCTGCCTGAAGCATTTGTTGCAGACGGAGCAGCTGTACGGTCTCTCTCCCGTATGACATCTCATGTGTTTGGTTAACGTCGACACATGAGTGAAGAGTTTACCACAAACTGAACAACTAAATGGTTTCTCTCCTGTGTGGGTCCTCATGTGTGACTTGAGATAGGACTTGTATTCAAATGTTTTTCCACACTCAGCACAGCAAAATGGTTTATCTCTCTTTTTACATCTGCTCTGACTGAGATGGACTAAGGACTTGAAAGTTGGCTGAGGTTCGCATATTCCCTTCCATCTATCACTGTGCTCACTATCAAGTTCAGATGAGTCTGATGCCATCTCCTCAGCAAGTGGTTGCAGATAATTGTCATGGTCAGAATTTGCATCTGCATCTGGTCCTCCAAAGTCATTTTGAAAAGCTTTGATTTTCATGTATTGTGCTGAACTGCTGGCTCGAGGCTCCGTCTCCTTAGCTTGTGATGACTGAGGTTGCTCCTCATCATCTTCACTTTTCACAGGGACATGAGTCAGTGTGAACTTGATGACATCAGATTCATCCAGATCTTGAAGCGGTTCTCCATCCTGACTGGACCAACGTTCTTCCTGTTCTTCTTTGATGAGTGGAGGATCTGGGTCCTCCTGAGCCAGACTGGACCTCTGATCTTCTTTACCCACTAACACCTGCTGCACATCTGCACAAAGAACAATCAAATGAAATCATGTCCATCACGTAAGCAGCAGAGTTAAGAATATGCCAAAATTAACCTTACAAAAGTAATAGAACTAATGCCAATATGTTAACTTGAACCAGTGACCTGTTAACAACAATAATAATAATACATTTTATTTACGAAGTCTGTTAGAAAAGTATCAGACCTTTTTATTTTTTTACAAAAACCTGATGGATTTGAATCACGTGTGCTTGCATGAGCCAACCTTGAACCTTCGTGCGCATGCATGAATTTTTTCACACCTGTCGATTGCGTTATTTGCTTGTAAGCAGCCTTTGTGTGAGGATGGGTGGAGTCTCTCGGCGTTTTTTCATTTCAAGGAAAAAGACGGAACAACTGGAGCAGCACAGTATCAAATTTTGCCAGAAGCTGGGCGACAGCCAGGTGGAAACCATTCGGATTATTCAGACGGCTTTCGGTGACGATCCTCTGGGCATCACACAGGTTAAGGAGCGGTACAACCGGTTTAAAGATGGCCGCACAACGGTGGAGACCGTGCCACACTCCGGTCGGCCATCAACATGCAGAAATGACCAGATCATTCCAAAGTGAATGCTGTGGTGATGTGGGACCGTCGTGTGACTATCCGACAAATTGCGGAAGAGGTGGACATCAGCACTTTTTCGGTACATTCCACTGTGACAGAAGATTTGGCCATGAAAAGAGTGGCAGCGAAATTCTTTCCTGAAGCTTCTGATGGCGGCGCAAAAGTGCCTCCGTGTTGAAGTCTCACAGGACATGTTGTGACATGCCCACCTCTTCCACCATTCGGAAGATTCAGATGGCTTTCGGTGGCTTTTAAGTCGTGTGACTATCGGAGAAATTGTGTAACAGGTGGGCATGTCACAGCATGTCCTGTGAGACTTCAACACGGAGGCACTTTTGCTCCGCCGTCAGCAGCAGCATGAATTTCACCGCCACTCTTTTCATGGCCAAATCTTCTGTCACAGTGGAATGTACCGAAAAAGTGCTGATGTGATGATCTTCCGCAATTTATCGGACAGTCACACGACGGTCCCACATCACCACAGCGTTCACGTTGGAAATGATCTGGTCATTTCAGCATGTTGATGGCCGACCGGAGCGTGGCTCGCTCTCCACCGTTGTGCGGATGTCTTTAAACTGGTTGTACCGCTCCTTAATCTGTGTGATGCCCATAGGAGCGTCACCGAAAGCCGTCTGAATAATCCGAATGGTTTCCACCTGGCTGTCGGCCAGTTTCTGGCAAAATTTGATGTGGCGCTGCTCCAGTCGTTCCATCTTTTTCCTTGAAATGAAAATCCGATGAGAGACTACACCTGTCCTCACACGAAGGCTGCTTACAAGCAAATGATGCAATCGACAGGCGTGAAAAAATTCACGCATGCGCACGAAGGTTCAAAGTTGGCTCATGCAAGCACACATGATTCAAATCCATCAGGTTTTTGAAAAAAAAAAAAATAAAAAGATCGGATACTTTTCTAACAGACCTCGTATATTGCACTTTACATTCAATCATCTCCAAGTGCTACAGGTTAAAAACATTAAATGCTAGAATTAAAAACATACAACCACACAAAACATGGCAAAACGTTGGGGTAAAAATAAAGCAATTATTCAAGGTAAAAATGATAGGATCAAGGCCCAGTCTCCTATGGTCCGGAGCTTGGTCCTGGGTTTTTTTTAGGATGTTAGCAGTTACAGAGCGGAGATTGCATGCTGCAGTTTGGGGGTTAAGGAGTTGCAGTGGATGCAGTGATAGCTGAGGAGGGAAACCTTGTACTCAATCCTGAATGTGACAGGAAGCCAGTGGAGTGATTTAAGGATGGGGGTGATGTGATCGTATTTACGCACCCTCATCAGGATCCTAGCAGCACTATTTTGGATGTACTGGAGCTTCTGAATGCTCTTACTAGGAATCTTGATGAGTGTATCGCAGTAGTCCAGCCTGGAAGAGACAAATGCTCGTAGCACGGGCCGAGGCGGAGGATTAGCAGCAATCTTCCATTCCAGCTTATTAATTAATCAAAAACCCAGACAGAGCTTTAATTCATTTGAAAGCTTGACTCTTAGTCTTGTCCATCCAAATTGGAAGTCCCAAAAACCAGTTTTATTTGTTATTATCTATCGTCCACCTGGTCATTACTGTGAGTTTCTCTGTGAATTTTCAGACCTTTTGTCTGACTTAGTGCTTAGCTCAGATAAGATAATTATAGTGGGCGATTTTAACATCCACACAGATGCTGAGAATGACAGCCTCAACACTTTGGCTTTGCTCAAAATGTAAATGAGTCCACCCACCACTTTAATCATATCTTAGATCTTGTTCTGACTTATAATATGGAAATTGAAGACTTAACAGTATTCCCTGAAAACTCCCTTCTGTCTGATCATTTCTTAATAACATTTACATTTACTCTGATGGACTACCCAGCAGTGGGGAATAAGTTTCATTACACTAGAAGTCTTTCAGAAAGCGCTGTAACTAGGTTTAAGGATATGATTCCTTCTTTATGTTCTCTAATGCCATATACCAATGGCATTATGCCTTGGGGCAACTGTTTGTTGTGATTTGGCGCTATATAAAAAAATTGATTGATTGAATTGATTGATTGATACCAACGCAGTGCAGAGTAGCTACCTAAACTCTGTAAGTGAGATAGAGTATCTCGTCAATAGTTTTACATCCTCATTGAAGACAACTTTGGATGCTGTAGCTCCTCTGAAAAAGAGAGCTTTAAATCAGAAGTGCCTGACTCCGTGGTATAACTCACAAACTCGCAGCTTAAAGCAGATAACCCGTAAGTTGGAGAGGAAATGGCGTCTCACTAATTTAGAAGATCTTCACTTAGCCTGGAAAAAGAGTCTGTTGCTCTATAAAAAAGCCCTCCGTAAAGCTAGGACATCTTACTACTCATCACTAATTGAAGAAAGTAAGAACAACCCCACATTTTTTTTCAGCACTGTAGCCAGGCTGACAAAGAGTCAGAGCTCTATTGAGCCGAGTATTCCTTTAACTTTAACTAGTAATGACTTCATGACTTTCTTTGATAATAAAATTTTAACTATTAGAGAAAAAAATTACTCATAACCATCCCAAAGACGTATCGTTATCTTTGGCTGCTTTCAGTGATGCCGGTATTTGGTTAGACTCTTTCTCTCCGATTGTTCTGTCTGAATTATTTTCATTAGCTACTTCATCCAAACCATCAACATGTCTATTAGACCCCATTCCTACCAGGCTGCTCAAGGAAGCCCTACCATTATTTAATGCTTCGATCTTAAATATGATCAACCTATCTTTATTAGTTGGCTATGTACCACAGGCTTTTAAGGTGGTAGTAATTAAACCATTACTTAAAAAGCCATCACTTGACCCAGCTATCTTAGCTAATTATAGGCCAATCTCCAACCTTCCTTTTCTCTCAAAAATTCTTGAAAGGGTAGTTGTAAAACAGCTAACTGATCATCTGCAGAGGAATGGTCTATTTGAAGAGTTTGTCAGGTTTTAGAATTCATCATAGTACAGAAACAGCATTAGTGAAGGTTACAAATGATCTTCTTATGGCCTCAGACAGTGGACTCATCTCTGTGCTTGTTCTGTTAGACCTCAGTGCTGCTTTTGATACTGTTGACCATAAAATTTTATTACAGAGATTAGAGCATGCCATAGGTATTAAAGGCACTGCGCTGCGGTGGTTTGAATCATATTTATCTAATAGATTACAATTTGTTCATGTAAATGGGGAATCTTCTTCACAGACTAAGGTTAATTATGGAGTTCCACAAGGTTCTGTGCTAGGACCAATTTTATTCACTTTATACATGCTTCCCTTAGGCAGTATTATTAGACGGCATTGCTTAAATTTTCAATGTTACGCAGATGATACCCAGCTTTATCTATCCATGAAGCCAGAGGACACACACCAATTAGCTAAACTGCAGGATTGTCTTACAGACATAAAGACATGGATGACCTCTAATTTCCTGCTTTTAAACTCAGATAAAACTGAAGTTATTGTACTTGGCCCCACAAATCTTAGAAACATGGTGTCTAACCAGATCCTTACTCTGGATGGCATTACCCTGACCTCTAGTAATACTGTAAGAAATCGTGGAGTCATTTTTGATCAGGATGTCATTCAATGCGCATATTAAACAAATATGTAGGACTGCTTTTTTGCATTTACGCAATATCTCTAAAATTAGAAAGGTCTTGTCTCAGAGTGATGCTGAAAAACTAATTCATGCATTTATTTCCTCTAGGCTGGACTATTGTAATTCATTATTATCAGGTTGTCCTAAAAGTTCCCTGAAAAGACTTCAGTTAATTCAAAATGCTGCAGCTAGAGTACTGACAGGGACTAGAAGGAGAGAGCATATCTCACCCATATTGGCCTCTCTTCATTGGCTTCCTGTTAATTCTAGAATAGAATTTAAAATTCTTCTTCTTACTTATAAGGTTTTGAATAATCAGGTCCCATCTTATCTTAGGGACCTCGTAGTACCATATCACCCCAATAGAGCGCTTCGCTCTCAGACTGCAGGCTTACTTGTAGTTCCTAGGGTTTGTAAGAGTCGAATGGGAGGCAGAGCCTTCAGCTTTCAGGCTCCTCTCCTGTGGAACCAGCTCCCAATTCAGATCAGGGAGACAGACACCCTCTCTACTTTTAAGATCAGGCTTAAAACTTTCCTTTTTGCTAAAGCTTATAGTTAGGGCTGGATCAGGTGACCCTGAACCATCCCTTAGTTATGCTGCTATAGACGTAGACTGCTGGGGGGTTCCCATGATGCACTGAGTGTTTCTTTCTCTTTTTGCTCTGTATGCACCACTCTGCATTTAATCATTAGTGATCGATCTCTGCTCCCCTCCACAGCATGTCTTTTTCCTGGTTCTCTCCCTCAGCCCCAACCAGTCCCAGCAGAAGACTGCCCCTCCCTGAGCCTGGTTCTGCTGGAGGTTTCTTCCTGTTAAAAGGGAGTTTTTCCTTCCCACTGTCGCCAAGTGCTTGCTCACAGGGGGTCGTTTTGACCGTTGGGGTTTTTCTGTAATTATTGTATGGCCTTGCCTTACAATATAAAGCGCCTTGGGGCAACTGTTTGTTGTGATTTGGTGCTATATAAGTAAAATTGATTGATTGATTGTTTGTGGATCTGTGGATTTCGCGAAAAGAATGTCTCAAAATTACATCACAGAGGAAAGCGATGAATGCATGTAATTGGTGATCCACAAATGCTGAAACTCAATTCACAAATACAATATCCAGTTTTACAAATGTAATTTGTTTTTTTACAAATTAAGTTTTATATTTGCAAATACAACATTATTTGCAAAGACCAATTTACCAGTTACAACTATGAAATTTGCATTTGTGGATATGTGAACACATTTGCAAATCAATGATTATTTGTAGATCACCCTGTGTGCATTTACAAATATTAATGAGACAATTTTAACCCCATAGAATGAGGGCTGTATTTTACATTCTCAGCGTATTCTCTGTAGGCTGTAACCTGAACAACATGAAACATGGAAAAAAAGCTTGCTGGTAGAACAAAGTCAGTGTAATAAAACAAAAGTTGGCAGTTTATTCTAGTGTCTTTATTTGAATGCATGTTTTCTGTTTTCATCATTAAGTTTTAATGCAAAAATAGTCCTATACATTAGACCTATATTCTTATTTTGGGCATGACCCAAATATCCAAATAGTTTGGGGGTCGTCTCACAAACTGTCTGTGGCCCTTGGATCCAAAAAGAACAATTTTACTCTCATCAGTCCACAAAATATTCCTCCATTTCTCTTTAAGCCAGTTGATGTGTTCTTTGGCAAATTGTAACCTCTTCTGCACGTCTTTTATTTAACAGAGGGACTTTGCGGGGGATTCTTGCAAATAAATTAGCTTCACACAGGCGTCTTCTAACTGTCACAGCACTTACAGGTAACTCTAGACTGTCTTTGATCATCCTGGAGCTGATCAATGGGTGAGCCTTTGCCATTCTGGTTATTCTTCTATCCATTTTGATGGTTTTCCATTTTCTTCCACGCGTCTCTGGTTTTTTGTCCATTTTAAAGCATTGGAGATCATTGTAGATGAACAGCCTATAATTTTTTGTACCTGCGTATAAGTTTTCCCCTCTCCAATCAACTTTTTAATCAAACTACGCTGTTCTTCTGAACAATGTCTTGAACGTCCCATTTTCCTCAGGCTTTCACTGACTGAATGCCACACTACTATTATTTTGAACACCCCCTTTTCTACTTTTTTTTTTTTTACTAATAGCCCAATTTCATAGCCTTATGAGTGTGCATATCATGAATGCTTGGTCTTGTTGGATTTGTGAGAATCTACTGGTACTTTGTTTCCCATGTAACAATAACAAATATACTCACAACCTGGATTAATCTTTTATTCACATAGCACTACTATTATTCTGAACACTACTGTGTGTGTGTGTATACGAGGTCTGTCCAAAAAGTAAATGGACCTTTTTATTTTTTTCAAAAACTACCGTATTTTCCGGACTATAAGTCGCACTTTTTTTTACATGTTTTGGCCAGGGGTGCGACCTATGCTCCGGTGCGACTTATAAATGAAAAATATACCGGTAGGATCTCAATTAATTTACTGTAACAAAACAATTTTACGTGACAGAGTCGATCTATGTTTTAAAATGGCCACCAGAAAAGGAAATGCAATGCATCATGGACACTGTAGTATGGCGGCCGTCCTATAAGTCACGCTGGTCGCGATAACCAATCAGAGAACAGAACGTTGGACGCGTATTCCTCACCTCACCCACGGCGTGTGAAGCTGACGAATACGGTGCTTGCTGTTATTCCGGCATGGTGAACAAAACAGCTTCAACCCTTGGATATCAGTGTGAGCAGAGTGTTTAAGTTGACGCTGAGAGCTGCGTGGGAGCACCGGGTGAGCGACGGCGGAGGATTAGTGTGTGCACTTGGAAGGAGCTGGCGTCGAAGATTGTGAATAGCGTTTGAAGCAGACGAACATGGTGTTTATTCCGGGACGGCTAACAAAACAGCTTCAACCCTTGGATATCAGTGTGAGCAGAGTTGACGCTGAGAGCTGCATGGGAGCACTGAGCGATGGCGGAGGATTAGCGTCTGCACTTGGAAGGAGCTGGATCGACAACGCTGGGTGGTCATGAGCTGCGCAGGTAGGTGCTGCATGGTTCGGCTCGCAATGTGGTCCGCAAAATACAAACATATCCGTAGGTAAAATGCAGCTCACGAGAGGGCACTCAAGGCTTGTGTGACTGTTCCTGCGACTTCTGACTACCATAGAAAAATAAAAATTTCAACGTTACTGATAACTTAACAAGACAACGGAGAAGGCCCGAAAAAATGCCACCAAAAAGAAAATCATACTCTGCAGATTGTAAGTTACGACTGGTGAAATATGCATCTGAAAATGGTAGCCGTCACAATATTATCATCTGAACTTTTCATGTTAAGTTAACATACCTGTATGTCCATGGGACTTATAGTCCAGTGCAACTTATTTATGGTTTATTTTTCTTTATAATGATAAAGTGGCTGGTGCGACTTATACTCCGGTGCGACTTATAGTCCGTAAAATACGGTATATGGATTTGAATCATGTGTGATTACATCAGCCAAGCTTGAACCTTCGTGCGCATGCGTGAGTTTTTTCACGCCTGTCGGTTGCGTCATTCGCCTGTTGGCAGGCTTTGAGTGAGCACTGGTCCACCCCTCCCATCAGATTTCTTTTGTCTGAGAACTTGCTGAGAGACTGTCGCTTTGCTCCATGAAATTATTTTCAGAAACTGTTAGAGACAGGCAGTTGGAAACCATTCAAAAGATTCAGATGGATTTCGGTGAAGATTCTGTCGGCGTCACGCGGATTAAGGACTGTTAAAACCTTTTTAAAGACGGCCCACAGCGGCGGAGGGCGCGCGGCGCACCGAGCGGCCATCAACAGGCTGGATCGACCAGATCATTTCTAAACTGAACGCTGTGTTGATCCGAGACATCGTGTGACTACCACAGAAATGGCAAGAGAGCTGGACATAGCACTTTTGTGGCACATTCCACTGTTACAGGAGATTTTGTAATGAAAGACGTGCGGAGGATTTTGCACGTCGGCACAGAGCAGCTCAGGACGCGCAGCAAAAAAACACCTCCGTGTTGGCAGTCTCACGGGACATGTTGTGGCATGTCCAGCTGTTACACAATTTCTCGGATACTCACTCGACTGAAAGCCATCGAAAGCCGTCTGAATCTTCTGAATGGTTTCCAACACGGAGGTGTTTTTTTTTTTTTTGTTGCGCGCAAGGCGGCAGCGTCTTGCCGTTTCAAGTTGAAAACTTCCACATTTCAGGCTCTGTTGACCCAGTAAGTTGTCAGAGAACAGAGAACTTTCAGAAGAAGTCGGCATGAGGAGTTTATTCGGACATTCCATTGTTAACGGATATTTTGTAATGAAAGAACGTGCAGAGTCGCATGTCGGGCTCGACCCGACCGCGGGGGGTCGCGACAGGAAAAACCTCTGTTGGAAACCTTAACGGACAAGTTGGAACATGCCCAAGCTGTTAAACAATTTCTCAGTTACTCACTTGTTGAAAGCCATCAAAAGCCGCCTGAATTTTACAAATGGTTTTCAACACGGAGGTGTTTTTCCTGTCGCGGCGCACACAGATTCGCCGAGTCGTCACGGAAACGACTCGGCGAATTTGCGCGCACGTCTTTCATTAAAAAATGTCCTTAAACAGTGGAATGTCCGCATAGAGTCCTCATGCCAGCCTCTTCTGAATCTTCTCTGTTCTCTCATGACGTCCTGGGTGAATTAAGCCTTAAATTAGGATGTTTTCAGGTCGAAACAGGCCGACGACGGCGCCTAGAAGCGCTGCGCGACATCCCTCTCCGTGGGAAGTCCTTACAGCGACAGAAACACCCCATAATCTCTCATCAGCCCTTAAACTTTTCACCGAAAACCAGCTAAATTTCTCGAATAGTGTCCACTCGGATATTCCTCACAGGTCCAGAAAAAATTTTGATAAAGCAACGCGCGCCGTCTCGAGCAGCGTGTGAAACAAAGGAATTCAGCCGAGAGGGCGGGACCACATCTCACTCAAGGGCTGCCCACAGGGAAATGACGTCACCGACGCGTGAAAAAACTTACGCATGCACACAAGGGTTCAAGCATGATTGGTGTAATCGCACGTCATTCAAATCCATATATACTCAACAAAAATATAAACGCAACACTTTTGGTTTTGCTCCCATTTTGTATGAGATGAACTCAAAGATCTAAAACTTTTTCCACATACAAAATATCACCATTTCCCTCAAATATTGTTCACAAACCAGTCTAAATCTGTGATAGTGAGCACTTCTCCTTTGCTGAGATAATCCATCCCACCTCACAGGTGTGCCATATCAAGATGCTGATTAGACACCATGATTAGTGTACAGGTGTGCCTTAGACTGCCCACAATAAAAGGCCACTCTGAAAGGTGCAATTTTATCACAGCACAATGCCACAGATGTCGCAAGATTTGAGGGAGCGTGCAATTGGCATGCTGACAGCAGGAATGTCAACCAGAGCTGTTGCTCGTGTATTGAATGTTCATTTCTCTACCATAAGTCATCTCCAAAGGTGTTTCAGAGAATTTGGCAGTACATCCAACCAGCCTCACAACCGCAGACCACGTGTAACCACACCAGCCCAGGACCTCCACATCCAGCATGTTCACCTCCAAGATCGTCTGAGACCAGCCACTCGGACAGCTGCTGAAACAATCGGTTTGCATAACCAAAGAATTTCTGCACAAACTGTCAGAAACCATCTCAGGGAAGCTCATCTGCATGCTCGTCGTCCTCATCGGGGTCTTGACCTGACTCCAGTTCGTCGCTGTAACCGACTTGAGTGGGCAAATGCTCACATTCGCTGGCGTTTGGCACGTTGGAGAGGTGTTCTCTTCACGGATGGATCCCGGTTCACACTGTCCAGGGCAGATGGCAGACAGCGTGTGTGGCGTCGTGTGGGTGAGCGGTTTTCTGATGTCAATGTTGTGGATCGAGTGGCCCATGGTAGCGGTGGGGTTATGGTATGGGCAGGCGTCTGTTATGGACGAAGAACACAGGTGCATTTTATTGATGGCATTTTGAATGCACAGAGATACCGTGACGAGATCCTGAGGCCCATTGTTGTGCCATACATCCAAGAACATCACCTCATGTTGCAGCAGGATAATGCACGGCCCCATGTTGCAAGGATCTGTACACAATTCTTGGAAGCTGAAAATGTCCCAGTTCTTGCATGGCCGGCATACTCACCGGACATGTCACCCATTGAGCATGTTTGGGATGCTCTGGACCGGCGTATACGACAGCGTGTACCAGTTCCTGCCAATATCCAGCAACTTCGCACAGCCATTGAAGAGGAGTGGACCAACATTCCACAGGCCACAATTGACAACCTGATCAACTCTATGCGAAGGAGATGTGTTGCACTGCATGAGGCAAATGGTGGTCACACCAGATACTGACTGTTATCCCCCCAATAAAACAAAACTGCACCTTTCAGAGTGGCCTTTTATTGTGGGCAGTCTAAGGCACACCTGTGCACTAATCATGGTGTCTAATCAGCATCTTGATATGGCACACCTGTGAGGTGGGATGGATTATCTCAGCAAAGGAGAAGTGCTCACTATCACAGATTTAGACTGGTTTGTGAACAATATTTGAGGGAAATGGTGATATTGTGTATGTGGAAATAGTTTTAGATCTTTGAGTTCATCTCATACAAAATGGGAGCAAAACCAAAAGTGTTGCATTTATATTTTTGTTGAGTGTAGTTAAAAATAAATAAATAAAAGTGTTGGTTTCTTATCTAATACACCTCGTAGATATACTTCTACAGCTAGGAACTGTTTTATCAACCTATAAAAAACACTAAAAATAGTTACCTTAAGCTGTTCAAAATACATTCCACATGGAGCAGGAAAGAGAGGAAAAAAGCGTTGAGATGAAAAAACCTCTGTGATTCCAGAAGCGATTACAGGTGTTTTCCACATCCAAGGTTTGGCAGAAAATGATTACTCCGCTACAAAATAATTATTTTATATACAGCATCCAGTGCACAGAACAGGTGGAATTGTGTGTGCAGGAGGACAGATGCTGCAAAAAGAGTCTCTCAGGTCCTGTGTAGCTGCCAGGTGCACGTAAAATGGGCTTTTAGCAACCTTGTAAGCACAGCGCAATTGCCGCTAAGCCGTCGCAGTAACTCGTACACAAACCGCGCCACGCTGTTGTTGCTAAATTTTGAACTTCTTGAAATTAGAGCCACGCTCAGAGAGGAGCCTCGTTAACTGAAGATAATGCCTCTAAGAGCCGCTCAGAGCCACGAAACTCCCAGCATAGTTGAAGAAACCCTCTGGTAGCAAAGAAAACGTGCTGCGTGGCTCATTATTCATCCTTCATTATTCAGTGGGACCTAGGCTTAACAAGTGAACTCAGCCCAGGATAAAAATTTGGCCTATGTTAGGGTTAGTCCCTGGCCTAGTTCACGCCACGGGCAGAGTTTGCAATAGACTGAGATCTCCTGTATCCATTCACACCAGTGGCATCCTTCTGGGTCCATTTAAAAGTCCAAAGGTGATGCGATAAGGATGATGGGAGCAGGTTTTGGTGAGATGTGTGATGGCTGTCTCTCCTGGGAATTCATGGCTACACAGGAATCTGGTCCGGCATCTGTGACTGGGCAGGCCTATTTTGGAGTATCGCTGCCCACCCTGAATGTGGAAGACCTGAGAAGAGTGGAGCTGTCTACACCTTCTTCTGGAAGGGGAAAGACCGAGAGAAACATCACATTCATGTGTTGGCTTTGCCATCAAGCACCAAATGGCACCCAAAAGCATCAAGGAACACCTTATGGTGCTACAGATTCCACTGCCTGAAAACTAGTCTACCACCTTCATCTTGGCCTATGCTCAAACACTGGATACAGAAGAGAATGTCAAGGAAACATTCTACCGTCAATTCAATCCATGTCTCGCATCCAAACCAGAGATTATCTTCTGCTCCTGTTCTTGGGGGACTTCACCGCAAGAGTGGGACAGGACAACCTCCTTTGGGGAAACATTCTGGGAAAGGAAGGAGATGGCAACTGTAGGGCCAACAGCATCCTTTTGCTAAGGCTGTGCACAGAACGTAAACTTTTCATCACTAACCCCCCCAGTCATTTCAAAACCCCCTGTAGGCACCCGCAGTCAAAGCACTGGCACATCCTAGACTAAGCATTCACCAATCACCAACAAGAGAAGGATTTGGAGATCACCAGGAGCATGCCAGGTGCTGATGACAGCTAGACTGACCACTATATCCTCGTCACCAAACTGTAGCGGTCTCCTCAAAGAACACCCAGTAGCCGAATAAACAACCGTACATCTATAGCTGATGCCGAGACCCTGATTCATGCGTTTGTCTCTTCTAGATTGGACTATTGCAATGTTCTATTTTCTGGTTTACTGCAGTCCAGCATTAGGGCTCTCCAATTGGTTCGAAATGCTGCTGCCAGACTTTTGACACAAACCAGAAAGTTTGACCACATTAGACCCATTTTGGCGTCTCTTCACTGGCTTCTTGTCCCTGTGAGGTCAGATTTTAAGGTTCTGCTATTAACCTACGAGGTCTGTCCATAAAGTATCGTACCAAGTTTGGACATGTCCAGCTCTCCACAATTTCACTGATAGTTACTGGACTGGTAAGCATTGAAAGCTGAGTCCAAACTTGTCCTCTGACACGCCGAAACGGAGGTGTTCCTTTGTCTTGCTTCAAAGTGCATCGGTCGTGACGCGCGAAGCCTCCGCGCGGCTTTCCATGACAAAACTCTTGTTAAAAGTGAAATCTGCCGGAAAATGGCTGATGTCCAGCTCTTGTGATAACCAGAGAAAGAGCACACGACGGTCTCGTATCCACAGAGCCATCAGCTCAGAAATGGTCCTGTGGCTTGTGCTGTGTCATCGCAGCTCGCAGCGCTGAGCGTCCTTAAAGGGGTCCTTAAAGCTGTACTACCAGACCTTATTCTCTGTGAAGCCCGTAAAATTTTCACCGAAAGCCAGATAAATCTTTTGAATAGTTTCCAGGTGCCAGTCTCTAACAGCTTCTGAAAAAATTCTGGTGGAAAAAAACCCCAAATCATTCCGCCATTTCCAGACAATGAAAATCCGACGACGGGGCGGGACTACTCCTTCCCAAGGCGTGCTCACAGGCGAATGACATCAACGACAGGCGTGGAAAAACTCACGCATGCGCACAAGGGTTCAAGCTTGTCTGACGTGAAAACATATGAATCAAATCCATATAGTTAAAACAAAAATAAAAAGGTACGATACTTTATGGACAGACCTCGTATAAAATTATTCACAGACTGGCACCTCCCTCAGGGCTTGACATAAACTAATTATCATGCACTGGCCCACAGGGCCAGTAGAATTTAGAAGTTAGTGGCCCTGTGTAGTGTAGGAGCACTGGCCCCTGGTATTACACGCGAGAGTTCATGATATTCCACCCTGAAATCCTGCAAATAAAACTACCTATATAATATAAACCAATCCAGAAAAAACATAAAATAGTCTAGGGACCATGAAGTTAAAAAAAAAAAAGAAAAAAAAAAAAAGAACTTATCAGAGGGCATTCATAAGTGTAAAAAAATAAAGTGACTCCCATAAAATTTAGAGGGCATTTTTTAGCAACCCTCAGAGTTGGCTAACTCACAGTCAGGAATGCAAAATACAGATGTAGGTCCATATCAAAACTAAAAAGTATGCCTTGTCTGGATTCGGGTTATAGATCTAAAAATTGAAAAACAAATATGCTTGGCTCCTTTGTTAATGTTGTCATCGTGGGGTTTCCACAAAGGCAAGGTGGTTACTTTTAAACAAGCTTAAAACAGCCAGAGTCTCCCAAGACCAAGCATATACTTTACTTACTTATCAGCATACGATGGATGGGCCCTGCAGATTTGGCAGAAAACCTCATTCTTCTCTTGGTCATGACCAAGCCATGGCCATTTCTGTTGCCAGGTCGGGACAAAACCTCTCTTCCTCTTGTTTCTTTCATATAGCCTGTCTCTCTCCCTTAACTCATCATCACTCTTCTGGCCAATTCCTTTAGCAAAACTCTTTCCTGGTTGTTGTCCGGGTTTGGGTGGTTGTAGCTTAAACATATTTCAATTTGAATTTCAAAGCATTCTGTTAGATTTGTGTCTTGTTCGTCTTTGTTTCCTGCAGCTTCTGGCGCATTTAAAGATGCTAACGAACATTGCCAAAGATCGGTGACGGAAACGGTCGAACACACGCTCCATGCATCGACAACATATATTTCAATGTGCGCGAGATTCTGCGGGAGCATGGACCGTGGTGCGAGACCAAAACAAACATGGCGGACTCGGTGAAGTTTGATGACACAGAAATGTGAAGAAATTCGACTTTGCCGCTGCAAAATACTGTAAAATAAATAGAATTTTGCGTATTTTTGTAGTGGCCTGAGTGGGCTATCATTTGATAAATAGTACTGGCCCGTAGTGGCCCGAAAGTGAGCCAAATCAGCGGTGAGCCAGCGGGCAAATGGCTATGTCGAGCGCTGTCCCTACTTAAGCCCTATGTACCGGCCCGTGCACCGCATTCTCAGGGTACAGGACTACTGTGTGTCCCTAGGGTGAATAAAAAGTCTATGGGTCACAGAGCTTTCTCTTATCATGCACCCGTTTTGTGGAATGATCTCCCTGCGTTAATAAAACAGATTCTGTGGAGACTTTCAAGTCTAGGCTTAAGAGGCATCTATTTTCCCTTTCGTGTGGCTCACATACTGGCATAGTACGTTTCTATGCCAGTATGTCTATCTTTTTAAAGTAATTTTATTAGCAACAGAACAGGTCTCTGTCTCAACTTTAGCTAAATTTTGAGCCTGAGTCTGTGAGTGAAGCTTAGGGCTACCGGCCAGCGATCATCTTAGTAATGTCTCTATTTTTCTGTTGATTTACTGCTGACGAATTATACCTTAGGTGTAGTTTTTTTTCTGGCCAACTAATTCTGCTCTTTTTTTTGTCAGTTGTCAGATGGATTCAAACTGAAAAACCCGAACACACTGAGGTGGAAGACCTGAGGCGGGTGCTGCATGCTGAGGTCTTCATGTAGGGGGCCCACTGACAGTGTGGACGACCCCTGTCTGTGATGCCGACGCCTGTGCAGCTACACCCATGAGTGCAAATGAAGGCAGACTATGGGAGTTCCAAAATGGACTATGCTCGAAGACTGGACCTGAAACCCCCCCCCAACCAACTGGTGCTGTCCTGGGTATCTGCGTGGACTTAATAATGCTCAAAAATGTGATGTTCCTCTGTATTGTTAAAATGTTTTTATTTGTATGACCTAAGCAGAGGGTCACCCCCTTTGAGTCTGGTCTGCTTGAGGTGTCTTCCTCAGTATCATCAGAGGGAGTTTTTTTTTCTGACCACTGCCACCTGTGTTCTTGCTCTCGGGGTTGGTAAGGTTAGACCTTACTTGTGTGAAGCGCCTTGAGGCAACTTTGCTGTGATTTGGCGCTATATAAATGAAAGTAAATACATGAAAAAAGTGACACTGACAAGCTGCTTAATCTTAACTTTTCTGTCGAGAAACTTTCTTAAAAACTGCCTCAGCATCCACAACATCTTTGTGTGACCCACCCATGTTTCACCTGTTCCAACTGGCCCTGAAGCAGATGTGCCAAGGAAAAGCCACTGGACCTGACAAGATCTCAGTAGAGCTCACTGACCATGGTGGAGTGGCACTGAGACCTGCCTATTGCAGTCATGTGGCCCAGTCACTTCCCAGCCACTCCCCGTCACCATGCTGTCGCTCATGTGCAGTGCTTCCAGGATTATTCAGACGACAAAACAAAGTACATACTGTGAAGTGTGGGACAAGCTTCGAGATAAACTTTTCATGTAGTGGAGTAAGTGAACATACCAAGCATCTTTCTGGTGCTGAATTACATCGGTACAAGGAGAAAATTGCTGTTTTGGGTGCTTGTGACCCATACACAGCACCGGGCGTGGTTTTTATTGTGTTTGTTTTCTTTGTTGACTACACCTGGAGTGACCTTTCCAGCCTTGGAGTTCAGTGACATCATGGTGTACCTCATGGAGAATCTGGACAGCTCCACGTTCTGCAGAGCAGGCTGGGTGAATGATGCAAAAATCTAGACGCTTCACTTCAAGAAGCTGCATGCTATCACCGCACGTGTCAGTATACTCAGGCTCAGCCTGTTAAGGGCTTAATAAGTTGAGGATTGCAGACTTAGATATTTCTAATAGTATTTAGTGGTAATATTCATCATTAACGTTATTGAAACTTATGTACACTGCTGTGGGATTGTGGGGCAAAACTCACCCGAGTCTCACTTTCGTGGTCCCGTTGTGGGTTCCATAATGAAATGAGTAACATTTTCGTGACAGGTTTTTTTTTTTATTTCACTATTTCCAACCCTACACTTAGTGATAATGTTCAACATTAACTTTACTGAATTTTGTGTACGCTGCCGTGGGATTGCGGGGCAAAACCCAGCACTCTGTGTCCACTGGAAGCACGTAGGAGCGCACATTCTCCATCTGTCCACCTCTGTTGTGAGAGTAAACTGCACAACAGATCTCTGGCATGGTGCAATAGCAGAAAAACAGCAAAAGACGAGTTGAGATGGCTTGCTTATACAGCCAAGTGCATTGTGACAGGCTAAGTTTGACCTTCAGCCGTGCGTGGCACCCCCTGCACGTGACCTGTGACGTCACGTGCAAAGCCTCTACTGAGCTTGAGCTTTGAATGTGGAATTCAAAGCAAGTTCTGAGTGACCTATAAAGAAGGCACTGACTGTTACAATTTTTAAGACACTGAAACATCTGTGACAATGATTGAGGTAGATCATTGCTCTTTATATAACGATTGAGTGGATCCTTGTCATTTGATTGGTGCTTTGTATGTCACATGACATGGATTATTCATCCCATTTGTGTTGCATTGCATTAAGAGTGCAATTTGGCTCCATTAAGAGCGCAAATTTGGTTCCATACATTTGGTACCATTGCACTCTGCACACACGCATGCACAAAACACAATGCACACGTGCATGCACAGGCATTGACATTAAGCGTTTTAGTGTACTTGTCCATAGGACAAGTAACCCTGGCAGTTTACTTGTCCTATAGGAAAAACTGGTTGTCAGGACAACCTGTGACTGAGATTCAGATTAAATATTTATCACATCTACTTTGCTGTGACATATCACTTCATGAAAAAGTTAATACTGTCACTCTCCTGTGTGGGTGGTAACATTTTGCAATTTTATTTCAGAAGATGTGGCAACAGAAACAGTTCATCTATGGTAATACAGGGAGACACTTATCGCCTTAATCCAAATTAAAAAATAAAAATAAAAAAGTCACTAAAAGACACAAAACATAAATAATGCATGGCCTGTGGTCTTATAGGTTTTCAAAATGTGCTGGTGATGGACACGTAATGATCCTGACATTTACTTTGTCTTCTATTTCTGTAACTGCAGACTGTATGAAACCAACATATTTCATGTTTTGTGAGGTCTTTATTTTTATTTATTTTTTGTTAATATATATCCATTCCTACATTTGAGGCCTGCAGCATTTTCCAAGAAAAAAGGTTGGGACAGGGCAGTTTATTGTTAATGGAAGAACTTAATAATATTTACAGCCAGTTTTCTTGGGAAATGTCAGAGGATGAATACATGAACATTTCCAACTCACTGAATATTTCTTAGACTTTATTTACATCAATCATTCAGAAATACAAAGTGTGGTACTTTATGGTAAATCTGTGTCAGGTAGGCAGTTCTCAAAAATTAAATGTCCATGCAGGAAGAAGACAAGTGAGGGAAGCCACCAAGACAACTTTGGAAGAATGTTTGGCTTCTGTGGGTGTGAGTGGAGAAACTGGGAATATAACATTTAAATTTTTATCTTCATTTTACATACAGTCCCTACTTTTTTTATTTGTGGTTGTTTCTGTTCCATTTGTGAAATTAAAGAACGTCCATAAGGAAAAGTGTTACCGTACATCAAATGGAGCAAAATGGAGCCTAATAATCATGAAATGGGGGTTAAAATAAATAAATAAATAAACAACAACATGGGGCAGACTGACCCAGACTGACCCCAAATATGATTCAATTAATTACTTTAGAAAAAAGCTGAGATTTTATTTTTAGGCTAAATCGCTCAGGCCTACTTATTCATTCCAGTAGTATTCTGCCCTTACTAGGATGCAGCAGTTTTCTAGCTTGGCAGATAGTTCTGGAGGAAATCACTGAAGAAATTAACACACTGAAAATATGGTTTGACCAAAACAAATTGTCATTAAACTTAAATAAAACAGGGATGAAGTGGAGGAGTGAGAGTCACTCGGTGTTCACAGGAAACACTTATTTCTAGATTTATTTATGTTCATTGATAGTTGTTTTTATCTTTTTTGTTGTTTTGTTTTATCGGGTTTGTTTCGTCTCTCTCTAAAATTGTATTGTAGCATTATTAGTTATTATTATTATTATTGTTGCTGTTGCTATTATTATTAATATGTTTCTGTGTAGGCTCTCAGTTGTCCAGGTGGTTTCCATAGTAGAGAAGCTTGAATCTTTGACTGGACTGGGTTGCTTGACTTGAGGACGTTTCGTTTCAAATCGCAGAAGCTTCCTCAGCTAAAATTCTTGCTCTGGTGGTCTGACTTCTGTCTTGACTCTTGTAGATGGTCTGACTTCTGTCTTGACTCTTGTAGAGAAGAATAAAACAGAAGCCAACAAAAGCTGGAGTTTTTTAACCTAACCAGACCCCTCCTACTGAGAGGCCGACTGCTATAGGCTAGTGACTAAACAATAGCTCTAATTAGCAACTATTGTGCTCTAGTTAGCACCCTCCTAATGACAGGGCAGCTGTCCCTCCTAATGATGGGACGGAAGCCTCTATTATTAATATATAAATAAAAATAAATTAAAAATTACAATTTGTAATACATTTGACTCTTAAGACAACAAACACTGAGCCTTTAATTATTATACAGAAAACAAATGCACACAAACTTTAACCTTGAAAACACCATAGACATGCGGTCCCATTTTTAAGTTATAAAATACATCAACTGTTTCAGAAGACCATAAAAGACCATAACAGACTTTATCTAAAGTTGAGGCTGTGGCCCGTTCTGTTTCCTAATAAACAGAATTTAAAAAAGAGTAAAGCATAGTAACATACTATGCCAGTATGCTAGCCATACGAAAAGGAAAATAAGTGCGTTTTAAGTCTGGACTTCCAAGTCTCTACAGAAACTGACTGTTTTATTGATGCAGGGAGATCATTCCACAGAACAGGGCCACGATAAGAGAAAGCTCTATGACCCGCAGACTTTTTATCCCCCCTAGGGACACAAAGTAGTCCTGCACCCTGGGAATTAGGTCAGCTAAGTAGGGAGGTGCCAGTCCATGAACATTTTCACAGGTTAGAAGCAGAACCTTAAAATCTGATCTCACTGGGACAGGAAGCCAGTGAAGAGACGCCACAATAGGTGTAATGTGGTCCAACCTATGTCAAAAGTCTGGCAGCAGCATTTTGAACCAATTGGAGTCCCCTAATGCTGGACTGCGGTAAACCAGAAAATAGAACATTGCAGGAGTCCAATCAAGAAGAGACAAATGCATGAATCAGGGTCTCAGCATCAGCCATAGACAGGATGGGACGAATCTTCACTATATTTCGCAGGTGGAAGAAAGCAGTCCTCATAATATTTCTAATGTGGAGGTCAAAGGACAACGTAGGATCAAAAATTACCCCAAGGTTCCTCACTTTGTCAGTGTGATGTATGACACACGGGCCTAGGCTAAGCGTTAGCTGGTCAAATTGATGCCGATGTCTCACTGGACAAAGAACCATCATTTCAGTCTTAGAGTTTAAAAGTAGGAAGTTGCTAGACATCCAGCTTCTCACTGATGCAAGGCAATCTTCTAAGGATTTTATGTGGATGAGATTACCAGCAGTTATCGGTATGTATAACTGAGTATCATCAGCATAGCAGTGAGAGGTAATCCAAAAAAGCCGCAATATGTGCCCAAGGGCTGCTATATAAAGGGAGAAAAGCAGGGGGCCTAAGATGGACCCCTGTGGAACCCCAAATTTCATGTCACCAAGGTTAGAGGTAGTGTTATTGTCCAAAAAACAGTGAGAATGACTGGTCAGGTATGACGACAACCATGTAAGGGCACTCCCAGTAATCCCAAAATGATTCTTGCACAATTTTGCAGACAGCAAGGCTTTAGTTTTATTAATAACAGTATTGATAGTCTATTTTAACAAAGCATTTTCATAACGTAGAATTAGGAGGTCTATTAGAAAACTAACCGGCAGTTTTATAAAAAAAAAAAAAACTATATGGATTTGAATCATGTGCGATTACACCGGACATGCTTGAACCCTCATGCGTATGCGTGAGTTTTTTCACGCGTGTCGGAGACGTCATTCGCCTATGGGCAGGCTTTGAGTGAGCACTGGTCCAGCCCTCTCGGCTGAAATCCTTTGTCTGAGACGCTGCTGGAGACGGCGTGCGTTGCTTTATCAAAATTTTTTCAGGACCTGTGAGGGATATCAGAGTGGACACTATTCGAGAAATTCAGCTGGTTTTCGGTGTAAAGTTTAACGGCTGATGAGAGATTGTGGAGTTTCTTTCGCTTTAAGGACAGCTCACAAAGCGGATCGGCGCGGCGCGGTCGGAGGTGGCGTCCATCTGGCTGTTTCGAACTGAAAACATCCTAATTTAAGGCTCTGTTCACCCAGGTCATCGTCAGAGAACAGAGAAGTTTCAGAAGAAGTCGGCATGAGGAGTTTAAGCGGACATTCCACTGTTAAAGGAGATTTTGGGACCAGGAGGCAGAGCTGTGGTCTTATACACCTCTCTGCAGCTTCTCTCCCCCTGCCATCCCCCTATTACCCCATCCCCGTAGAGACGGTGCCTGCTCCCAGACCACCAATAACTAGCAAAAATCTATTTAAGCATAAAAATTCAAAAAGAAAAAATAATATAGCACCTTCAATTGCACCACAGACTAAAACAGTTAAATGTGGTCTATTAAACATTAGGTCTCTTTCTTCTAAGTCCCTGTTGGTAAATGATATAATAATTGATCAACGTATTGATTTATTCTGCCTAACAGAAACTTGGTTACAGCAGGATGAATATGTTAGTTTAAATGAGTCAACACCCCCGAGTCACACTAACTGTCAGAATGCTCGTAGCACGGGCCGGGGCGGAGGATTAGCAGCAATCTTCCATTCCAGCTTATTAATTGATCAAAAACCTAGACAGAGCTTTAATTCATTTGAAAGCTTGTCTCTTAGTCTTGTCCATCCAAATTGGAAGTCCCAAAAACCAGTTTTATTTGTTATTATCTATCGTCCACCTGGTCGTTACTGTGAGTTTCTCTGTGAATTTTCAGACCTTTTGTCTGACTTAGTGCTTAGCTCAGATAATTATAGTGGGCGATTTTAATATCCACACAGATGCTGAGAATGACAGCCTCAACACTGCATTTAATCTATTATTAGACTCTATCGGCTTTGCTCAAAAAGTAAATGAGTCCACCCACCACTTTAATCATATTTTAGATCTTGTTCTGACTTATGGTATGGAAATAGAAGACTTAACAGTATTCCCTGAAAACTCCCTTTTGTCTGATCATTTTTTAATAACATTTACATTTACCCTGATGGACTACCCTGCAGTGGGGAATAAGTTTCATTACACTAGAAGTCTTTCAGAAAGCGCTGTAACTAGGTTTAAGGATATGATTCCTTCTTTATGTTCTCTAATGTCATATACCAACACAGAGCAGAGTAGCTACCTAAACTCTGTAAGGGAGTTAGAGTATCTTGTCAATAGTTTTACATCCTCATTGAAGACAACTTTGGATGCTGTAGCTCCTCTGAAAAAGAGAGCTTTAAATCAGAAGTGTCTGACTCCGTGGTATAACTCACAAACTCGTAGCTTAAAGCAGATAACCCGTAAGTTGGAGAGGAAATGGCGTCTCACTAATTTAGAAGATCTTCACTTAGCCTGGAAAAAGAGTTTGTTGCTCTATAAGAAAGCCCTTCGTGAAGCTAGGACATCTTTCTACTCATCACTAATTGAAGAAAATAAGAACAACCCCAGGTTTCTTTTCAGCACTGTAGCCAGGCTGACAAAGAGTCAGAGCTCTATTGAGCTGAGTATTCCATTAACTTTAACTAGTAATGACTTCATGACTTTCTTTGCTAACAAAATTTTGACTATTAGAGAAAAAATTACTCATAACCATCCCAAAGATGTATCGTTATCTTTGGCTGCTTTCAGTGATGCCGGTATTTGGTTAGACTCTTTCTCTCCGATTGTTCTGTCTGAGTTATTTTCATTAGTTACTTCATCCAAACCATCAACATGCTTATTAGACCCCATTCCTGCCAGGCTGCTCAAGGAAGTCCTACCATTATTTAATGCTTCAATCTTAAATATGATCAATCTATCTTTGTTAGTTGGTTATGTACCACAGGCCTTTAAGGTGGCAGTAATTAAACCATTACTTAAAAAGCCATCACTTGACCCAGCTATCTTAGCTAATTATAGGCCAATCTCCAACCTTCCTTTTCTCTCAAAGATTCTTGAGAGGGTAGTTGTAAAACAGCTAACTGATCACTTGCAGAGGAATGGTCTATTTGAAGAGTTTCAGTCAGGTTTTAGAATTCATCATAGTACAGAAACAGCATTAGTGAAGGTTACAAATGATCTTCTTATGGCTTCGGACAGTGGACTTATCTCTGTGCTTGTTCTGTTGGACCTCAGTGCTGCTTTTGATACTGTTGACCATAAAATTTTATTACAGAGATTAGAGCATGTCATAGGTATTAAAGGCATTGCGCTGCGGTGGTTTGAATCATATTTGTCTAATAGATTACAGTTTGTTCATGTAAATGGGGAATCTTCTTCACAGACTAAAGTTAATTATGGAGTTCCACAAGGTTCTGTGCTAGGACCAATTTTATTCACTTTATACATGCTTCCCTTGGGCAGTATTATTAGACGGTATTGCTTAAATTTTCATTGTTACGCAGATGATACCCAGCTTTATCTATCCATGAAGCCAGAGGATACGCACCAATTAGCTAAACTGCAGGATTGTCTTACAGACATAAAGACATGGATGACCTCTAATTTCCTGCTTTTAAACTCAGATAAAACTGAAGTTATTGTACTTGGCCCCACAAATCTTAGAAGCATGGTGTCTAACCAGATTGTTACTCTGGATGGCATTTCCCTGATCTCTAGTAATACTGTGAGAAATCTTGGAGTTATTTTTGATCAGGATATGTCATTCAAAGCGCATATTAAACAAATATGTAGGACTGCCTTTTTGCATTTACGCAATATCTCTAAAATCAGAAAGGTCTTGTCTCAGAGTGATGCTGAAAAACTAATTCATGCATTTGTTTCCTCTAGGCTGGACTATTGTAATTCATTATTATCAGGTTGTCCTAAAAGTTCCCTAAAAAGCCTTCAGTTGGTTCAGAATGCTGCAGCTAGAGTACTGACGGGGACTAGCAGGAGAGAGCATATCTCACCCGTGTTGGCCTCCCTTCATTGGCTTCCTGTTAATGCTAGAATAGAATTTAAAATTCTTCTTCTTACTTATAAGGTTTTGAATAATCAGGTCCCATCTTATCTTAGGGACCTCATAGTACCATATTACCCCATTAGAGCGCTTCGCTCTCAGACTGCGGGCTTACTTGTAGTTCCTAGGGTTTGTAAGAGTAGAATGGGAGGCAGAGCCTTCAGCTTTCAGGCTCCTCTCCTGTGGAACCAGCTCCCAATTCAGATCAGGGAGACAGATACCCTCTCTACTTTTAAGATTAGGCTTAAAACTTTCCTTTTCGCTAAGGCTTATAGTTAGGGCTGGATCGGGTGACCCTGGACCATCCCTTGGTTATGTTGCTTTAGACGTAGACTGTGTTTCATAATTATTGTATGGCCTTGCCTTGCAATGTGGAGCGCCTTGGGGCAACTGTTTGTTGTGATTTGGCGCTATACAAGAAAAAAGTTGATTGATTGATTGATTTTGTAATGAAAGAACATGTGGACAAATTCACCGAGTCGGTTCCGTGACGACGACGCAAATCCGTCTGCGCCGCGACAGGAAAAACACCTCCGTGTTGAAAACCATTTGTAAAATTCAGGCGGCTTTTGATGGCTTTCAACAAGTGAGTATCTGAGAAATTGTTTAACAGCTGGGCATGTTCCAACTTGTCCGTTATTTTTCCTATCACGACCCCCCGCGGTCAGGTCCGGCCCGTCATGCGAATCTGCCCGCACGTTCTTTCATTACAAAATCTCCTTTAACAGTGGAACGTCCGCATAAACTCCTCATGCCGACCTCTTCTGAAACTTCTCTGTTCTCTGACGACGACCTGGGTGAACAGAGCCTGAAATGTGGAAGTTTTCAGCTTGAAACAGCGAGACGACGCTGCCTCGGAGCGCAGATCGCCGTCGCGCGCCGTGGGCCGTCCTTAAAGCGACACTAACAGATCAAAATCTCTCATCAGCCGTTAAAATTTTCACCGAAAACCAGCTGAATTTATCGAATGGTGTCCACTCAGTTGTGCCTTACAGTTTTTGAAAAAATTTTTATCAAACAAAGCAGCAGTCTCTGAGCCATTCCTAAACAATGAAAAAAAAATTGACGAGAGGGTGGACCACTCCTCACTCAAAGACTGCCCACAGGCGAATGACGTAACCGACAGGCGTGAAAAAAGTCTTGCATGCCCATGAGGGTTCAAGCATGTCTGATGTAATCACACGTGATTCAAATCCATATGGTTTTTGAAAAAAATAATAAGGTCGGATACTTTTCTAACAGACCTCGTAAATATAAATTGTAAACTTCAAAAATATATGTAAAAATGTAGCATAAACAAAGTTATATACAACAATTTGCATTAAAATGGAGGAAATGCTTCAAGTGTTTTTGTGGCTATTTACAGTTGTATGCAAAAGTTTGTGCCCCCTGATGATTTCCATGATTTTCCTTTATAAATCATTGGTTGTTTGAATCAGAAATTTCAGTTAAATATATCATATAACAGACAAACACAGTGATATTTGAGAAGTGAAATGAAGTTTATAGGATTTACAGAAAGTGTGCAATAATTCTTTAAACAAAATTAGGCAGGTGCATAAATTTGGGCACCCCAACAGAAAAAAAATACATCAATATTTAGTAGATCCTCTTTTTGCAGAAATAACAGCCTCTAAATGCTTCCTATAGCTTCCAATGAGAGTCTGGATTCTGGTTGAAGGTATTTTGGACCATTCTTCTTTATAAAAGATCTCCAGTTCAGTGAGGTTTATTGGTTTTTGAGCATGGACAGCCCGCTTAAAATAACACCACAGATTTTCAATAATAATCAGGTCTGGGGACTGAGTTGGCCATCCCAGAACGTTGTACTTGTTCCTCTGCATGAATGCCTTAGTAGATTTTGAACAGTGTTTAGGGTCGTTGTCTTGTTGAAAGATCGAGCCCCGGCGCAACTTCAACTTTGTCACTGATTCATGAACATTGTTCTCAAGAATCTGTTGATATTGACTGGAATCCATGTGACCCTCAATTTTAACAAGATTCCCAGTACCTGCGCTGGCCACACAGCCCCACAGCATGATGGAACCACCTCCAAATTTTACTGAAGGTAGCAAGTGTTTTTCTTGGAATGCTGTGTTCTTTTTCAACCATGCATACCACCCTTGTTATGTCCAAATAGCTCAATTTTAGTTTCATCAGTCCACAGCACCTTATTCTAAAATGAAGCTGGCTTGTCCAAATGTGCTTTAGCATACCTCAAACGACTGTTTGTGGTGTGTACGCAGAAAAGGCTTCCTCTGCATTACAGCATCTCTTTGTGCAAAGTGTGCTGTATAGTTGAACGATGCACAGAGATACTATCTGCAGCAAGATCATGTTATAGGTCTTTGGAGCAGGTCTGTGGGTTGACTATGACTGTTCTCACCATGCTTCGCTTCAGCTTATCTGAGATTTTTCTTGGCCTGCCACTTCGGGCCTTAACTAGTTCTGTGCCTGTGGTCTTCCATTTCCTCACTATGTTCCTCACAGTGGAAACTGACAGCTGAAATCTCAGATAGCTTTTTGTAGGGCTGCCGGAAAAAATTGATTCACGTCCGAATCGCGATTCTTATTTATTACGATTCTGAATCGATCCAAAATGTCCAAGAATCAATTTTTAAAAAGCATTTTTTAAAACATTTTCTTGCTTACTCGCTGCGTGTACTGTTTGTCAGACAACGGCTTCCGTACTACAGCGTTCCCACGAGGTGAGGGTCTGGCGTAGAGTTCAGTGGCTGCAGCTTAGCATGGCGGACGAAGAGCTAATTCAGCCAGCACCGTCTTTGCTGAAGGCAAATGTTTGAGCACATTTTGAATTTTTATTATTTGCTGCGTAAGAAGGAGCTTGACATGACTTATGCAATGTGCAAAATCTGCAAAATGAAAGTCAAGTACTTTGGAAACACTTCAAATCCGCAAGCCCACATGCGACGCCATGACCCGGAGCTAAAAGGAGGGGAGCAGTGGTATCTGCCGACTACTGATCAGTGCTTCGCTAAACTGCCAGCCAACTCTGAACGAGCAAAGCAGATAAGTAAATTTACATCTAGAATCACTTGATTAACCTTGTAAAGCTGCATTTTCTTAAACGTAAACATTTTTTAAGTAATACGAGGTCTGTCCAAAAAGTAACAGACCTTTTTATTTTTTTCAAAAACTATATGGATTTGAATCATGTGTGATTGCATCAGCCAAGCTTGAACCTCCGTGCGCATGCGTGAGTTTTTTCACGCATGTCGGTTGTGTCATTCGCCTGTGGGCAGGCTTTGAGTGAGCACTGGTCCACCCCCTCGTCTTATTTTTATTGTCAGTGAAATGGCTGAGAGACTGCCGCTTTGCTCCATGAAGATTTTTTCAGAAACTGTCAGAGACAGCCAGTTGGAAACCATTCGGAAGATTCAGATGGATTTCGGTGAAGATTCTGTTGGCGTCACACGGATTAAGGAGTGTTAAAACCTTTTTAAAGACGGTCCACAGTGGCGGAGGGCATGCGGCACACCAAGCGACCATCGACAGGCTGGAACGACCAGATCATTTCTAAACTGAACGCTGTGTTGTTCTGGGACATCGTGTGACTACCACAGAAATGGCAAGAGAGCTGGACATAGCACTTTTGCGGCACATTCCACTGTTACAGGAGATTTTGTAATGAAAGACGTGCGGAGGATTTCACGCATCGGCACGGAGCCGCTCATTGCGCGCAACAAAAAAAAAAAAAACACCTCCGTGTTGGAAGTCTCACAGAACATGTTGTGGCATGTCCAGCTGTTAAACAATTTCTCTGATACTCACTCGACTGAAAAGCCATCGAAAGCCGTCGGAATCTTCTGAATGGTTTCCAACACAGAGGTGTTTTTTGTTGCGCGCAATGAGCGGCTCCGTGCCGACGCGTGAAATCCTCTGCACGTCTTTCATTACAAAATCTCCTGTAACAGTGGAATGTGCCGCAAAAGTGCTATGTCCAGCTCTCTTGCCATTTCTGTGGTAGTCACACGATGTCCCGGATCAACACAGCATTCAGTTTAGAAATGATCTGGTCGTTCCAGCCTGTCGATGGCCGCTCGGTGCGCCGCACGCCCTCTGCCGCTATGGGCCGTCTTTAAAAAGGTTTTAACACTCCTTAATCCGTGTAATGCCGACAGAATCTTCACCGAAATCCATCTGAATCTTTTGAATGGTTTCCAACTGGCTGTCTCTAACAGTTTCTGAAAAAATTTTCATGGAGCAAAGTGGCAGTCTCTCAGCCATTTCACTGACAATAAAAATCCGACGAGGGGGGTGGACCAGTGCTCACTCAAAGCCTGCCCACAGGCGAATGACGCAACCGACAGGCGTGAAAAAACTCACGCATGCGCACGAAGGTTCAAGCTTGGCTGATGTAATCACACGTGATTCAAATCCATATAGTTTTTGAAAAAAATAAAAAGGTCAGTTACTTTTTGGACAGACCACGTATAACTATTTCTCAGAGCTCTTTCAATCAAAAATCGATTCTGAATCGAATCGTCACTCCAAGAATCAAAATCGAATTGAATCGTGAGTTGTTGTATGATTCACATCCCTAGCTTTTTGTATCCTTCCTGTAAACCATGATGTTGAACAATCTTTATTTTCAGGTCATTTGAGAGTTGTTTAGAGGCTCCCATGTTGCCACTCAATAGAAGAGACGCAAAGAGGAGAAACATTTGCAAATGGCCACCTTAAATACCCATTCTCATGACTGGATTCACCTGTGTAAGGAGGTCAAGGGTCAATGAGCTTACCAAACCAATTCTGTGTTCCAATAATTAGTGCTAAATGTAATCAAATCAATAAAATGTCAAGGGTGCTCAAATTTATGCACGGCCTAATTTTGTTTAAATAATTATTGTACACTTTCTGTAAATACTAGAAACTTCATTTCACTTCGCAAATAGTGTGTTCGTCTGCTATATGATATATTTAACTGAAATTTCTGATGCAGACAACCAATGATTTCTAAAGGAAAATCATGTAAATTATCAGGGGTGCCCAAACCTTTGCATACAACTATATTTCTCTTGTTGGGGCCTTATTGTGGCCTTCAACTATTCAGAGGGTTTAGATAATGTGGTCTGGGAGCAACATAAAACCAAATTAGCAGCAGCAGAACTGGCATCCCGTCCATACCAACAGGAAGCTGGATGAAGGAAAAATGATCCCACACAATGCCCAGATGTTCAATATGCCGATACTTATTCCTACGTCATAGACACACCAGGCAGGTATTTATGAAAGTAATTTGTATTTTCTATCATTTATGTCATGTAAGCATTGTGAATTGCTGGTCTGTCCCAGGAGGGGCTGTGCTGCTGATTATGTCCCCCCACAGTCACACATGATAGTGATGGATGAGATGCATGTCGTCATTATGCTTTACGACACACTGCCCTGTGCTGAGGAATCACACTGCCCATACTTTGCATTCTAGGTTTTGTTTTTAATATCATGATGGATTTTCATTTTCTTTCTGGCTTTGTTGGTACAAAGCCCGCTGCCTCGCATCGCCCAGGCATTAAAAACAAAACAGTGGCTAAAATGTCAAAAACTTGCTTCTAAATAAACTGTTTGCTACTTAATCCACCAGCTTGATTATTGTCACACATTCAGCAATCAGATTTAAGAAGCTGAAATGAATGAGTTGGGCTCAACTCCAAGGCCAGGAGGCTGGGGGCGTCTGCGGGCTGACTGACTGAACACCCTCTGGTATATGCTTTGGGGGTCTCTGGAAGTGATCGCCGGGTTTCCCCAACCACCATTTTGGGCACCACCCTGCACTGTGGGCTGGACCCAGGATGGGACTCAGGACTGCCCTGTGGAATTTTTGGGCAGTAAAGGTAATCTCCCGAGTTAGTACAGCAGATAACTGAAACAATCCTGCAAATCAACTTTATTTATATAGCGCCAAATCACAACAAACAGTTGCCCCAAGGCGCCTTATATTGTAAGGCAAGGCCATACAATAATTTCGGAAAAACCCCAACGGTCAAAACGACCCCCTGTGAGCAAGCACTTGGCAACAGTGGGAAGGAAAAACTCCCTTTTAACAGGAAGAAACCTCCAGCAGAACCAGGCTCAGGGAGGGGCAGTCTTCTGCTGGGACTGGTTGGGGCTGAGGGAGAGAACCAGGAAAAAGACATGCTGTGGAGGGGAGCAGAGATCGATCACTAATGATTAAATGCAGAGTGGTGCATACAGAGCAAAAAGAGAAAGAAACACTCAGTGCATCATGGGAACCCCCCAGCAGTCTACGTCTATAGCAGCATAACTAAGGGATGCTTCAGGGTCACCTGATCCAGCCCTAACTATAATCTTTAGCAAAAAGGAAAGTTTTAAGCCTAATCTTCATCCAAACCATCAACATGTTTATTAGACCCCATTCCTACCAGGCTGCTCAAGGAAGCCCTACCATTATTTAATGCTTCAATCTTAAATATGATCAATCTATCTTTGTTAGTTGGCTATGTACCACAGGCTTTTAAGGTGGCAGTAATTAAACCATTACTTAAAAAGCCATCACTTGACCCAGCTATCTTAGCTAATTATAGGCCAATCTCCAACCTTCCTTTTCTCTCAAAAATTCTTGAAAGGTTAGTTGTAAAACAGCTAACTGATCATCTGCAGAGGAATGGTCTATTTGAAGAGTTTCAGTCAGGGTTTAGAATTCATCATAGTACAGAAACAGCATTAGTGAAGGTTACAAATGATCTTCTTATGGCCTCGGACAGTGGACTCATCTCTGTGCTTGTTCTGTTAGACCTCAGTGCTGCTTTTGATACTGTTGACCATAAAATTTTATTACAGAGATTAGAGCATGCCATAGGTATTAAAGGCACTGCGCTGCGGTGGTTTGAATCATATTTGTCTAATAGATTACAATTTGTTCATGTAAATGGGGAATCTTCTTCACAGACTAAAGTTAATTATGGAGTTCCACAAGGTTCTGTGCTAGGACCAATTTTATTCACTTTATACATGCTTCCCTTAGGCAGTATTATTAGACGGTATTGCTTAAATTTTCATTGTTACGCAGATGATACCCAGCTTTATCTATCCATGAAGCCAGAGGACACACACCAATTAGCTAAACTGCAGGATTGTCTTACAGACATAAAGACATGGATGACCTCTAATTTCCTGCTTTTAAACTCAGATAAAACTGAAGTTATTGTACTTGGCCCCACAAATCTTAGAAACATGGTGTCTAACCAGATCCTTACTCTGGATGGCATTACCCTGACCTCTAGTAATACTGTGAGAAATCTTGGAGTCATTTTTGATCAGGATATGTCATTCAAAGCGCATATTAAACAAATATGTAGGACTGCTTTTTTACATTTACGCAATATCTCTAAAATCAGAAAGGTCTTGTCTCAGAGTGATGCTGAAAAACTAATTCATGCATTTATTTCCTCTAGGCTGGACTATTGTAATTCATTATTATCAGGTTGTCCTAAAAGTTCCCTAAAAAGCCTTCAGTTAATTCAAAATGCTGCAGCTAGAGTACTGATGGGGACTAGAAGGAGAGAGCATATCTCACCCATATTGGCCTCTCTTCATTGGCTTCCTGTTAATTCTAGAATAGAATTTAAAATTCTTCTTCTTACTTATAAGGTTTTGAATAATCAGGTCCCATCTTATCTTAGGGACCTTGTAGTACCATATCACCCCAATAGAGCGCTTCGCTCTCAGACTGCAGGCTTACTTGTAGTTCCTAGGGTTTGTAAGAGTAGAATGGGAGGCAGAGCCTTCAGCTTTCAGGCTCCTCTCCTGTGGAACCAGCTCCCAATTCAGATCAGGGAGACAGACACCCTCTCTACTTTTAAGATTAGGCTTAAAAGTTTCCTTTTTGCTAAAGCTTATAGTTAGGGCTGGATCAGGTGACCCTGAACCATCCCTTAGTTATGCTGCTATAGACGTAGACTGCTGGGGGGTTCCCATGATGCACTGTTTCTTTCTCTTTTTGCTCTGTATGCACCACTCTGCATTTAATCATTAGTGATTGATCTCTGCTCCCCTCCACAGCATGTCTTTTTCCTGGTTCTCTCCCTCAGCCCCAACCAGTCCCAGCAGAAGACTGCCCCTCCCTGAGCCTGGTTCTGCTGGAGGTTTCTTCCTGTTAAAAGGGAGTTTTTCCTTCCCACTGTAGCCAAGTGCTTGCTCACAGGGGGTCGTTTTGACCATTGGGGTTTTACATAATTATTGTATGGCCTTGCCTTACAATATAAAGCGCCTTGGGGCAACTGTTTGTTGTGATTTGGCGCTATATAAAAAAATTGATTGATTGATTGATTGATTGATCTTAAAAGTAGAGAGGGTGTCTGTCTCCCTGATCTGAATTGGGAGTTGGTTCCAGAGGAGAGGAGCCTGAAAGCTGAAGGCTCTGCCTCCAATTCTACTCTTACAAACCCTAGGAACTACAAGTAAGCCTGCAGTCTGAGAGCGAAGCGCTCTATTGGGGTGATATGGTACTATGAGGTCCCTAAGATAAGATGGGACCTGATTATTCAAAACCTTATAAGTAAGAAGAAGAATTTTAAATTCTCTTCTAGAATTAACAGGAAGCCAATGAAGAGAGGCCAATATGGGTGAGATATGCTCTATCCTTCTAGTCCCTGTTAGTACTCTAGCTGCAGCATTTTGAATTAACGGAAGGCTTTTCAGGGAACTTTTAGGACAACCTGATAATAATGAATTACAATAGTCCAGCCTATTGAATGCACTGAATGACATATCCTGATCAAAAATGACTCCAAGATTTCTCACAGTATTACTAGAGGTCAGGGTAATGCCATCCAGAGTAAGGATCTAGTTAGACACCATGTTTCTAAGATTTGTGGGGCCAAGTACAATAACTTCAGTTTTATCTGAGTTTAAAAGCAGGAAATTAGAGGTCATCCATGTCTTTATGTCTGTAAGACAATCCTGCAGTTTAGCTAATTGGTGTGTGTCCTCTGGCTTCAAGGATAGATAAAGCTGGGTATCATCTGCGTAACAATGAAAATTTAAGCAATGCCGTCTGATAATACTGCCTAAGGGAAACATGTATAAAGTGAATAAAATTGGTCCTAGCACAGAACCTTGTGGAACTCCATAATTAACCTTAGTCTGTGAAGAAGTTTCCCCATTTACATGAACAAATTGTAATCTATTAGATAAATATGATTCAAACCACCGCAGCGCAGTGCCTTTAATACCTATGGCATGCTCTAATCTCTATAATAAAATTTTATGGTCAACAGTATCAAAAGCAGCACTGAGGTCTAACAGAACAAGCACAGAGATGAGTCCACTGTCTGAGGCCATAAGAAGATCATTTGTAACCTTCACTAATGCTGTTTCTGTACTATGATGAATTCTAAACCCTGACTGAAACTCTTCAAATAGACCATTCCTCTGCAGATGATCAGTTAGCTGTTTTACAACTACCCTTTCAAGAATTTCTGAGAGATAAGGAAGGTTGGAGATTGGCCTATAATTAGCTAAGATAGCTGGGTCAAGTGATGGCTTTTTAAGTAATGGTTTAATTACTGCCACCTTAAAAGCCTGTGGTACATAGCCAACTAATAAAGATAGATTGATCATATTTAAGATCGAAGCATTAATTAATGGTAGGGCTTCCTTGAGCAGCCTGGTAGGAACGGGGTCTAATAGACATGTTGATGGTTTGGAGGAAGTAACTAATGAAAATAACTCAGACAGAACAATCGGAGAGAAAGAGTCTAACCAAATACCGGCATCACTGAAAGCAGCCAAAGATAATGATACGTCTTTGGGATGGTTATGAGTAATTTTTTCTCTAATAGTTAAAATTTTATTAGCAAAGAAAGTCATGAAGTCATTACTAGTTAAAGTTAAAGGAATACTCGGTGGTGTATACAAATGGTGACACAAGCACCAAAGTCAGCAAAATACTCCTTAGACATTACTCTTTTGAAAAAAAAAAAACTGACTCGCCACTTGAATTTTCAACAAGCGGCCAGGTTGGGGTCAACTGAAGAATTACACAGGTGTCAAAATTAAAAATTCTCCAATCAAATTGAAAACTACACCACATTACGAGGTCTGTTAGAAAAGTATCGGACCATTTTATTTTTTGCAAAAACCATATGGATTTGAATCACATGTGATTGCATCAGCCAAGCTTGAACCTTCGTACACATGCGTGACTTTTTTCACGCCTGTTGGTTGCGTCATTCGCCTGTGAGCAGGCTTTGTGTGAGCAGTGGTCCACCCCTCTCGTCTGATTTTTATTGCGAATAAAATGTCTGAAATCTATATGGTTTTTGAAAAAAAATAAAAAGGTCCGATACTTTTCTAACAGACCTTGTATTTGTCTGATCATAACGATTCCAAAAAGGTATAGTTTGGACTGTCTGACTCAATGTTCAGGAGTTATGGGGTAAAAATAGCAAAAATGATGACAAAGGTCAGTTTCAGTTTGTACAGGGGTCAAATGTTAAAGTTGGTCCAATTTTGGTAAAACGTGATACAAATTATTGGTTGAGTTAACAGGATTAATAAACTGAATAGTTTTGACTGTGTTGAATGCTTGGTCTCCAAAGTAAAGGTCAAACAAGGTCAACGTCCATTGGATTCTAAACCATCCTGGTAAGGATGAGTTGAAGAAAGCCCTGCTATCTAATTCAACGGGTCCATGAAAGGTTCTCAGATTTGGCTACAAGATCACTTGCATTTCTTTCCTACATAAGCATTGGTAAGATTCTGCTCAACTGGCACTGCAAGCCTATGTCACATCATTGCTTTGGCCTGTTCTCAGTCGATTATCATGTTTGGCGGTATTCCTGTCTCCAGGATTTGTGAAGGGATTACAATATGGTTGTATTCCTTACCCATGATGATACAGTGGGGGAAATAAGAATTTGATTCCCTGTCAATTTTGCAGGTTTTCCCACCTACAAAGAATGTAGAGGTCTGTAATTTTTTATCGTAGGTTCACTTCAACTGTGAGAGACAAAATCTAAAAAAGAAATCCAGAAAATCACATTGTATGATTTTTAAATAATTAATTTGCATTTTATTGCGTGAAATAAGTATTTGATCATCTACCAACCAGCAAGAATTCTGTCTCTCACAGACCTGTTAATTTTTCTTTAAGAAGCCCTCTTATTCTGCACTCTTTACCTGTATTAATTGCACCTGTTTGAACTTGTTACCTGTATAAAAGACACCTGTTCACACACTCAATCAATCACACTCCAACCTGTCCACCATAGCCAAGACCAAAGAGCTGTGACACCAGGGACAAAAGTGTAGACCTGCACAAGGCTGGGATGGACTACAGGACAACAGGCAAGCAGCTTGGTAGAAGACAGCAACTGTTATGATTATTTATTAGAAAGTGGAAGAAACACAAGATGACTGTCAATCTCCCTCGGTCTGGGATTCCATGAAAGATCTCACTTTGTGGGGTAAGGATGATTCTGAGAAAGCTCAGAACTACACAGGAGGACCTGGTCAATGACCTGAAGAGAGCTGGGACCACGGTCACAAAGATTACATTAGTAACACATGATGCTGTCATGGTTTAAAATCCTGCAGGGCAGCAAGGTCCCCCTGCTCAAGCCAGCACATGTCCAGACCCATTTGAAGTTCACCACTGACCATCTGGATGATCCAGAGGAGGCATGGGAGAAAGTCATGTGGTCAGATGAGACAAAAATAGAGTTTTTTGGAATCAACGCCACTTACCATGTTTAGAGGATGAGAACAACCCCAAGAAAACCATCCCAACCGTGAAACATGGGGGTGGAAACATCATACTATGGGGGTGCTCTTCTGCAAAGGGGACAGGACGACTGCACCGTATTGAAGGGAGGATGGATGGGGTCATGTATTGTGAGATTTTGGCAAACAACCTTCTTCCCTCAGTAAGAGCATTGAAGATGGGTCATGGCTGGGTCTTCAGCATGACAATGACCCCAAACACACAGCCAGGGCAACTAAGGAGGGGCTCCCTAAGAAGCAGTTCAAGGTCCTGGAGTGGCATGGCCAGTCTTCAGACCTGAACTCATTAGAAAATTGTTGGAGGGAGCTGAAACTCCAAACCTGAAAGTTCTGGAGAAGATCTGTATGGAGGAGTGGACCAAAATCCCTGCTGCAGTGTGAAAACTTGGTCAAGAACTACAAGAAACGCCTGACCTCTGTTACTGCAAACAAATGTTTCTGTACCAATTGTTAAGGTCTGTTTTTCTATTGGATGAAATACTTATTTCATGCATTAAATGCAAATTAATAATTTTAAAATCATACAATGTGATTTTCTGGATTTTTTTTTTTTTTTAGATTCTGTCTCTCACAGTTGAAGTGAACCTAAGAAAAAAAAATTACAAACCTCTCCATTCTTTGTAGGTGGGAAAACCTGCAAAATTGACAGTGGATCAAATACTTATTTCCCCCACTGTACCCATGTTTTGTTTTTATTTTTTTTAATAAATTTAGCTTTGCTAAGGGACTATGTAACCCATTCAGAAACACTTCCATTATAACTTTTATACATAAGTTTATATTGCGATATATACAGTGACCGTGAAGGGATTCAATTTATACCATGATATGAGTTTTAGCTCATTTTACCCAGCCCTAGTGGTAAATATCAAAATTAATTTTAGTAATATAACCACATAAACCTGTTCCAAATAACTATGTTTTCATATCAGTATAAAACCACTAGTATAGATGTTGTCACCACTGAATATCTCTGGTGAGGGTATTTTGAACGTGAGCTTGTTATGGCTAATGTTTGTTAGCCATAAAGTGTAACATTCACATTTTCATCAACTCCTGTATTATTTTCTAGCCAAATGTATTCTCAGAAATAACTCTGAACAAAGTCATGAACACATGGATGTGATGATATACTGAAGTTTTTTTGTAAACGCGAGTCTATAAAATACTGTCCAACATCAAAACTGCTTGGGATCATTTTGGATAAAAACTGACATTTTTTGTATATAATTCACTAGGTAGCCATTATGGAAAAGGCAACTGCATTATTACACACCAGAATTCCATTAATCTGGCTTTTGTCTGCAACATTTTATAATTTCTTTTCTCTGGCAGTAATCTTATTATTCTGGGATGTGACATGTTGAAAGCATCATCTTGACTGCTGGGAAACGATCAACATTTTCTCACATTTTATGGGCCGAACAAATAATTGAAGTTGATTATGTTCTTGATCATGACAAAAATTGCTTGTTGCAGCCTGAGATCTGCTACAGTGACACTAATAATACAAAACAAAAAGCACAACACAAGACTGACAGAAAAGTCGCAGCTAAGCAGGCAAACAGTCCAATGTGCACAGCGACGGGCTCGATGGAAAGACAAGGAGGTGCAGAACCCCAGTGACACCGACCGCGTCAGTGAGTGCATTTGTTCCAAATACTAATCAGGACAAGCTATATTTTTTACACTTCCTCATCTGAACACTATTTCTGGAAGTGTGTTTCTGTGGTTGGAATGAGGCTTCCAAATTGATTTCTCAGTTGCCAAGTAACCATACCAAATTACTTGATCTAAGAGCTATATAAATGCAGTCCATTTATTTACCTTTAAATGTCTCTGATAAGCATAAAAGGTTTGGAAATTTCAGAAATACGTCTGCTTCTAGGCCTCATCTTTGCGCACGTCTAGAAGACTTACGCAGCAGCAGAATTATGACGTGTCGCGGTTTGCGTGCTGAGGCAGATTTAACAGAGTTCATCTTGAAACAGCAGAACCTCCGATTCGTTCACAAGAGGAACCAACACTCAGCCTGCAGGTTCCTTGGGATTAAGGTTCCTACACAGACTGGAACCAACTGATGTTTGGTCTCAAACACATTTCATCTTTGCACACCCACACACCAAAAAAAAAAAAAAAAAAAAGGAACAAACCTGCTCCAGGTAAGCGACCCTCAAGGTTAAAGACGGCGTCCAGCAGGTGTCGCTGTCGATCGTTCTCCTCTTTGGAACGACAAAGTTCCTCCTCGTACTCTGCTATGGTTCTTTCAAACAGCCCAAATATCTCATCAACGGCGGCAGTTAGTCGCTGCTTCACCAACGCTCTCAGCATTTGGACTTTAGACATTTTCACACAACGACACCAACTTTTTCTAAAACAAACTCCGTCACAAAACAACAAAAGAACCAAAGAGTCACAGACACGAACACTGCTGCTCACAGCTAGCAAGCTAAGCTAAGGGCCGGAAACAGAGGCGCCTTCAAAGTAAGAGAGGGAAAAGAGGCGACTTCAAAATAAAATACCACACATAAGCGTCTTGAAAACATACAGGCCACTCAGACGCAGATGAAGCTTCAAAAAAAAAAAAAAAAAAAAAAAAAAAGTTCAACGATGCAAACAGAGGCACATTAAAAATAAAAGAACACATAAAAGTCCATTTAGGGGAGGGGATGGTCTAGTAATTAAGCGCTGGCTTGAGCCCAGAGGATCCTTGGTTCAAATCCCAGCCTGACTGGAAAATCACTAAGGTCCCCCTGAGCAAGGTCCTTAATCCCCTCGTTGCTCCCGGTGTGTGGTGGGCACTTTGCATGGTAGCACCCTGGCATCAGGGTGAATGTGAGGCATCATTGTTGCAAAGCGCTTTGAAGGTCTGATGCAGATGGAAAAGTGCTACATAAAGCAGTCCATTTACTAAAGGCCCACTGAAAAATGAAAGATCCCCCAAACACGCAGAAGCACGCGCGCGCGCGCGCGCACGCACACACACACACACACACACACACACACACACACACACACACACACACACACACAGAGAAGCGCCTTCAAAGTAAACTTCCACGCACACACCTTCATATTAAAAGGCTACTGAGATACAGATGAATATTCAAAATAAAAATTCAATGATTAAAAAAGAGACATCTTTAAAATAAAATAGCAAATAGCTGCAATTTCAAAAGAAAAAGCCACTTTGACACACAGATACACCTTCAAAATACGAGGTCTGTCAATAAAGTAACGGTCCTTTTTATTTTTTTCAAAAACTATATGGATTTCATTCATATGTTTTTATGTCAGACATGCTTGAACCCTCGTGCGCATGCGTGAGTTTTTCCACGCCTGTCGGTGACGTCATTCGCCTGTGAGCACTCCTTGGGAAGGAGTGGTCCCGCCCCCTCGTCGGATTTTCATTGTCTGGAAATGGCGGAATGAAAAGGACTTTTTTTCCATCAGAATTTTTTTCAGAAGCTGTTAGAGACTGGCACCTGGAAACCATTTGAAAAATTTATCTGGCTTTCAGTGAAAATTGTACGGGCTTCACAGAGAATAAGGACTGTTACTACAGCTTTAAGGACCCCTTTAAGGATGCTCAGCGCGCCGCGCTCCGAGCTGCGACGACGCGGCACAAGCCACCGGATCATATCTAAACGGATGGCTCTGTGGATACGAGACCGTCGTGTGCTCTTTCTGTGGTTATCACAAGAGCTGGACGTCAGCCATTTTCCGGCAGATTTCACTTTTAACAAGAGATTTTTTCATGGAAAGCCGAGCGGAGGCTTTGCGCGTCACGACCGATTCGCTTTGGAAGCGAGACAAAGGAACACCTCTGTTTTGGTGTGTCAGAGGACAAGTTCAACTCTCCACAATTTCAGTGATACTTACTGGACTGGTAAGCATTGAAAGCCGAGATAGACATGTCCAAACTTGTCCTCTGACACGCCGAAACGGAGGTGTTCCTTTGTCTCGCTTCCAAAGCGAATCGGTCGTGACGCGCAAAGCCTCCGCTCGGCTTTCCATGAAAAAATCTCTTGTTAAAAGTGAAATCTGCCGGAAAATGGCTGACGTCCAGCTCTTGTGATAACCACAGAAAGAGCACACGACGGTCTCGTATCCACAGAGCCATCCGCTTAGAAATGATCCGGTGGTTTGTGCCGCGTCGTCGCAGCTCGGAGTGCGGTGCGCCGAGCATCCTTAAAGCAGTCCTTAAAGCTGTAGTAACAGTCCTTATTGTCTGTGAAGCCCGTAAAATTTTCACCGAAAGCCAGATAAATTTTTCAAATGGTTTCCAGGTGCCAGTCTCTAACAGCTTCTGAAAATATTCTGATGGAAAAAAGTCCTTTTCATTCCGCCATTTCCAGACAATGAAAATCCGACGAGGGGGCGGGACCACTCCTTCCCAAGGAGTGCTCACAGGCGAATGACGTCACCGACAGGCGTGGAAAAACTCACGCATGCGCACGAGGATTCAAGCATGTCTGACATAAAAACATATGAATGAAATCCATATAGTTTTTGAAAAAAATAAAAAGGACCGTTACTTTATTGACAGACCTCGTAATATAGCATACAGACACCCCTTCAACATAAAAGACCACATAAAGGAAGAGATGTCTTTAAAATAAAATACCTCATGGGGACACCTTCAAAATAAAAGACCACTCAGACACACAGAGGCACCTTCCAAATAAAATACCACACATATGCCCCTTCAAATTAAAATAGCACTCACACACAGATTTGAAATAAAATACCACACAAAGTCTCCTTCAAATCTTTTGCTTTGCCTTCAAAGCAAACACCACTCAGACACAGAAGAATCTTTAAAATAAGTCACTTGAGACAAACATAGACCTCTTCAAAATAAAAGTCTCTTCAGACACACAGAAGCAACTTCAAAATAAAAGCACACTCAGACACACATAAGCTCCTTGAAAACACAGCTGGAACAACCAAGCTGTGATGTTTCCTTCTAAAAAAAAAGATCTCAACAAACATACATATTCCCGTTAGCAAAGCTACACACAGTGCAGGAAATGCTCATAAGGAAGCATTATGTGTGATGACTTCTCCCAGAGTATCCATTAGCTGTAGGGGGAGTGAGGTCTACTGATACCATAATCACAGCGACTCCTGCTGGCTTCCGTCACAGACGCTCTTCAAAATATACCTCATCAAACGCTGTTCTTGAGTTGTTTGTTTGTTTGTTTTTTACAGTGCACACACGATGATTTGCCTCGGGATATTTGATTTTTCTGTGAATATGTCATGTATTTGCAGCAGAGTAAATGTTTTGTCTTCTACGTCACAGTGGACATTTTGTTTTGAAGAGTCAAGAGAAGAGGAATTGTTCTTCCTCTTTCTCCCCGCTTCTTCTTCACTTGAGTGGCTTTGTGCTAAGCATTTAGACTTCTATTACTGCCACCATGTGGTCAGGAGTGTGAGACAGTACACTGGTTGAACCTGCTCTGGAGACATGTAGGACTATAAAGTCCAAAAACTGGAAAACTTCAACATTCTGTGGTGTGATTTAATACAGAACCTATTAAAAAAAAATCAATCAATCATTACATTTTGCTTTTTAAGGAAAAGGTTAATTATGATATAAAAATATACAAAAGGTTTGTGTATCTTAATTCTGAGATAAAAAAAATTCTTTAAGATTAAATATATTGAATTGAATTATATTAGGGCAGCTCATTTCATATAATGCACTAAATCATCTTTTTTTTAGCCAGATACTGACTGGTTTTCTGATTCCCCCCCCCCATTAAAACAAAACTGTACGTTTCAGAGTGGCCTTTTGTTGTGACCAGCCTAAGGCACATCTGTGCACTAACCATGCTGTCTAATCAGCATCTTGGTATGGCACACCTGTGAGGTGGGATGGATTATCTCAGCAAAGGAGAAGTGCTCACTATCACAGATTTAGACAATATTTGAGAGAAATAGGTCTTTTGTGTATACAGAAAATGTTTTAGATCTTTGAGTTCAGCTCATGAAAAATGGGAGCAAAAACAAAAGTGTTGCATTAAGCAGTATCAAAATTTTACACCATCCTGGTGGCTGGCTAAGATCTTCCTGGCGGTGCCTCTGCAATCAGAGAACCAGACCAGAGAGGTCCACAGGATTCCTACCAGATCAGAACATCAGAAATCATCTCACGGGTTGGTAACCAGATAGATGCTCAGCTTTATGAAGACTCCAGCTGCAGCATTACTGTATCAGCTGGTTCTGACAAAGTCCGTTTGACAGTAAGTCCCTCGACCTTTTGGTATTCCAAAGATCACTGAATGTTGATTCTGGAATTAAATTTACCTCTTGATTTGAAGTTCAGGTATGGATTGAAGATATCACTGGATGAGGAAGTTTATTCTGCAAGAACAGACTTTTAGGGTTGTGACAAACTTTAAGTCTTTCTTCTTTGAAACAATGACTAAAGTTTGGTCCCTGATGAACTGAGACATTCACTTACTCATTAGTTTGAGGCACTTTTTCAGAAAGACCTTCTGTCTAAATTCACAGATATTCTCACATATCGTCTCACCCAGTCAGGGCTGGAGTGGATAGGCTCACTCCACACACTCAAACATGTTCACTTTTCACACCTGAGGGCATAGCCTGATGTGATGTGGAGCTGAAGTCTCATCTCCCAAAGTGAAACAGAAAAGCTGTGATCTCAGAACATTATCATACATGAACTTCAGCTAACAGGAGACTCTACTGCATTATGATTCATTCAGAGAGCAAAGAACTGACCTTACTGCTTGACTTGCACATAAAAACAAATCCATCTGATTTAAAGAATGTATTCAGCAGTCAGACAAATGAAACATTATTTCATCATTTGAACAAACTTGAATTAGTAGGCACAAACTCTGTCATTTCATTCACAAATATACTCAAATATTTTGCTGATTTTTTCAGTGTTGTTCTTAACTCTCTTTATGAATAAAAGCTGATGATCCAAATTCAACAATATCTATTTTTTCAGTATGAGCTTTTTTTTTTAATTTAATAAAATGTTGCACTTTTAGTTTCAGATCATTGTCACAATTTTCTTCCATGAACTGAAAACTTCGTGTGTGTGTGTGTGTGTGTGTGTGTGTGTGTGTGTGTGTGTGTGTGGACTGGATCTGGTGAGTTTCTGTTAGTCTGCACTGGATCAAATTGGTTTCAGGTGTCATAAAGGTCTCGTCAGGGTCGTGACCCCTGATTCCGCCTCTTCACAGATGTGGGAGATGAAGAGGCAGCGATAGTTCCAGAAGAGCAGCAGCAGACTGCCGAGCAGCAGCACCGCCAACAGTGGGAGCCAATGAGCCACAACTGTGTCAAAGCAAACACCTCTGGAAAGAGCAGGAGGGGGAGCATCAGGAGGAGCATCAGGAGGAGCAGCAGGGGTGCCTCTCTGATAGAACCACAAAAATAAATGTTTCAGTTTGAAGGATTCGACATCAGATGTGGTTGTGAAGGATTTCATCGTCCTGAAGCCCTGCAGGATGCAACAAAAGCAGAAACTAAGTCTGAGCGAAACACTCCCCAAAACTCTTAATTAGATTAGATTACATAGAATTTTATTGATCCCTTGGGAAGTCTCCCTCAGGGAAATTGAGGTTCCAGCAACATTGTATAGCAGCACACAGGGTAAGAAGCACACAGAGTATCAAAAGTGAAAAAAAAGTTTGCAATATAAACACACACAATATAAATACCAGACATACTGATCAATACTGCTTTACTGGGTACTACTGTTGCTCTCCTTCCTGTCCTCTGTCTTCCTGTTACTCCTCCTCCCCCTGAGTGAGGAGTTGTACAGTCCATTGGCCTGAGGAACAAAGAAGTTTCTCAGTCTGTTGGTCCTGCAATTTTCAATTCCAATTTATTTTAATTTATATACCGCCAAATCACAACAAAGTTGCCTCAAGGCACTTCACACAAGTAAGATTTAACCTTACCAACTCCCAGAGCAAGAACACAGGTGACAGTGGGAAGAAAAAACTCCCTCTGAGGAAGAAACCTCAAGCAGACCAGACTCAAAGGGGTGACCGTCTACTTGGGCCACGATACAGACAGAAATTACAAAACAATTCACAAACGAATATACAGGAAATGTTGCTGTGCACAGGACAGGAGGGTTTCAGAAACAGACACCACACCCATCTCTGGCTGGAGCAAAACAGAGAGAAAAAACAGAATCAGGCATCAGAAAGACAACAAATACAGTATAATTTGTCAGCATTAAGCAACAAGAAAAACAGAAGAAATACTAAGGTGATTGCCGGCTACAAGCCCTAAGTGTCAGGATTTGGAGTTCTGTCTGGTATTGGTTCTGTTTTATTTTTGTTGTAGCTTGTTTTTGTTAGCTGTTTTTTCTCTTGCTGTCTCTTCCTGCTTGGGTTTTCTTTGTCTCTGCTTCTCTTGTCTTTCTCTTGGCACTTGGTCGTGCGTGTTTACTTCTGTCTAACCACACCCAGTTCTGGAAGCTTCTCCTCACACATGTTCCTAATTTACAGCTCATCACCTGGGTGTATTTAAGACTCACAGTGTGCTCTAGTCCTTTGCTAGATTGATGCGCCTTGTGCCTTTGCTTCCAGGTCTGTTTGTGTATTTGCCTTGCCTTGTTTGCCTTATTGTGGTTTTTGACCACCTGCCTGTTTTCCTCACCCACACCTTAAGCCTGATGCTTTTTGTACTGTTGCTCATTGTGGACTGCCTTACCGTGTACTGACTCCAGCAAACAATTCCAGTAAACGATTTAAGTCTACAGAGCTGTGTCTTTGTGTCCTGCACTTGTGTCCAGCCTGCCTTGTCAGACAAGCTTGATAGAAAGCTTCACTAAAAGACCCAGACTTTAGCTAAAGTTGAGCCTGCAGCCTGCCCCGTTTCCAAATAAAATAAATTTAAAAGGGTGAAAAGCATAGTAACGTACTATGTCAGTATGCTAGCTATACGAAAGGGAAAATAAGTGTCTTAAGTCTGGACTTGAAAGTCACTTGGGAAGGAGCAGTCTGTGGCTGACGAGGCTCCTCTGGTTGCTATTTGTTCTGTTGATCTTTTAAACTCTGATCAGGTCATGTTGTCACAAATATGGGTCTGTGTCTCTTTGTGTCTGTGTGTCTCTGTGTTCTCTGTGTCTCTGAATCTGTGTTTGTGTGTCTGTGTGTCTCTGTGTCTGTGTGGATCTGGGTCTGTGTGTCTCTGGGTCTGTGTGTCTCTGTATCTGTGTGGATCTGGGTCTGTGTTTGTGTGTCTGTGGATCTGGGTCTGTGTGGATCTGTAATTGTGTGTCTCTGGGTCTGAGTCTCTGTATCTGTGTGGGTCTGTGTCTGTGGATCTGGGTCTGTGTGGATCTGTGTCTCTGAATCTGTGTTTGTGTGTCTGTGTCTCTGTGTGTCTCTGTGTCTCTGTGTGTCTCTGTGTCTGTGTGGATCTGGGTCTGTGTGTCTCTGTGTCTCTGGGTCTGTGTGTGTCTGTGTCTCTGAATCTGTGTCTGTGTGGATCTGGGTCTGTGTGTCTCTGAATCTGTGTTTGTGTGTCTGTGTCTCTGTGTGTCTCTGTGTCTGTGTGGATCTGGGTCTGTGTGTCTCTGTGTCTCTGGGTCTGTGTGGGTCTGTGTGTCACTGTGTCTGTGGATCTGTGTCTGTGTGTCACTGGGTCTGTGGATCTGAGTGGATCTGTGTTTGTGTGTCTGTGGATCTGGGTCTCTGTGTCTTTGTGGATCTGTGTCTGTGTGGATCTGGGTCTGTGTGTCTCTGTGTTCTCTGTGTCTCTGAATCTGTGTCTGTGTGGATCTGGGTCTGTGGATCTGTGTCTCTGGGTCTGTGTGTCTCTGCATCTGTGTGTCTCTGTGTGTGTCTGTGTGTCTCTGGGTCTGTCTCTGTGTGTCTCTTGGTCTGTGTGTCTCTGGGTCTGTGTGTCTCTGTGTCTGTGTATCTGGGTCTCTGTGTCTGTGTGGATCTGTGTCTGTCTGTGTGTCTCTGGGTCTGTGTGTCTCTGTGTCTGTGTATCTGGGTCTCTGTGTCTGTGTGGATTTGTGTCTGTCTGTGTGTCTCTGGGTCTGTGTATCTGGGTCTCTGTGTCTGTGTGGATCTGTGTCTGTCTGTGTGTCTCTGTGTCTGTGTATCTGGGTCTCTGTGTCTGTGTGGATCTGTGTCTGTCTGTGTGTCTCTGTGTCTCTTTGTGTCTGTTGCGGTAATCGTACTGCCTGCAAGAAGGCTAAAAGAGGCAATGGCTCACTATCCTATTTGGAACTTTACAGCATAGAGGAAACCTGTATTATTGTGCCACGGTGTTGGATTGTGGGGAAACGTAATCTGCAGACTGTTATGGCGGCGTCATCAGCTGTGGCGCTCCTCCTCCCCTGCCTTTCCGGTATGTACAGTGCTGAGAAAAAGTGTTTGCCCCCTTGACCCTTTACATGTGAGATTTTTATTAGGACATCAAAAACAAAAGAAAAATTCAGGCCTTTTATATAAGAATTTCCACAATCATGCTCTTTAAACTCAGTGTGAATAAGTAAGTGCCACCTTTAGTAGGGGATGGATACGCGAACATTCACTGACTATGTCTTGGACTTTATTTACATGAATTATGAAGAAATACAAACAGTATGGCACTCTGTGTAAATCTGTGTGGAGTAGACAGTTCTAAAAAAACTGAGTGACAGTATAAGAAGGTGAAGAGTGAGGAAAGCCACCAAGACACCAGGACAACCCTGAAGAAGTTATAGACTTCTGTGGCTGTGATTGAAGAGATTGTGCACAGTGCAAATTTTGCATTTTGTATCACCACTCCTGCCGTCATAGTGGAGGTGAACAGAGAATAATTTTCTTTCAACAAAACATCAAATTTATGCTTGAATCTACAATGTGCCTTCTGGCAAATTGTAGCTGAACTTTCAAGTGTTTTTTTTTCCCCCTTTCTTTTTGTATAGAAACCTTCTCTATACCACTTCATCATCAAGCTGTCTGGTGACTCAACACTTCTTTTTAAAATCTTTCACTCATTTTTTAACTTTTAATTCATTTTTTTTTTCTGAATTGTTTTGTGTGAAGTGCTTTGAGGCGACTCTGTTATGATTTGGCACTAAATAAAATGAATAACAGAGAGAACAAACCTCAGTCAAGATAACAGAGAGAACAAACCTCTGTGAAGAGAAGAAACCTCAGTCAAGATAACAGAGAGAACAAACCTCAGTCAAGATAACAGAGAGAACAAACCTCAGTGAAGAGAAGAAACCTCAGTCAAGATAACAGAGAGAACAAACCTCTGTGAAGAGAAGAAACCTCAGTCAAGATAACAGAGAGAACAAACCTCTGTGAAGAGAAGAAACCTCAGTCAAGATAACAGAGAGAACAAACCTCTGTGAAGAGAAGAAACCTCAGTCAAGATAACAGAGAGAACAAACCTCTGTGAAGAGAAGAAACCTCAGTCAAGATAACAGAGAGAACAAACCTCTGTGAAGAGAAGAAACCTCAGTCAAGATAACAGAGAGAACAAACCTCTGTGAAGAGAAGAAACCTCAGTCAAGATAACAGAGAGAAGAAACCTCTGTGAAGAGAAGAAACCTCAGTCAAGATAACAGAGAGAAGAAACCTCAGTCAAGATAACAGAGAGAACAAACCTCAGTCAAGATAACAGAGAGAACAAACCTCAGTCAAGATAACAGAGAGAACAAACCTCTGTGAAGAGAAGAAACCTCAGTCAAGATAACAGAGAGAAGAAACCTCTGTGAAGAGAAGAAACCTCAGTCAAGATAACAGAGAGAAGAAACCTCTGTGAAGAGAAGAAACCTCAGTCAAGATAACAGAGAGAACAAACCTCTGTGAAGAGAAGAAACCTCAGTCAAGATAACAGAGAGAAGAAACCTCTGTGAAGAGAAGAAACCTCAGTCAAGATAACAGAGAGAAGAAACCTCAGTCAAGATAACAGAGAGAACAAACCTCAGTCAAGATAACAGAGAGAACAAACCTCAGTCAAGATAACAGAGAGAACAAACCTCTGTGAAGAGAAGAAACCTCAGTCAAGATAACAGAGAGAACAAACCTCTGTGAAGAGAAGAAACCTCAGTCAAGATAACAGAGAGAACAAACCTCTGTGAAGAGAAGAAACCTCAGTCAAGATAACAGAGAGAACAAACCTCAGTCAAGATAACAGAGATAACAAACCTCTGTGAAGAGAACAAACCTCAGTCAAGATAACAGACAGACCAAACCTCAGTCAAGATAACAGACAGAACAAACCTCAGTCAAGATAACAGACAGAACAAACCTCAGTCAAGATAACAGAGAACAAACCTCTGTGAAGAGAACAAACCTCAGTCAAGATAACAGACAGAACAAACCTCAGTCAAGATAACAGAGAACAAACCTCTGTGAAGAGAAGAAACCTCAGTCAAGATAACAGAGAGAACAAACCTCTGTGAAGAGAACAAACCTCAGTCAAGATAACAGAGAGAACAAACCTCAGTCAAGATAACAGAGAACAAACCTCTGTGAAGAGAAGAAACCTCAGTCAAGATAACAGAGAGAACAAACCTCTGTGAAGAGAACAAACCTCAGTCAAGATAACAGAGAGAACAAACCTCTGTGAAGATAACAGAGAGAACAAACCTCTGTCATGATCTGTCTCAGAATCATTTAAATCAAAGCTCTGAATCATGATTATAGCAAAAAGCATCATGGCCAAAGTGCAAAGGAAAGATCAGAATCCATGTAGGATGAAATCTCAGAGCACAATGTCCCAGGCAGGTTCCACACCTTGATCCACATCTGCACCAAAATTTAATGGAGTGTAGCAGCCAGTGGTGGGACAGCTAACTAAAAAGTTAGCTTTGATAATGGATAACCAGCTCACTGAAAAGTTATCCTTTATAAAGCTAAACCAATAAACCACCCAAAAATTTATCAGAAGCTACAGCTAACCGATAACTTCTAGTATTGTCTCCAGTCAACTACTAACAAGCTGATTTTGAGTTTTAATACCACTGGCTTCTGGTAGCATCAAAGGCGACCACAGACCCAAACAATGAGTCAGCACTTCTGTCTTTGAGCGCCCTGCTCCCTGCTGGAAGCTCCTTTTTACTACACAACTTGCAGCAGAGCAGCAGTTGAGAGGAGCAGCGAAGCTCAACTCTCTATTCAATAACAGTGTTGCTGTGAGGCCGAGGTCTTGGAAAATAAAGTAGTGCTGACTTATGGTTTTGAAGTGTAAAAAAAAATTAATACAGATAGAATAACTCAATTAATGTCAATTTTTTTCATTTGTACAAAGTTAAAATATAACATATCTTTTTATTTTAAATAATGCACTAATTCTGAAGTTTTGTAACAGACAGATGCCAAAGGGATTATGGGTAAAATGTGCCTCCGCTAACAATGATTGGTTGACTCATTCATTCTATGCAAAAACCAACACGTTAATGTGAGGTATGTGTTGGTGTTTACATATAAATGTGCTTTTGTAAAATATGCCATTTTTTATTTGTAAAAAAAAAGGCATTTGCAAAACAAAGCCAAGTTGTAATTCGACAACCGTCTGATATAACCAGTGTCAAAATAAATAGAACACTGCTATCTACTGGTGCCCAGACGCTCAGTACTTAGGGTAAATACTGCCATGAATACTACTGGCCAGTAGATCGCAGTCGAGACCGTGACAATTTGCCAAAACAAAATTCCAGATAATCCGTGTCTGCTACATTTACGATGCGAGGAATTTAGTAAATGCAAACTGAATTTCAGACATCTTATATATATTGCTCTGGAACAAAGACAACAGACAGTGTTTGACATAAATCAAATCAAATCAATTTTATTTATATAGCACCAAATCACAACAAACAGTTGCCCCAAGGCGCTTTATATTGTAAGGCAAAAGCCATACAATAATTACAGAAAAACCCCAATGGTCAAAACGACCCCCTATGAGCAAGCACTTGGCGACAATGGGAAAGAAAAACTCCATTTTAACAGGAAGAAACCTCCAGCAGAACCAGGCTCAGGGAGGGGCAGTCTTCTGCTGGGACTGGTTGGGGCTGAGGGGAGAGAATCAATTCAATCAATCAATTTTTTTTTTATATAGCGCCAAATCACAACAGGAATCAGGAATCAGGAAAAAGACATGCTGTGGAAGAGAGCAGAGATCAATCACTAATGATTAAATGCAGAGTGGTGCATACAGAGCAAAAAGAGATGAATAAAAAGAAACAGTGCATCATGGGAACCCCCCAGCAGTCTAAGTCTATAGCAGCATAACTAAGCGATGGTTCAGGGTCACCTGATCCAGCCCTAACTATAAGCTTTAGCAAAAAGGAAAGTTTTAAGCTTAATCTTAAAAGTAGAGAGGGTGTCTGTCTCCCTGATCCGAATTGGGAGCTGGTTCCACAGGAGAGGAGCCTGAAAGCTGAAGGCTCTGCCTCCCATTCTACTCTTACAAACCCTAGGAACTACAAGTAAGCCTGCAGTCTGAGAGCGAAGCGCTCTATTGGGGTGATATGGTACTATGAGGTCCCTAAGATAAAATGGGACCTGATTATTCAAAACCTTATAAGTAAGAAGAAGAATGTAAAATTCTATTCTGGAATTAACAGGAAGCCAATGAAGAGAAGCCAATATGGGTGAGATATGCTCTCTCCTTCTAGTCCCCGTCAGTACTCTAGCTGCAGCATTTTGAATTAACTGAAGGCTTTTCAGGGAACTTTTAGGACAACCTGATAATAATGAATTACAATAGTCCAGCCTAGAAGAAATAAATGCATGAATTAGCTTTTCAGCATCACTCTGAGACAAGACCTTTCTAATTTTAGAGATATTGCGCAAATGCAAAAAAGCAGTCCTACATATTTGCTTAATGTGCACATTGAAGTACATATCCTGATCAAAAATGACTCCAAGATTTCTCACAGTATTACTAGAGGTCAGGGTAATGCCATCCAGAGTAAGGATCTGGTTAGACACCATGTTTCTAAGATTTGTGGGGCCAAGTACAATAACTTCAGTTTTATCTGAATTTAAAAGCAGGAAATGAGAGGTCATCCATGTCTTTATGTCTGAAAGACATTCCTGCAGTTTAACTAATTGGTGTGTGTCCTCTGGCTTCATGGATAGATAAAGCTGGGTATCATATGCGTAACAATGAAAATTTAAGCAATGCTTTCTAATAATACTGCCTAAGGGAAGCATGCATAAAGTGAATGAAATCGGTTCTAGCACAGAACCTTGTGGAACTCCATAATTAACCTTAGTCCGTGAAGAATACTCCCCATTTACATGAACAAATTGTAATCTATTAGACAAATATGATTCAAACCACTGCAGCACAGTGCCTTTAATACCTATGGCATGCTCTAATCTCTAATAAACTTTTATGGTCAACAGTATCAAAAGCTGCACTGAGATCTAACAGGACGAGCACAGAGATGAGTCCATTGTCTGAGGCCATAAGAAGATCATGTGTAACCTTCACTAATGCTGTTTCTGTACTATGATGAATTCTGAAACCTGACTGAATCTCTTCAAATAGACCATTCCTCTGCAGATGATCAGTTAGCTGTTTTACAACTACCCTTTCAAGAATTTTTGAGAGAAAAAGAAGGTTGGAGATTGGCCTATAATTAGCTAAGATAGCTGGGTCAAGTGATGGCTTTTTAAGTAATGGTTTAATTACTGCCACCTTAAAAGCCTGTGTTACATAGCCAACTAATAAAGATAGATTGATAATATTTAAGATTGAAGCATTAATTAATGGTAGGGCTTCCTTGAGCAGCCTGGTAGGAATGGGGTCCAATAGACATGTTGATGGTTTGGAGGAAGTGACTAATGAAAATAACTCAGACAGAACAATTGGAGAGAAAGAGTCTAACCAAATACCGGCATCACTGAAAGCAGCCGACCATAAAGATATGTCTTTGGGATGGTTATGAATAATTTTTTCTCTAATAGTTAAAATTTTATTTGCAAAGAAAGTCATGAAGTCATTACTAGTTAAAGTTAAAGGAATACTTGGCTCAATAGAGCTCTGACTCTTTGTCAGCCTGGCTACAGTGCTGAAAAGAAACCTGGGGTTGTTCTTATTTTCTTCAATTAGTGATGAGTAGTAAGATGTCCTAGCTTTACAGAGGGCTTTTTTTATAGAGCAACAGACTCTTTTTCCAGGCTAAATGAAGATCTTCTAAATTAGTGAGACGCCATTTCCTCTCCAGCTTACGGGTTATCTGCTTTAAGCTGCGAGTTTGTGGGTTATTCCACGGAGTCAGGCACTTCTGATTTAAGGCTCTCTTTTTCAGAGGAGCTACAGCATCCAAAGTTGTGCTCAATGAGGATGTAAAGCTATTGACGAGATAATCTATCTCACTCACAGAGTTTAGGTAGCTACTCTGCACTGTGTTGGTATATGGCATTGAAGAACATAACAAAGAAGGAATCATATCCTTAAACCTAGTTACAGCGCTTTCAGAAAGACTTCTACTGCAATGAAACTTATTCCCCACTGCTGGGTAGTCCATTAAAGTAAATGTAAATGTTATTAAGAAATGATCAGACAGAAGGGGGTTTTGAGGGAAAACTGTTAAGTCTTCAATTTCCATACCATAAGTCAGAACTAGATCTAAGGTATGATTAAAGTGGTGGGTGGGCTCATTTACATTTTGAGCAAAGCCAACTGAGTCTAATAATAGATTAAATGCAGTGTTGAGGCCGTCATTCTCAGCATCTGTGTGGATGTTAAAATCGCCCACTATAATTATCTTATCTGAGCTAAGCACTAAGTCAGACAAAAGGTCTGAAAAATCACAAAGAAACTCACAGTAACGACCAGGTGGACGATAGATAATAACAAATAAAACTGGTTTTTGAGACTTCCAATTTGGATGGACAAGACTAAGAGTCGAGCTTTCAACTGAATTAAAGCTCTGTCTGGGTCTTTGATTAATTAATAAGCTGGAGTGGAAGATTGCTGCTAATCCTCTGCCTCGGCCCGTGCTACGAGCGTTCTGGCAGTTAGTGACTCGGGGGTGTTGACTCATTTAAACTAACATATTCATCCTGCTGTAACCAGGTTTCTGTAAGGCAGAATAAATCAATATGTTGATCAATTATTATATCATTTACTAACAGGGACTTAGAAGAGAGAGATCTAATGTTTACTAGACCACATTTAACTGTTTTAGTCTGTGGTGCAGTTGAAGGTGCTATATTATTTTTTCTTTTTGAATTTTTATGCTTAAATTGATTTTTGCTGGTTATTGGTGGTCTGGGTGCAGGCACAGTCTCTACGGGGATGGGGTATTGGGGGGATGGCAGGGGGAGAGAAGCTGCAGAGAGGTGTGTAAGACTACAACTCTGCTTCCTGGTCCCAACCCTGGACAATCACGATTTGGAGGGTTTAATAAAATTGGCCAGATTTCTAGAGATGAGCGCTGCTCCATCCAAAGTGGGATGGATGCCGTCTCCTAACAAGACCAGGTTTCCCTGAGAATCTTTGCCTACAGGATAATTGGCAAAGCTTCTGGTACAAATTGTCCATGTGGAGCCTGATCAGAGCATCTCAAATGCATTTGTTCTGTCGTGAATGTACTAAGATTAACCATAATGCACCTGGACACAGCATGTCCAGACGAAAACCTTCAAAATTAGTGCATTACTTTAAAACTAAAACATATAATTGATATTTTCACTTTATAAACCTTCAGGCATGACGTTAATTTAACATAACTTGTCTAAAATTAGTCTGGCTAAAATTTTAACCATAAGTTAAAACTGTGTGCCTGTGGATGACTTGGGTCATATTGCCTGCGTATTAGTATGGAGTCAAAAGAAATGAGCTTTTTTCTTTTTGTGAGGAGTTTTCCTTTGTCTGCAGAAGTTCAAGTGGTTTCTTCTTGAACCAGCTCTCCTCTGTTTGCACAGTCTAGAACTCCACAGCTACTAAAAAACATTCAACAGGTAGGTACTCAAATGATTTTAGACTTAATAAATGTTAGTAACTGTTAAGCTTTGTTCACAACATCTGCAAAAATATGTTAGCGGTCTAAAAATTATTGGACAAAAGCTTATCGTCAGATAATTGGTCCAATGATGATTTTCAAAGTTATCTGAAAAGCTAATCTGATAATGAAAACATTAGTTTCGATAATTAGTGTTTAGCAGATTAGCAGAATTGTGCCCACCACTGGTAGTGGCCATTCATCACATTTGGACATAATTCACCATACCAAGTGCCCTCCCTATTTGGCGTGAGTGTAACATACCTAGATTGTCATGATCTGGCCCGAATCTGGCTTCTTATTTTGGTTTGGTCTCTTGTCTAAGTCCATGCCCTCAGTCTTTAATCCTCTGTCTTTGATTTTCTTTTTGTTATATTGACGTCATTGGTTTTGTTTTCTGTTTATCATGCATTTTCTGTTTTTCATACTTTAGTCACGACTCATGTTCCATTATAGTTTGTGTCCTGCCTTTGTTTTTCTCATTGTGTAATCATTAGTTGAATCACCTGTTTGTTTTGTTTTATCATATGTTGAATGATCTGTTTATTTTACTTTTGCCACTTGTGAGTTCCATTGTAGTTTAATCTGAGCCTTTAATTTTGCTGTCGATCTCCTTTCAGTACTTAGATTTGTTTCCTGGATAATTCTTTCTTCTTTCATGTTAGGTCTTCTTTATTTTATGTCTTATTTATTAGAACTTGGGTTTTGTTCATCAGTGTGTAACAAAGTGAAGTCCAGATTCAAAAGATGTTCCTGCTAGCTTTGCTAGTGGGGAATTTAGGAGTGGGAGATTTGGTTTTCAGTTTGAGCAGTCCGGTGTTCGAATCCCACCGTCGTCCCAGCCACAAAGATAGGTCCTCCGATCACATGAGGTTTTTGCTCTCTGTTATCTTGGCTGAGGTTTGTGCGCTCTGTTATCTTGACTGAGGTTTGTGCGCTCTGTTATCTTGACTGAGGTTTGTGCGCTCTGTTATCTTGACTGATGTTTGTGCGCTCTGTTATGTTGGCTGAGGTTTGTGCGCTCTGTTATCTTGACTGAGGTTTGTGCGCTCTGTTATCTTGACTGATGTTTGTGCGCTCTGTTATCTTGACTGAGGTTTGTGCGCTCTGTTATCTTGACTGAGGTTTGTGCGCTCTGTTATCTTGACTGAGGTTTGTGCGCTCTGTTATCTTGACTGAGGTTTGTGCGCTCTGTTATCTTGACTGATGTTTGTGCGCTCTGTTATGTTGGCTGAGGTTTGTGCTCTCTGTTATCTTGGCTGAGGTTTGTGCTCTCTGTTATCTTGGCTGAGGTTTGTGCTCTCTGTTATCTTGGCTGAGGTTTGTGCTCTCTGTTATCTTGGCTCAGGTTTGTGCTCTCTGTTATCTTGGCTCAGGTTTGTGCTCTCTGTTATGCTGGCTCAGGTTTGTGCGCTCTGTTATCTTGGCTCAGGTTTGTGCGCTCTGTTATCTTGGCTCAGGTTTGTGCGCTCTGTTATCTTGGCTGAGGTTTGTGCTCTCTGTTATCTTGGCTCAGGTTTGTGCTCTCTGTTATCTTGGCTCAGGTTTTTGCTGTTATCTTGGCTCAGGTTTGTGCTTTCTGTTATGTTGACTGAGGTTTGTGCTCTCTGTTATGCTGGCTCAGGTTTTTCAATCAATTAATTTCAATCAATTTTATTTATATAGCGCCAAATCACAACAAACAGTTGCCCCAAGGCGCTTTATATTGTAAGGCAAGGCCATATAATAATTACGTAAAAACCCCAACGGTCAAAACGACCCCCTGTGAGCAAGCACTTGGCGACAGTGGGAAGGAAAAACTCCCTTTTAACAGGAAGAAACCTCCAGCAGAACCAGGCTCAGGGAGGGGCAGTCCTCTGCTGGGACTGGTTGGGGCTGAGGGAGAGAACCAGGAAAAAGACATGCTGTGGAGGGGAGCAGAGATCGATCACTAATGATTAAATGCAGAGTGGTGCATACAGAGCAAAAAGAGAAAGAAACACTCAGTGCATCATGGGAACCCCCCAGCAGTCTAAGTCTATAACAGCATAACTAAGGGATGGTTCAGGGTCACCTGATCCAGCCCTAACTATAAGCTTTAGCAAAAAGGAAAGTTTTAAGCCTAATCTTAAAAGTAGAGAGGGTATCTGTCTCCCTGATCTGAATTGGGAGCTGGTTCCACAGGAGAGGAGCCTGAAAGCTGAAGGCTCTGCCTCCCATTCTACTCTTACAAACCCTAGGAACTACAAGTAAGCCTGCAGTCTGAGAGCGAAGTGCTCTATTGGGGTGATATGGTACTATGAGGTCCCTAAGATAAGATGGGACCTGATTATTCAAAACCTTATAAGTAAGAAGAAGAATTTTAAATTCTATTCTAGAATTAACAGGAAGCCAATGAAGAGAGGCCAATATGGGTGAGATATGCTCTCTCCTTCTAGTCCCCATCAGTACTCTAGCTGCAGCATTTTGAATTAACTGAAGGCTTTTCAGGGAACTTTTAGGACAACCTGATAATAATGAATTACAATAGTCCAGCCTAGAGGAAATAAATGCATGAATTAGTTTTTCAGCATCACTCTGAGACAAGACCTTTCTAATTTTAGAGATATTGCGTAAATGCAAAAAAGGAGTCTTACATATTTGTTTAATATGCGCTTTGAATGACATATCCTGATCAAAAATGACTCCAAGATTTCTCACAGTATTACTAGAGGTCAGGGTAATGCCATCCAGAGTAAGGATCTGGTTAGACACCATGTTTCTAAGATTTGTGGGGCCAAGTACAATAACTTCAGTTTTATCTGAGTTTAAAAGCAGGAAATTAGAGGTCATCCATGTCCTTATGTCTGTAAGACAATCCTGCAGTTTAGCTAATTGGTGTGTGTCCTCTGGCTTCATGGATAGATAAAGCTGGGTATCATCTGCGTAACAATGAAAATTTAAGCAATACCGTCTAATAATACTGCCTAAGGGAAGCATGTATAAAGTGAATAAAATTGGTCCTAGCACAGAACTTTGTGGAACTCCATAATTAACCTTAGTCTGTGAAGAAGGTTCCCCATTTACATGAACAAATTGTAATCTATTAGATAAATATGATTCAAACCACTGCAGCGCAGTGCCTTTAATACCTATGGCATGCTCTAATCTCTGTAATAAAAGGTTTTTGCTGTCTGTTATCTTGACTGAGGTTTTTGTTCTCTGTTATGTTGGTTGAGGTTTGTGCTCTCTTTTTTGAACTGTATTATTATTATTATTGTTACTTACTGTGTGGGTCATACATATTTGGACACTGATGAAGTTTTTCTTTGTGTAATTTTCACAGCACCCTGACTTGCAGTTTTAATTTGAAGGAAAAACACACACGTCCCCTGTGACTTTCAAAATGGATCAGGACTCATGGGACAAACCACAGATATACTAGATACGTTCAACCTGTATAAACGAATTGCCCCGAGGGGATCGTGGCCCCGCTATCTTGGAAGGTTGAAGCGCTGCAGCGGCCTCCTGCTGTCAGTGTTAAATGCATGCTGTGCGCTTGTAATCACTGTCACTTCTGTGGCTGACTTCTCTGCCGTTATCTACATTAAAGACCTGAAAACGTGTGCTTGTTCTCTCTGTTGACTGAGTTTTCTGTTGACAGGAGCTCCACTTTATGCTCCAATCGCAGCCTTAAAGGGCGAAAGCATCAAGAGTTATGATAAATCTGACTTCAGAAATCGAATCTATGTATCTGAATTGACCTAAGTACAAGTTTTCACATCTCAAATGTAAATAACGGCGGAGAAGTCGGGCAGAGAATCGACAGTGATTACAAGCTCAGATCATGAATCAGTGAGAGACCGCTGCAGCGCTTCAACCTTTCAAGACGGTGGGGCCGCGATCCGCTCAGGGGCAGGCTCAATCCGATCTAGTATAACTGTGGGACAAACTATTATTACGTTATTAACTTCACGGGTGCCGCTTTAGTTTCTGTTGATGTTCACTGCAGCACTTTGCACTTTCCTCAGGTGTTTTAGGGAACTTCCTGTTTTTGGGTCTGAGGATGTTCTTGATCTGGTCAACTGCTGTGAAGCCCTTTTTCTTCTCACTTTCTCATGGAAAGAATTCTTCTCTTTGTCCAGCTGTTGAAGGTCCTGAGGTGAGAGAACATAAACTGCTGGTTTGGCCACGCCCTCCTGACTCGTCTGGTTGTCACGCTGGTGATGTTTGGCCTCACTGGTGCTTGTTGGACTTCAGACTGACAGCAGATTTTAAATGTGACACTTGACATTAACAGGAAATGGAATTCAGATGGACAAGAAACAGCTGTTATACTTTATAAATCTGTCCAACACTGATCACGTGATGTGAGCCAATCAGAATACTTAAATTCAGCTTTGTTGTATATTAAACGGTTTTTATTGGGCGTCTGGGCTGATCCACGGTGACGAGAACTGTGTCCGGTCAATCATCCTGGAACTGACTTTTGGGATTGAGAATAAAAAAAGATTAATCTGATCTGAGGGTTTAGAACACAGCAGCTTTTTCATGTTTTAAAATCAAAGACGGTTTTTCAGCGAGCAAAATGTGAAAACAAAACAAATTAACTGAGCTTGTTGTTCGAACAGAAACTGGAGAGGAAACAGATGGTGAGAAGAACAAAATAAACGGTCATCAGCTGCTCCAAACCAGTGAACGCGACATTTAAATGATTATTATTTGTTTGTGAGAATCAGGAGAAGCTGAAATCTGTGACGCATTCAAACATTCACCCTCCTGGCTGCTCCTCTTCATCATCGGCTGGAAATCTAAAAATAGTGGTTACCACAGCAACCGTCTGCAGCTTCAAAGTTACCATGATGACGGCCAGGAGGAGAGGAGGAGAGGAGAATGAGAAAAGGAGATAAGGAGGAGGAGGATGAAAGTGGAGGAACGAGGGAAGGAATCAAGCTGAAACCATCAAGCTGTTTGCTCTCCAGGAGAAACCAGCTCCACCACTTTAAACCTTGTTCTCAAGCAGTCAGACGTCTTTTGAGACTTTGTCTTAAAATGATTTGATGTCTAAATCATTTTATGAAAATTTGTACAAAACAGAATATATTAATGCAACAATGCAAGATACTTTTCTTGATGGGCTTGATATTCCCAAAATTTCTGAGGATGTTAGAGTCAGTCTTGACCGATCAACTGATATACACGAAATTGATGAAGCTATTAAAGCATTAAAGGCTGGCAAAACGGCAGGGCCTGATGGTATACCCATTGATTTGTATAAACACTTCAAAGATAAATTGGTGAAGCCTCTTTTGGACATGTATAATGAATGCTATAAAAACGGAAGCATCTCTAAATCAATGAAAGAATCTTTAATAATTTTACTTCCTAAACCAGGAAAGCCAAATACTAAATGTGAAAATATGCAGCCTATAAGTTTGATTAATACAGACACCAAAGTTCTGTTTAAGGTACTGGCAAGGCGATTGGAGGGTGTGCTTCCCAGCATTGTGGTGGATGATCAAAATGGGTTTATTAAAGGTAGACAGGGATTTCACAATGTGCGAAGATTATTTAATATTCTTCATGACCAAAAAGGTGCAAAAGATACAGGCCTTCTCTCGCTTGATGCGGAGAAGGCCTTTGATAGGATTGAATGGCCATATCTTTTTGAAGTTATCGATAGATTCGGAATTGGGAAATATTTTTTGCAATGGATTAAATTACTGCATGATTGTCCTGTTGCTGAGGTAATGACAAATGAAGTAATCTCTGAGCCTTTCAAAATCAAGAGAGGCTGTCCTCAAGGGTCACCAATTTAACCACTTATGTTTATTCTAGCTATTGAACCACTCGCGATAGCCATAAGATCGAGTGAACAAATACAAGGCATTAGTATTGGTTGCAAGGAACACAAAGTTGCTCTATTTGCTGACGATATTATTCTATTTTTGAAAAAACTAGAGATAACACTACCGGCAATCAAAGATCTGTTATATAAATTTGGTAGCTTTTCAGGGTTAAAGTGAACACAACAAAATCACAATTAATGCTTCTCAAATCAGGGGATAACCAAAATAATCAATGTGTTTGATGTTACCCCTGGTTTTACTTATCTAGGGATTAAAGTTGTGCCTTTGATAGAAGATATAGTGAAAATTAATTATTCAAGTATAGTAGAATCTTCTTCTAAGGATTTGGAACATTGGATGACGCTACCTATATCCCTTTTAGGCAGTGTTAACATTCTGAAAATGAATATAGTACCTAAATGTTTGTATCTATTTCAAAATATTCCCCTGGCGCCACCTGTTGGAATGTATACTAAAATGTCAGCGTTAATTAGGAAATTTATTTGGAATAAGAAATGTTAAGAAATGTTAATAAGAAATGTTCTGTCATTATTATACCTCCCATTTGACACTGGGGGTTTGAAATGCCCCAGTATCTATTGGTATTATCTGCCTACTCAGTTAAGAACAATCATGTTTTATTTCAACTCTCAGAATTCTCCCTCTTGGGTGGCTATTGAATCCAGCTATGTTGCCTTATCATTGAATTTATATTTGTATTCTGAGCAACCAAAACAGCTTAAGGCTAATACCAATAACCCAATAATCCGAAATATGATTGATGTATGGTATACTGTAAAAGAATTAATGAATATGGATAACAATATCTCACAATTTAGCCCTATCTGGGGAAATGCGCTATTTAAACCAGGAAACATGGATGCAGGTTTCCGTATCTGGGCTAGGAAGGGACTTGGGAAAATTGGGGACCTTTTTAGAGATGGAGTAATTATGTCTTTTGGGGAATTAATCCTGAAATTCATTTTCATTTTCATTTATTTATTTATTTCATTCATTTAAAAGAAAAAAAAAAACAGAAAAGCAGAAATAAAGCATCTCCATTACCAGAATGAAAAGGAGCAGAGAGAAGAACAAGTCTTATATTTTCTGCCCCTTTTTACAATACAATCTTTCAATATCCAGCGTCATTTTTCAACATTATTTAACAGATTGTATTTCTTTAACTTGTCACATACCACTGACTTATTTCATAATTATGACCATTATTAAATAGATTACATCTCTGACAGGTTACATTTTTAAACTTAAAACATTTTATACATTATTAACAAATTACATTTTTTTTTAACTTCCTTACAGCCCACTAACTTATTTTATAGTTTCATACTTACTTAATACATCTAGTTTAATACGTTTTTTAAATAATTTAAGCGACCTTAATTCTTTAATTTCTTTGTTGAGATTGTTCCATAATTTTACACCATTTACTGCAATACTCCGTTCTTTTACTCTGGTTCTGTATCTTGGTTTTCTAAAGACTTCTATTCCTTTCAGTTTATAACTACTTACTCTTTTCTCAAACATATTTTGAATGTTTGTTGGTAAAGTATTTTTATTTGCTTGGTACATTGTTTGTAATATTTTCAAATCGACCAAATCACGAAATTTAAGTACCCTATACTTAATGAACAATGGATTAGATGGATCTCTAAAACCACTGTTGCTAATCACCCTTAAAGCCCTTTTCTGCAGAATAAACAAAGGTTGTATATAAGTTGTATATGTTGATCCCCAGATTTCTACACAGTAAGTTAAATATGGGAAAATCAATGAATTGTACAATGTTAATAAACCATAACTATTTAATGAATATTTTACTTTATGCAAAACAGCAATGGCTTTCGCTATTTTTCCTTTTATGTAATTTATGTGTGACTTCCATGTAAGATCTTCATCAATTATGACTCCTAAAAATTTCATTTCTTTTACCCTTTGTATATCCATTCCATCTATTTGTAATGACACGTTATATTTTTTTTGCTCTGTCATTAAACAATATGAAATTTGTCTTATTAATATTTAGTGACAGTCTGTTTATATCAAACCAATGTTTAACCTTTTCCAATTCTGTTTTTATCACTTGTGCTACTTCCTGTATATCTGATCCAGAGTAAAACAGCGTTGTATCATCAGCAAATAAAATGCTACCAAGCACATTAGATACATTCACAAAATCATTGATATACAAAATAAACAGTTTGGGTCCAAGTACTGATCCTTGTGGTACTCCATAAGCAATATTACACAATTCTGATTTGATATTATTTATCTGAACAAACTGTTTTCTGTTTTCTAAGTAGCTTTTTACCCACTGATGTGCAATACCTCTTATTCCATATTGTTGTAACTTGTGAAGCAGTCTTGAGTGGTCTATAACATCAAAAGCTTTTTTCAAGTCAATAAAAATACTTACAAAATAATCCTTATTTTCTATTGTTGTTGATATTTTCTCTATTAATTCCATAATTGCCATAGCTGTCGAATGTTTTGTTCTGAATCCATACTGAGCATTATTTAAAATATGATGTTTCTCAGTGAATTTATCCAACCTTGTCACAAAAACTTTTTCCATAATTTTAGAAAACTGTGGAAGCAATGATACTGGCCTGTAATTAGAGAATTTATGTTTGTCTCCATTTTTATATAATGGGACTACCTTGGCAATTTTCATTTCATCTGGAAAAATCCCTGTTGACAGAGACAGATTGCAAATATAAGTAAATGGTTCAATAACAGTTTCTATTATACTTTTTACAGTCATCATGTCTAAATCTTCATGGTCAGTTGATCTTTTGCTTACACAGTTTTTTACAATATTTCTTATTTCATCTTTTTCCACATTGTCAAGGAAAATACTATTGACCGTATTTACAAGTGTATGTAATGTATCTTCTGCTATTGGTTTATTTCCCACCAGACGTGATCCTACATTTGAAAAATAATCATTAAACCCATTTGCCACTTCTTTTATGTCATATATCTCTTTATTTTCTTTGACAAAGTAATTTGGAAAAGTTGCTTTCGCTCCATCACTTTCAATCACACTTTTTATAATTCCCCATGTTACCCTCATATTATCTTTATTCTTATTTAATTGTTCACTATAATAATCTTTTTTTTGTTTCCTAATTATTGTCAATAGTTTATTTTTATATTTTTTGTATCTGTGTTCTGTTTCCTTTGTTTGCATTTTTAAAAAGCACCTGTATAAATAGTTTTTCTTTGCACAAGCATTTTTTATTCCCTTTGTCAGCCATGGTTTATTTACTCTTTTCTTACTAATTTCTATTAATTTACAGTTTTTATTATATGATTTCATCAATATTTTCATAAATGAGTTATATGCTACATTAACATCACTGACATAAACTTCTTCCCAATTTTGATTTTTAAGATCATATTTTAATGCCTCTAAGGCTTTTACTGACTTGTCTCTTTTAAAGTTTATAACAGTTTTTTTCTTGTACCTATTTTTATATTTAAATATTGAAAAGACTGGTAAATGATCACTAACATCTGTCATCAAGATCCCATTCCTGATAATTTCATCTGTTCTATTTGTAAATATATTGTCGATTACCGTTGCACTTTGCGATGTGATTCTGGTTGGTTTTGTTATCAAGTGGAATAACCCCAAACTATACATTGAATTCACAAAATCACTTATTCTTTGGCAACTGGAGCTCTCTATGTTAATGTTAAAGTCTCCACATATAAAAAGTGTTTTGTTTTTAATTTGATGGAATAGCTCTATTATTCTATCTGTAAATTTCACAACACAAGTGTCTGGTGCTCTGTATACACAACTGATTAAAATATTTTTAGATGTTTCATGTACAAGTTCCACTGTTACAATTTCTATGACATCATCCACAGTTGTCATTTCTTCTACAATTGTACATATCAGATCTGCCTTTATGTACAGAGCAACACCACCACCCCTTTTATATCTTCTGTTCACAAAATACAGCTCATATCCCTCTATTTGAACATCAGTCATGAGATCATCATTAAGCCAAGATTCAGTGATTGCAACAATATTAAATTTATTTTTAAACTGATTTAAATAATCTTTTATTTGCGACATTTTACAATACAAGCTTCGACTGTTTATATGTAAGAGTGACAGGGTATCTTCTGCAATTTTTTTACTATTTAGCTGTTCTACCGTATAATACTCACAACCAATCGTTTTTAAGTCAAATATACTTTCATCAATATTAGTGTCTATGTCATATATTTTATCCTCTGTTTCCATGTTTGATCAGATTTTTTTTGTTGGTCCAATTACCAACAGATGTTATATTTGATTGTCTATTCAGGTCTGTATTTTTTAAGGTTCTCCATGTTTTTGATTTGTATACCGTTTGTTCCTTCTTTCACTCTAATCCACACCCTACAATTCCAGACCCATGTAGCAACAATGTGCTTCTGTTTTTTTAATAGTCTTGCTTCCCTAGCAATATCTGCATTTTTTTTTGTTAAATGCTCATTTATATAGACACTTGTTCCTTTCAAATTCTTTGCCTGTCTTAATACTTCATTTTTATATTTTCTGCTTGTAAATCGTATAACAATGTTAGACAGTTTATTTTTTCTATCTTTAGTTGGAACAGTATAGCAGTCTGATATTGTGTCTTGATGGATGTCAACACCATTTTGATATAAAAAGTTTGTAACTTGCTGTTCCAATGATTGTTGTTCTTCAGGTGGTGCATCCTCCCCACTGGTTCCACCAGAATCCACCACCCTTGCATATGTCCGATGCCTTGTTTCTAGTCCAGATATTATAACATCATCTTTTCTAGTGAATTGTTCAAGTTCATCTACACGTTGTTCAAGTTTCTTGATGATCTTGTCCTTCTCTTTAACCAGTTTTTGGAGTTCTTTAATCTCCACCGTCAGCTTGTCTAAATTAGACATGTCTTTTAATATCTGGTTTATTGAGGTCTTTATCTCCTCTATATTTTCCTCAAGTTTCTCCGTTTTCTTGGGTGGTGCCATGTTAACTATCGTGGCTTAGTATAGCCACTGTTAATTGCAAAAAAACAATTTTCACCCGTAACCTCCACCACCACAGGTCCGGTCACCGCACACCAACCCTCCCCGTTGCTAACCTCGTTCACAGGCGCCCCCAGCCTCGGTCGTAGCCGCTGCTAGCCACGGATGTAGCCGCCATCAGCCAGGAATGTAGCCGTAGGCGGCCTCAATGTTCCACGCAAACATTTTTTTTAAATACTTGCAAATTCGGAACTTTTTAGCTTCAATGCAAAAGCAGTCTATCCAAATTCCAACCCTTAATCCCTTAGAAGAGTTGATTACAAAAAGTTGCACAAAGAAAGGGTTGATTTTGTTGTTTTATAATTGGCTTATTACAGGTTCCCCTGAAACATCTTTTTCTAAACTTGCATCCTGGACGGACTTGACGGACTTGAATGTCGACATGTCCGAAGATGATTGGAGAACAACTTGTCTCAGATCTCAAAAACAATCATTTAATACTAATTTAAAATTAATACAATATAATTGGATAATACAAACATATGTAACCCCGGTGAAATTGAATAAATACAATTGTAGAATTCCTGACACATGTTTCAAGTGTGCAGAAGCCAGAGGGACATTTGTGCATTGTATTTGGGAATGTGAAAGGATTCAGGACTTCTGGCAGGAGGTGATGAATATAACTAGCCAAATTGTAGGCATGCGCATCCCTTTTGATGCCAAGATGATTATATTTCATTTATATTCAAAACATGCTAAATTGAGACCTCATCAACTTAAACTGGTAAATTACGCTATCTTGCAGGCTAAATGTTTGATATCATTAAATTGGAAAAAGTCTCAACCTCCTGCTATAGGAGCTTGGATTAAGTACATGGCGGACTGTATGGCTATGGAAAAAAATTACATATTTTCTTAAGAACAGACTGGATTCATATGAGGACATTTGGAAAGCATTTGCAGAATTTATCAAAAAAGAAGATATCGGACAATTCCTACAGAAGTAAATCTTAATTTGTTTTTTATTTACAATTTGTGTCTTCATCAGTGTATATAAGATGTCATGCAGCCTCTATTTGTGTGTGGTTAATATATATATATATATATATATATATATATATATATATATATATATATATAGTTATTTATATGTTGACTGGAGAGAGCGGGGTGGGAGGGACCGGGTATGATTTTGAAAAATAACGTTGTGTAATTGTAATACTTATTGTATGTTGTTGCAGAATAATAAAAATATTGTTAAAAAAATGATTTGATGTCATCTCATCGACACTGAAAGAAAAAAAGATTCTCACTGGCGTGCCGTAAGTGGGCGGGGCTAATGCTTGAATCACAAATTTATTTGTTCATTCATTTTCAAGTTCAATCAAAGGTCACGGGGGTGGAGCCTATCCCAGCAGTCACCGGGCGTTACTGGAAAATGTCAAAATACCTGTTTAATTATTAATCTTATCAAAGTAACACAATTTAATAAGTGTCATAGAAAAAGTGACCCGTGTGTGTGTGTGTGTGAGATTCCTGATGTTTTCCATCCGGGTTATAATGTTCAAGGAGCAGATACGGGAGCAGGTGGTGCACGTACACATGAATATTATTCACATGAAATTTTCAACTTAAAAGTCAAATTCAATAATTTCAAAAGTGTTTTCTTGCTCTAAATGAACCACGTTGGGTAACAGGTGCGACTGTGGAGCCGTTGTGCAGAAGTGTAGCAAATGCAGCATCCACTGGTATGAAGGTAAGAAACATCATGTTGCCCCCACTTTGACCAAGAACTCTCTATCGCCCCTTGGTGGTTGGTTTAGGTACACAGCCCTATGCTGACTGTATCAGTCAGTACTAATTAACAACTCTAAGTCTGATGCAGAAATTCAGCAAACTTTCAAAGGCTTTTTTTTTCATATATCAGAGACAGTTTTTTTTTTTCATAAATATTTACTGCCCCCCCGAAAATCTCCCTAATGAAAATACTTTTAATATACAACCCCTGGCAAAAATTATGGAATAACCAGCCTCGGAGGATGTTCATTCAGTTTAATTTTGTAGAAAAAAAGTCTAAAAAAGTAACCGTTACTGACTGCCACAATCTTTTCTTGATTTCTTATAGTTTCTTAAAGCCAGAAAGTTGCCATTTGAAATGACTTTAGTTTTGTGTCATGTCTGTGATCTGCTTTTTTTCTACAAAATTAAATAACTGAATGAACATCCTCTGAGGCCGGTGATTCCATAATTTTTGCCAGGGGTTGTATAATGAGAATGCGTTGGGACGTCATCGGTTTCCATGCATCAGACTTCCAGAGTGGTTAAACAGCGCCTGTTTGGATCAGCTCCAGAACTAAAATGTCATGTTGCATGTTTTGCATTGGTAGTATGTTGTTTGTTGTTTTTCCTCCATTATCTGCAAAAGCAGAAAGAATAACGTGAAAACAGCAAAATAAAATCAACACAGACTTTCTGACGATTGAGCGGTTTAGCGCTCTGCACTCTTCTTTGTTGGTTTCATCTTATGTGTGTTTGATTACTTTTTTCTCTTTGACCCAACCTACAGTCGCCTCATCCAATCAAAGTCCATGCTCAGGACAAGTCTGATCAATGATCGGGCTGTGAATCACGGAACATCACCATTTTCTGAAATTCACAAAATATTTAAATTTCTGGTACAAAGTGAGGTGAACTTACCGCTGCCGCGCAGCTGGCAGGTTGATGAGTGAAGCTGCTCAGTGCGTTGATCTGATGAGTCGACGTGTCCCGGATCAGCTCGTCTGTCGGCTGTGGGATCAGGTGACCTTTGCACCATCATCAGCAAACAGCCACAGAAGTCAGCAACCGCTCACATGGAGCTCAGCTCACACATGAAAACAATCTTCAGATGGATTTAATGACCACAAGCCCAAAAACAGACACACTGATCAGCCGTGTGGCCGCTCTCTTACCGACCTAAATTAAATTACACAGAACAGCATTTCAACATAGTCAAACTCTAATTTGTGTAACCATGGTGACAGCCCACGTATTCCCAAGTTTACACCAGAAATGCTCAAAAATATGCACACAAAAAAATTTATGTACAAAGAAGAGTTGCATTTTTTTCCTGTACAAACTGTGCAAAGCATGTTAAACCTTATGATATTAGCTTAAATATTTCCCAGCATGCCTTAGGGCCCCTTCACACATACTGCAAATTTGGTCGAATTGTGCATTAAGTGCACATGAAGCAGGAATCGTATGCAAACCGTGTAATTTCGTAGCTGCCTCAAACACCTCATACACTTGTTGCTACATCTATTTGCGCACACCAGCAGCTGAAAGACAGAGTGTGCGCTGTGTGAACCCATCGAACCCTCTCGCAGCAGGTGTCACCAAATTCCAACTGACGCATGAACATCTAACACCACTCGCATGGCACTTAGAAAATGTGGGACCAGTCGCATTCTTGGCACTACAACAGACTGCAGACAATCACTGTCGTACTCCCCGTGAAATTTGCCTAACTGCCCCACGAGTGTGGCTTTGGTGTGTGTGCTGAACTGACAGGAGGTGTGGCCACCAACAGAAGCTGCTGTGGGGATCTGTCATTCTGGACATCCCAGCTGGACAACAGGTACTGTGTTTGGACAGACATAGACTAACAACTGACCGCTGTGATGCCTGTGTGTCTGTTTGCTGTCATCAAGTGGACATAAATAAAAACATATATCACTGTGGCGACAGGCAGCCTGTCATATGGACAAGCAGCCCCCAGGTTGAAACGGACCGTCAGATTAGAACACGCAGCAGGTGATCCGACTGTCATGTCACCCACGTGAGCTCTGTTCCACATGACGCGGTGTCCTGCGGCGCGCTGTCCACAAGACACACGTGTCGGCAAGACGCACGTGGGCCAGTAGGACACGCGGCAACAGATGTGGACATGAATGAGACGAGCGAACTGCTTCTCATTCATGCGATTTCATGACTGTACGTCAGTGAACATGGGTCATCTACAGAGGAACAGACGGATCATATTAGTATTGCTCGATCGATAAGAGGGAATTAATACAGTGTGATGTTTTTATATGGTGCGTCGTTTTAAATTTTTTTTTTTAAATATGTCCATGTGCTTACTGAGTGTTAAGCAACTTTTACAGGACAGTGATGGTAGCTCTCTTGGTAAAGTTTCTGAATGAAATCAGAGCTTTTGGAAGACATGTTTTTTTTTTTGTTTCAGCTTTCTGCTTTGTGACTTCATCATCAGTCAATTACAAATACTGACCATTATGAGCTTTTGTTAAAATCTGTATCTCAGGGGTCACCAACCCAGTTCCTGGTGTGGAGAGCTCCGCCCTGTATGTTTTCCATGTCAACCTACTCAAGTCACACCTGTTGTTTTTAAAAAGTGGTGTCTTCCAGCTGTTGATTGGCTGAGCACACCTGATAGTTAATTGCCTGAGAGTGGATCAGGGAGAGTTAGAAAACATGCAGAGCAGGTGCCCTCCAGGAACAGGGTTGGTGACCCCTGAGATACAGGTTTACTGAATTTGATATTATTTGATATCACTGGGTGTGCTGACAAAACTTGTAATGTCAACAAAAAGCACAACCTGTTTATTTGATCCCATACCAACAAAACTGTTTAAGGACCTGTGGCCCACTCTTGGGCCGACTGTGCTGGAAATGATTAATCTCTCATTAACTTCTGGATCTGTTCCTAAATGTTTCAAATCTGCAGTGATTAAACCATTACTTAAGAAATCTAATCTTGACCCTTGTGTATTGAAAAACTATCCGCTGATATCAAATCAGATTTGATACTGTGGATCATCATATTTTACTCAATAGGCTGGAGAATCATTTTGGGATTACTGCCCGTGCATGGTCAACATCGTACCTGTTCAGTCACTCTTACTGTGTTTTGTGCAATGGAACTTCCTCTGATCTTAGGGACATGAAGTTTGGGGTTCCGCAGGGATCCATTTTAGGCCCCCTGCTTTTTTCCCTTTATGTAGCACCCCTTGAGAATATACTGCAGCATTTTGGGATTGCCTTTCATTGCTATGCTGATGACACCTAATTGTACATGCCAATAACTGCTGGTAATCTCATTCACAAAAAATCTTTGGAAGATTGCCTTGCATCAGTGAGAAGTTGGATGTCTAGTAACTTCCTACTTTTAAAGTCTAATAAGACTGAAATTATGGTTCTTGGTCCAGCAAGGTATCAGCATCAATTTGATCAGCTAGCACTTAGCTTAGGTTTGTGTGTTATACATCATCAGGGTTGGGAGGGTTATTGTAAAAATGTATTCCGATACAGTTACTAGTTACCCATTGAAAAATGTAATCAGTAACGTAATCCAAGTACCATAATATTAAAGTAATGTAATTTGATTACTTTCAATTACTTCTGGATTACTCCAATATCAAATATGCTAATACAGACAAAAGAAACTAAATAGAAACAGTCTTGACCACATAGTACAGTTTATTAAGCAAAAATAAAACCATTTCTTTTCCATGACATGCTCTGTTTTACTTCATATTATGAATTAAGAGCACCACAATATTGTTTTAAACACACCCAGTGTTCACCTGCTAAATTTTCAACAAAAAATACCAAACAAATGAAGGATAATGAAAACTCAGGTGGTGTGCGGATGGATTTTCTAATTAAAAGTGGCAGAACAATATACAAAACAAAAAAAAAGTCTGCTACTTGTTCAGTAAATTTGCACCATGTTTAACATAGTCCACTTATTGAACTTTCTAAATAAGAACAACATAATGAAAACCATTAAGTAAATCCTGTAAGTAAGGGGGCGTGGTCAACATTTTAATTCCGGGCAAGTTAGTGATTTGCGTGCACAGAAGAAACAGGTGGAATATTCCGGAAAGCTGTGCATGTTGGCAAAGCCACAAACGGAGGAACAAGGGAGACAATATTTCCTTCCATAAGTAAGTGGTTTTGGTTCTTCTTGTCACTTTGTCTGTGATATTTGGATGATAAACAGCTGATGTTTCCTGCCGTACCTGTGTCACCCGATGACACGGACCATTAACTCTTCACTTATGTCTAGTTGATATTTTCCACTGCTAGACCAATGTCTAGTTAAAATACTTGTTGTTAGTGATTAAACTTGTTCAACGAGACTGGGGATTGCACCTTAAAATAATGAGATTATAATGACCCGCGCTGTGCCGCTCACAGTCACACCCACACACAGAGATGTGCACCCACACCACTGACTTCAGGAATGAAACTTGGTCAGTAAAGGATAATTGTGTTAAAATATAACATACAGTGGTTCCTCGTTGCAATAGGTGAAATCAGCGAAGTAGTCAGCGTTATTTTTTACAATTATTATAGATGTTTTAAGGCTGTAAAACCCCTCACTACACACTTTATACACTTTTCTCAAACAGGCATTAACATTTCCTCACTTTTCTCTCGTGTGTAAACACTCTCAAAGTTCAAACCTTAGTAGAAAAGTAAGACCAACCTGTTTTCAGGCCCAAACATTTGTTTGAGAAATAAAAATAGAACGTTTTCCTACAAATAATTATGATGGCTTTTAGACCTAACAAATTTAATTTTAACGATCAACCTACGAGGTTGGACACATAAGAAATTATTAATAGTGACTGACCAGTATTTCACAGTTCCTCTGATCACACCTCTTCGTCCTGGTGTCGCTCCGCTGTCACGTCTTTTTCCACTGAGTCACACCTCGCTGCAGGTGTCTTTTTCCCAGTGAAGAACACAGCTATGGGTAGTTGTTGGCACTCTTTTTTTCTTCTGGGCAAGAAGATTCTTAGAAACAAAAAAACAGTACTCTCCCTTCGCGGTGCCACGACCGGCCTGCTTGATGAGGACGCAGAACACAATGCGCTGTAAAAAAAAAAAAAAAAAAAAAAAAAAAAAGCATGCAAAATTGGATTAAAAAAATCTGTGAAACTGTGATGCCGTGAAAGGTGAACTGCATTATAGCGAGAGACCACTGTATATATAAATGTATTGTAATGGTTTTAGGAGCCGCAGCAGCAGCAGGATGCCTCAGCAGATTGAACAGCGCAGATCCGTGTAACTTTCAACACTAATATTTGGGAATGTGTGTGTGTGTCCGAGTAAGTTTAATACTTTCCTGACATAATTTTATGTAATTTAATTTTATTGGCTCGATATCCAGGTCAAAATGGCATTTTTTTAACACGAGCATTTTTCTGAGTGTGTCCAGTCGCGGATCTCCATTGAAAATGCATTAACATCCAGGAACTTTATCAATATTTTGCCCGGTTAGGAGATGTCATTTCGCTGTCCATGAAGGGTTTGTTTTCGTTTCAAAGGAAAAAAAATATTATATACAGATATCATAAAATGCATTAAAATTGTAATCCTGCGAAGTAATCCCCATTTTTACTAAATATACCTGTAATCTGAATACGTCTTTTTCTGTAACTGTAGCGGAATACAGTTACCTTTTTTGTATCCTAATTACGTAACGCCGTTACATGTATTCCGTTACTCCCCAAGCCTGTACATCATATGGACAAAGTGAGGAATCTTGGGGTAATTTTCGATCCTATATTGTCTTTTGACCTTCACATTAGAGACATTACAAGGACTGCTTTCTTCCATTTGCGAAATATAGTGAAGATTCGTCCCATCCTGTCTATGGCTGATGCTGAGACTTTGATTCATGCATTTGGCTCTTTTAGATTGGACTATTGTAATGCTCTATTTTCTGGTTTAGCGCAGTCCAGTATTAGGGGTCTTCAACTGGTTCAAAATGCTGCTGCCAGACTTTTGACACAAAGCATAAGGTTTAACCACATTACTCCCATTCTGGCATCCCTACTTTGGCTTCCAGTCCCTGCAAGATTGGATTTTAAGGTACTGTTATTAGCTTATAAAATTGTGCAAAATTGGACTTGCGCCTCCCTATCTGGCTGAATTGGTAAGCCCCTATGTACCATCTTGGGCAGGGTGCAGAACTTTTATGTGTTCCCAGGGTGAATAAAAAGTCTGCCGGTCACAGAGCTTTCTCTTACCGTGCCCCAGCTCTGTGGAACGATCTCCCAGCACATATACAAGTGCGTATGTGTGCATATGACAGTCGGATACTGTGGAGACTTTTAAATCACGCTTAGACTCATTTGATTTCCTTGTCTTATTCTTGTGTTCTTTTATGGTTTTGTCTTTTTATTGTTTTAAAATTTTTGTTTTTATTATGCAGTGTGAAGCACCTTGAGACAATCTCATCACGAAATGGTGCTATATAAATTAATAAATTTGACTGTGTACATTTGCTGATGATGTGATTGTGTTTCCTGACAGTGTGATTGTGTGTTGGCTAATGATGTGATTGTGTGTTTTCTGATGATATGATTGTGTGTTTCCTGATGGTGCAGTTATGTTTGCTGATGATGTGATTCTGTGTGCATTTGCTGATAGTGTGATTGTGTTTCCTGATGATGTGATTGTGTGTTTCTTGATGATGTGATTGTGTTTGCTGATGGTGTGATTGTATGCTTGCAGATGATGTGATTGTGTGTGTGTGTGTATGTTTGCTGATGATGTGACTGTGTCTTTGCTGATGATGTAATTGTATGTTTGCTGATGATGTGATTGTGTGTGTGTTTACTGATGATGTGATTCTGTGTGTGTTTGCTGATGGTGTGATTGTATTTCCTGATGATGTGATTGTGTTTGCTGATGGTGTGATTGCATGCTTGCAGATGATGTGATTGTGTGTGTGTGTTTGCTGATGATGTGATTGTGTGTGTGTTTGCTGATGATGTGATTGTGTGTGTATGTTTGCTGATGATGTGACTGAATTTGTTGTGAATTTCTGTATGTAACAAGGAAGTGCAGAAGTTCACAATTAAACCTGTAGTTTTTAATTCATCTCATGGAGAAAATACAGAACACAGACCATTGGTAAAAATACAGACGTATTCAGAAAGATGTACAGCTGGTTTTTAGTCATGTCTGACAGTTTAAGTTTAACATTTTTATACACATGTAGAGCTGCATGTTAACTTGTGAGACATTTAACTAACTTGTCGCGTGGCTACATCTGTCACATGAATAAACGATAGAAAACTGAATAAATGACATCATTTTAGTTTGAAACAAACAGGAGTCACTGTTTACCAGATATACCAGAACACTGCACAAAATATGTTTCAGTTTGTCTGGGTTTGTGAAAACCTACACGTCAAAGGTCATTAGTTCACATTTCTCGACAGCAGGGAAACGTCTTCCACAGCTTCACTGTGTACACCCACAAAAAGGCCAAAAAACAAAAAAAGTCCCAGAGTTCAGTAAATGTTGGGACTTTACAAAAAGCTCTTCTGCTATTTGATGCTACTATAAATGTGCACATATATAACTTTAGTGCTCTTAGATACAATTTCATACAAAGTAATGTACAAACATTTGCACAATTCTTCAACACAGTTACAAACTGTCAGAGCATTAGCATCACAACTCCAACAAATCCTGAAAAAAACAGTCTTTATGACATCATAGATCAACATGAGGGTGAGGTGCACCAGTCAGACAGCGTGCTTTAAAAGCAGCAGAGCAAATAAAAAACAAAAACATAAAACAGTAAAACCTCAGTTAACTAGTATCTGAATTGGTTTGATTTAATTCAAACTGGTGCAGCGCCCCCTACATGTGGCAGATATATTGACAAGCAATGAGCCAAGCCATCACTGAGAAAAAGAGAAAGTTCTTTATGATGCCATTTCATCTCTAATAGCACAAAAGAGCTCTTTGTTGCAGTGTCAAACTAGATTTTTAGAATTTCCTGATTTTGCAGCCTTTTCTGAAACAAACCCAAAATCTTCTGGTTTTGATTTCCACTGAAACACAAATGTTATGTTTTCCAGTGGTTCTGAAACAATAATTTACCCTCTGAGCTTCATTAATGAGGCGGATATGCAGACTTAAAGATCAGTATTTGTTTTTCACAGAATAGACTTTCACCTGAAATAACCTCAAGCTTTGAAATGTTTTCAGATGGCCGCGATCACTGAACGACTGATCCCGACTGGTTTTTATCCAAAGACACCGATCCCTTTTACCACCAGTCCTACTGTCGTTAACGTGTTAAAGTTTGTATCTGATTGTTTTATTTGTTTTATTAATGACTGTTTTGTGTTACTGCTATAATGACTGGTTTGTGTTATTGTTCCGGTGACTGGTCTATATTATTGTTCTGGTGACTGGTTTGTGTTATTGTTATCAGTGGTGGGTCCAGATAACCAAAAAATTAACTTCGATAACAGATAATGAGATAACTGAAAAGTTATCTTTAATAAAGTTAAAACGATAAACCACCCAAAAATGTATCGGAAGTTACAGATAACCGATAAATTCCAGTATTGTCTCCAGTACACTTGCAACTACTAACAAGCTGATTTTGAGTTTAACACCACGATCACTTGGAAGCATCAAAAGCGACAACAGACCCAAACAATGAGTCAGTACTTCTGCCTTTGAGTGTCCTGCCCCCTGCTGGAAGCTCCAGTTTACTACATGGCTTCCAGCACAAACTCAGCTGAGAGGAGCTACAAAGCTCAACTCTCTACTCAATCACAACGCTGCCGTCAGGCCGAGGTCTTGGAAAATAAAGCAGAGCTGAGTTATGGTTTGGTTTATAAATAAAATGAATACTGATAGAATAACTCCATTAATGTCAATTCTGTCATTTATGCAAAGTTAAGATATAACATATATCTTTTAATGTTGAATAATGCACTAATTGATCTCTGCTCTCTTCCACAGCATGTCTTTTTCCTGATTCTCTCCCTCAGCCCCAACCAGTCCCAGCAGAAGACTGCCCCTCCCTGAGCCTGGTTCTGCTGGAGGTTTCTTCCTGTTAAAAGGGAGTTTTCCTTCCCACTGTCACCGAGTGCTTGCTCACAGGGGGTCGTTTTGACCGTTGGGGTTTTTCTGTAATTATTGTATAGCTTTTGCCTTACAATATAAAGCGCCTTGGGGCAACTGTTTGTTGTGATTTGGCGCTATATAAATAAAATTGATTTGATTTGATTTGATAATTCTGAAGTTTTGTAACAAACAGACAGATGGCATTCTGGGTAAAATGTGCCTCCGCTAACACTGATTGGTTGACTCATTCATTCTATGTAAACCAACACATTAATGTGAGGTGTGTTGTGTGTTGGTGTTTACAGATAAATGTGCTTTTATAAAATATGCCATTTTTATTTTCAAAAAAATAAAATAAAATAAAGCCAAGTTGTAATTAGATAACCGTCTGATATAACCAGTGTCAAAATAAATAGAACACTGCCATGATCTACTAGTGCCAGTGCGAGTTTTGGCCTTTTATCAGCTGATTTTTCATTCATGCGAGAATTTTTTGGATCGCACAGTTTCAGGTTAATCGCGCGTCCTGCATCGTTTATACATGGAGTAACGAGCTGCGTTTAACATCTCACAACCACCTCCTGATTGGTGATCATATGTTCAGATGAAAATCAAACCTGTTTGATATTCTGGTCGGCCGTCATGAGGGTATCCCGCTGCTGAAGCACTAAGCGTCCAACCTCTCGCACTGTGCCTGTGCAAACACCGCAGACCTGTAATGTTTTTTTTTTGTTTTGTTTTTTTAAACTTTGATGTCTCCCATCGAGAGTTTTTGTAAATTAAGTTTAAAAAAAAAGCTTCTGTTTACATTTTGCTTCTGGAAACACGAGTCCGACGTGTGGTTTTTGAACGTACAATGTGTGTGAGAACATAAATTGTGCGCTCTGAACTTTTACACCGTGCAGTTCTGTGGTACAGTTTGAGCTGGAACCGAGTACAGTGATTGAAAACATCTGCCCAGTTTCAGGGCAAATACTGCCATGAACACTACTGGACAGTAGATGGCAGTAGAGACCTTGAAAACTTGCCATAACAAAATTCCAGATAATCTGTGTCTGCTACTCTGCTATGTTTAAGATGCGTTGAATTTAATAAACACAACTGTTTTAGGCACTAGAGTTTAATGCTGTTGTCCGTGGAGCCTGATCAGAGTGTCTCAAATGCATTTCTCATGTTGTGAACGTACTGAGATTACCCTATCATACCCATAATGCACATGGACACAGCATGCCCACACTAAAACCTTAAAAATTAGTGCATTACTTTAAAACTAAAACATGTATCTGATATTTTCACCTTATAAAACTTCAGACATGACGTTAATTTAAATAACTTGTCCAAAATTAGCTTGGTTCAAATTTGAACCATAAGTTAAAAATGTATGCCTCTGGATGCCTTGGGTGATATTGCCCTTGTATCAGTATGGGGTTAAAAGAAATGAGTTTTTTTTTTGGGACCAGTTCTCCTTTGCTTGCAGAGGATAGAGCGGTTTCTTCAGGAACCGGCTCTCCTCTGTTTGTAGAAGGTAGAACTACACATCTGCTACAAAACATTTAACAGGTAGGTGTTCAATTGATTTTAAATTTTATAAGTGTTTGTAGCTGTTCAGCTTTGTTTACCACGTTAACAGTTTAAAAATTATCTGACAAAAATTTATCGGAAGCTAATTAGTCCGATAATGGTTTTCAAAGTTATCTGAAAAGATAACACTATGTAACAAATTTTTATTTTTGTTTTGTTCCTGGGTACACAGTGTGTTTTCCTAACCTGTTATGCCTTAAATAAATAGCAAATAGCTGTTATTCCACAGAAACTTTGCTTCTGTGATCAGGACATTGATATTTTGAAATTTGTCTGTTTTCAAGCATATTCTCGATTCGCCTTCACTACTACTGAGTAGTCTTCTAGAATATTCTATAACTGCTAGAACTGTCCAGAATTTTCTAGAAGTTTCCACAATTATCTAAAAATTTCAAGAAACTTTTAGAACTTTTTAGAACGTAAAATAAATAAAATAAAATCAAAGTTTGTGCTGAATGTAGTCATTTTTCCATAGACTTTAGACATAAGCAGTTGAAATATAACACTTAGAAGCCAGGAACAAAAATTGTGTTACATAGTGTTATCCGATAATGAAAACATTATCTTCGATAATTATCGGATTATCGGAACTGTGCCCACCACTGATTGTTATAATGACTGGTTAATGTTAATGTTATGGTGACCTCTTTGTGTTATTTTTCTAGTGACTGGTTTGTGTTATTGTTCTGATGACTGATTTATGTTATTATTATGGTGACTGGTTAATGTTATTGTTCTGGGACCTATACTACGAAGCGGGGTTACTGCCTTATCAGGGTAACTTTGTTAGTAAGTTGATGACGTGTGGAGTAACTTCCCGGTTAACCCGTAATACGAAAGGTGGATAGGTTTTGATCGAGGTATGCTGCCATGGCAATTTATGCTGTGTGCCAAACCTGCACCGAGCAGGTTATGTTCTCGGTTAGCTTGAGGTTTTCGCTTAACCACTCCCTTTATAAGTACCGTCCATCCACCTTCAATCACTCCGAAGACAATGCCGGCCTACCTGGATGATCCGTTTGATATTGGGGCACAAGTTGTGAGGGGCTCTCTTCGCAGGGCGAGGGTTTTTAAAGACCGCCAGAATCCGCTGACATATCCGGACGATATTCTCTATGAAAGATATAGATTCTCAGCCGAAGGAATTCGTTATCTTTGTCAGCTGATCGGGCCAGAAGTCTGTAACATCACCCATTGTACACTGTAAAAAAAAGACTGTTGTTTTTACAGGAAAACACTGGCAGCTGTGGTTACCAGGGAATTCCTGTAAAAAATACAGCAGTTAAATGTACAAAAAAAGAGAGCTCTTGTTTGTAGATTTAACAGTTCTTTTAATGTGAGTCAGCTGTGGTTCATTCACTGTAAATCCATATACATATTATGTCTGTAATGTTATCTACTGTGCTGCTGTATGTTTTACAGGAATTCCCTGGTAACCACAGCTGCTAGCGTTTTCCTGTAAAAACAAGTCATTTTTTACAGTGTAACAATGCCCCGACGATCGAGCAGATAATGTGCCTTGTGCCTATTTTGCCAGTGGACAATTTATGTATTCCATCAGTGATGCTGAACATCTGAGCAAGAATACTGTATGTCGTATGATTCGCAAGGTAGTACTTGCTCTATCTAAACTGTTGGATGCATTTGTCGTTTTCCCTGGCCATTTATCCACGTACGTACGTACGTACAATTCAATTGTTCGCCAAATCTGTTACAGATGATTAACCTGTGGAATGTCTGATACGTGTAAAAAATGACCTTCTTTCATTAATTACGCCCAGATGCAACACAATTCAGAAGTGGGCATAGGCCTCCTAATAAATGTTAGGTTAAGTTATGTTATTGTTCTGGTGACTGGTTTAAGTTACTGTTCTGGTGACTGGATTATGTTATTGTTCTGGTGACTGGTTTAAGTTACTGTTCTGGTGACTGGTTTATGTTACTGTTCTGGTGACTGGATTATGTTATTGTTCTGGTGACTGGTTTAAGTTACTGTTCTGGTGACTGGATTATGTTACTGTTCTGGTGACTGGATTATGTTATTGTTCTGGTGACTGGTTTAAGTTACTGTTCTGGTGACTGGATTATGTTACTGTTCTGGTGACTGGATTATGTTATTGTTCTGGTGACTGGTTTAAGTTACTGTTCTGGTGACTGGATTATGTTATTGTTCTGGTGACTGGTTTAAATTACTGTTCTGGTGACTAGATTATGTTACTGTTCTGGTGACTGGATTATGTTATTGTTCTGGTGACTGGTTTAAATTACTGTTCTGGTGACTGGATTATGTTACTGTTCTGGTGACTGGATTATGTTATTGTTCTGGTGACTGGTTTAAGTTACTGTTCTGGTGACTAGATTATGTTATTGTTCTGGTGACTGGTTTAAGTTACTGTTCTGGTGACTGGATTATGTTATTGTTCTGGTGACTGGTTTAAATTACTGTTCTGGTGACTGGATTATGTTATTGTTCTGGTGACTGGTTTATGTTACTGTTCTGGTGACTGGATTATGTTACTGTTCTGGTGACTGGATTATGTTATTGTTCTGGTGACTGGTTTAAGTTACTGTTCTGGTGACTAGATTATGTTATTGTTCTGGTGACTGGATTATGTTACTGTTCTGGTGACTGGTTTAAATTACTGTTCTGGTGACTGGATTATGTTATTGTTCTGGTGACTGGTTTATGTTACTGTTCTGGTGACTGGATTATGTTACTGTTCTGGTGACTGGTTTAAGTTACTGTTCTGGTGACTGGATTATGTTATTGTTCTGGTGACTGGTTTAAGTTACTGTTCTGGTGACTGGATTATGTTATTGTTCTGGTGACTGGTTTATGTTACTGTTCTGGTGACTGGATTATGTTACTGTTCTGGTGACTGGATTATGTTATTGTTCTGGTGACTGGTTTAAGTTACTGTTCTGGTGACTAGATTATGTTATTGTTCTGGTGACTGGATTATGTTACTGTTCTGGTGACTGGTTTAAATTACTGTTCTGGTGACTGTATTATGTTATTGTTCTGGTGACTGGTTTATGTTACTGTTCTGGTGACTGGATTATGTTACTGTTCTGGTGACTGGTTTAAGTTACTGTTCTGGTGACTGGATTATGTTATTGTTCTGGTGACTGGTTTATGTTACTGTTCTGGTGACTGGATTATGTTACTGTTCTGGTGACTGGTTTAAGTTACTGTTCTGGTGACTGGATTATGTTATTGTTCTGGTGACTGGTTTAAGTTACTGTTCTGGTGACTGGTTTAAGTTACTGTTCTGGTGACTGGTTTACACTGTCCGCTGGCCTCTGGATCACATTCTCTCTACTCTGTGCTACATTACCTCTCTGTGTATGAACATGCAGACAGTAGCTGAGACGAGATGGCTGCTCTGAAGAAATGCTGATATGGGAGGTGATGGTCTAGTGGTTAAGCGTTGGGCTTGAGATCACAAGATTCTGGGTTCAAATCCCAGCCTAAAAATCACTAAGGGACCTTGAGCAAGGTCTTTAATCCCCTAGTTAGTCCCGGTGTTACTGAGCGCTTTGTATGGCAGCACCTTCACATCAGGGTGGATGTGAGGCATTATTGTAAAGTGCTTTGAGAATCTGATGCAGATGGAAAAGCGCTATATAAATGCAGTCCATTTACCATTTATATTGATGATTATTGATCTGTAATAAATCAATTTTTCGATGTTCAGCGCTGCAACTGAAAAAAAGTGAGATTTTAAACATAAAAACTGGTGTTGTTGGAAAAAGGTGAAATAAAAGTAGCTCAGAATCATTCAGTGTCTTTGTCGGTGATATTTTTCTGTCGTTGGTCTTCTTGTTCTCAGTGAAGCTTTAATGAGCGTGGATTTGACAGAATGACGTGTTTTTGTACAAATGCTGTAAACAAGCTACATCTGTAGTGTGAAAACCTCCAAACTCCATCATGAGTGTTGAGCGTCACTCTGGACATCACCGTGTCTGGCAGGTGAGGGGGCGTGAATGACATCATCAGGAGCCACGCACTGCAGGTGGATCACTATAGGGGGCGGAGCCCCGGCTCTACAAATAACCTATGAGTGAAGGTAAAGACCAACATCCGTTTTCAAACATTTGACCGAGCCATGGTTACCCTGCACGCTGGCGATATCAGGGTATTGTTTTCACTGGTGTGTGTGTGTGTGTGTGTGCGTGTGTGTGTGTGTGATTGATTTCTTTCAATCTTGGTGGCAGTGATTAGATTTTGGAGTAGTTTGGTCAAAGGTCAAAAGTCAAGGAAAACAGTCCAAAACAAACAAACAAACAAACAAAATAACTTCAGAAGGAAGAAGCCCAGATGGGTAATCTATAGCATACACTGATCGGCAAAATTCTTGTGATTGATTGGTATGAATGACTTCATAAAGAAGTGAAACATCGTCAGAACCACCGTTACAGACAGATGTATTTTTATTTGTGTGTAATGTTCATGTGACATCAGTCCTCTGATGACTTTCATTCTGAAATGTATTGAAATATCTGAGCAGCTCACACAGCCTCGGAACTTAACGTTGGTCAAAACGCCCACACGGCTTCTGAAGCTTTCAACATTACAACCGCAACCATCAGCTTTACTCACCCGTGGTCACATGGTTTGACACAAACTGTGACACGGGAAAACATCGTTACTGTTATCATGACAACAAACACTGACATCCTGTGTGTTAGCATGCTAGCGTGGCTGCTGGGCTCATCACTCCACACAATCAGCTGAACATAAGGAGCTGGAAACCGAAGAGACAACGAACCTTAGAACTAAGCAGCAGCGGGCACAGTTCAGCTAACCAGCTCAGAGCTAATTACACCCCTATTCCACAGGGTGGGTTCTACTGTGACCGCCCAGGGTCCAAACAAGAACAAAAACAGCTTAATCTGGCTAGCCTCTTAATTGGCTTTCTTATAAAGTGCAGACCTGGCAACCCACCCGAAAACTAAAGAAAAGGAGCCGAGCCTTTGGCCAGAGCCACAACAAAAGCTGCTTTGGCTTCAAATTTTGAGCCCGATGGAGCACAAACAAGTTTGAAACCATATCCACTACGAATACCCCGTGTAAAGACATTCAAACATGACTGAAGCTGTTACAACTACAAATACCCTGAAGTTACCACATACTATCAACGATTTCAAGAATCAGGATGAAATTTTTGAACAGTTCAAAAACTGGATCTCGATTTCAAATTTGGTGCCGATGATGGCCGTAACTACTATGTATACCAAGTTTGTTCAAGACAAAGACAAAGATGGGTCAAGACATTACTATTATGCTTCAAAACATGCCCTAATTTACTATTAGGGGATTAAACGGGATGGAACGAGGCTCTGTGGAATAGCCCCATTAGCCAAGCTAACCTTTTCACGAGTGCATTAGCAGTTATCAAAGCTAACTTTTACTTCCATTGCTGCCACCATCAGCGCTAACCACCTTGTACTTATTCATGTTGAAAACTATCATTATCCTGCAGTTTAGCCACAGAATAGAAATCTGCGTTAGTTACATTTCTTACAGAGTTCAGAAACTAGTTTATCACTGTATTTATACCCAACACTCCTGCTACAGTTAGCAGTATTGTTGCTAACTAGTAGAGCATTTTCAGCATTAGCTTCAGCACGTGTGCATGAACAAGAATTTGCCCAAACAGCCACACGGGAATCGTGAGCGGTAACAGAAGGAATCATGATGATGTCACGTACTGGGCGGGGCCACAACAGTAGGCAGAAATGTCTCCTGCAGCCACTGACTGTGTGCACTCGGCGATCCATCACATGCTCACAGATCAGCGCTGTGCGTAACAAACACATCATATCCAGATGGATGAGAATCCGTTTGAAAGATTTTCACTTTGTAAGCATTTAGAAGAAATAAAACCAGCGAGAAGAAACACAGAGGAGACTGTCCAGGAACCCAGGGTTTGGTTCTAGCTATATACTGTATATATGAGGTCTGTTAGAAAAGTGTCCGACCTTTTTTTTTTTTTGCAAAAACCTGATGGATTTGAATCACGTGTGCTTGCATGAGCAAACCTTGAACCTTCGTGCGCATGCGTGAATTTTTTCACACCTGTCGATTGCGTCATTTCCTGGTAAGCAGCCTTTGTGTGGGACGTGTGTCGTGCGCTCAGTGGATTTTCATTGCAAGGAAAATGGCGGAACGACTGGAGCAGCGCGACTCCATCAAATTTTGCCAGAAACTGGGCGACAGCCAGGTGGAAACCATTCGGAAGATTCGGACGGCTTTTGGTGATGATCCTATGGGCATCACACAGGTTAAGGAGCTGTTGTGTGGGCCGATGAAGAGGAGGTTCTGCTGGCCCACCACCAGAGGGCGCCCTGCCTGAAGTGCGGGCTTCAGGCACAAGAGCACGCCAGAGCAACCAGGAGTGACAGCTGTCACTCATCAACAGCACCAGCTGTCACTCATCTTCACCACAACCACATCACCATAAAAGCCGGGCAGCAACTCCACCTCGCTGCTGAGATATCTACAGCCAATAGCTAAACTCTCAGCCGTAATTCAGTATTACAATGTATACGTGTTATTCTTGAGATTGTTTGTAGGTGTACGTAGAGTTTATCCGCAGCTGGAGGCTGAGTCGGTGGAACTGTGGAGGAGACAACGGATTTCGCTCCTCACTGGATAAGTAACTCACACAGACGCTGCATGTAATTGTGATCAGGAGGTGGAGGTGTGTTCAGCACCTACCGACAGGAGAGAACGTTTGCTGACTGTTTACTGGGTGTGTTTTCACACACCCACCATTAACTGTCTCTGCCTCCTGCCAGCAGTACCAGATCTGACAGCTGGAGACGGTGGCCACCTGGGGACTCGGGACTTGGCGGCTCCAGTGTGCTCCAGATCCGGTGGCGGTGGAAATCGTGTGGCACCTGGCTCTTCTCTGGACGGTTGTCTCCTATCCTCGAGCCTGCCCACATGTCACCTTTGTATATTTGACTATAATCCAAATTCTGCATTTGTCTGTATTTCGTTGTGCACATTTCACAACAGTAAAGTGTTGTATTTTTGGCTCACCCATTGTCCGTTCATTTACACCCCCTGTTGTGGGTCCGTGTCACTACACTTTCCCAACAGGATATCTCGGCCAGCGTCGTGGATTCCGAGGGGCGTCAACCATCTGTTGAAAAACCAATGGAAGAGCAGGGTGCACAGGCGCCAGCGGGAGGCATGGTAGGTGAGTTGCAGCAAATCCTCACCGCCTTCACTGGTCGGTTGGATTTACTGACCGAGCAGAACGTCATTCTCAATCGCAGGATGGAGGCTCTCACCGCACAGGTGGAAGCGCGCGCACAGGGCGCTGCTGCACCTCCTCCTCCTGCTATCCTGGTGCCAAATATAGACGTTCCAATGGTCATTCAACGAACCCCCCCACCATCCCCAGAAGCATACATAAGTTCCCTGGAGCCGTACGGAGGCTGTATGGAGACGTGCGCAGACTTCTTGATGCAGTGTTCGCTCGTCTTTGCACAGCATCCTGTGATGTATGCGTCAGACTCCAGCCGGGTGGCTTATGTAATTAATTTGCTTCGAGGTGAGGCACACACCTGGGCTACGGCGCTTTGGGAGCAGAATTCACGGCTCCTAACAACATATACTGGGTTTGTGAGGGAGTTCAGAACAGTCTTTGATCACCCAAATAGAGGCGAGACTGCTTCAACAGTGCTGCTGTCTATGAGACAGGGGCGTCGGAGCGCAGCTGAGTATGCAGTCGACTTCCGCATCGCGGCTGCGAGGTCCGGCTGGAATGCTACTGCGCTCCACGCCGCCTTCGTAAACAGACTGTCGTCGGTCCTGAAGGAGCACCTGGTGGCTAAGGATGAGCCGCGGGATTTGGACGGGCTTATTGATCTAGTTATACAATTAGACAATCGGTTAGAAGAACGCCGTCGGGAGTGAGACGAAGGACATGGCCGGGCACGCGCCGTCTCTCTCCCTTCCGGGTCCGAAAAGGTTCTGCCCTCCCCACGCTCCACAGCCTCAGCGCTCCGTGTGGTAACAGCTCCCCCTGCTGACGATGCTATGGACACGAGCAGGGCTAAATTAAGAGCTTCTAACAGACAGAGGAGACTGGCCAGCGGGGAGTGCTTTATCTGCGGCTCAAGCGAGCATCAGCAGAGAGACTGCCCCAAGCGGTTAAACACCAACGCCCGCCCTTAGAAACTGGGCTAAGGGTGGGCCAAGAAATTCACGTGGGACACACACGCATTTCTGCACGTCTCCCAGTTACGATCCTGAGTGGGGATTTAACCCTTCAAGCCCCAGCACTGGTGGACACGGGGTCAGAAGGGAATCTGCTGGACAGCCGATGGGCAAGGGAAGTAGGGCTCCCTCTAGTGGCGCTCCCGTCACCATTGAAGGTGCGGGCACTAGATGGCACCCTTCTCCCTTTAATCACACACAAGACACTACCTGTAACTCTGGTAGTGTCTGGGAATCATCGGGAGGAGACTGAATTTTATGTGACTCCTTCTAACTCCTGCATAATTTTGGGCTTCCCGTGGATGATAAAATACAATCCCCGGATTGATTGGCTGTCTGGGGTTGTGACTCAGTGGAGCGAAACCTGCCATCGGGAGTGTTTAGGATCCTCGATTCTCCCCAGTTTGACTGCTAATGAGGAGGTTAAAGTCCCCCCAATCTGACGGTGGTGCCCAAGGAGTACCACGATCTTGCTGACGTCTTCAGCAAAAATCTGGCACTCACTCTTCCCCTGCACCGTCCGTATGATTGCGCCATTGATAGATCCCGGGCGTTGAGTACCCGTCCAGCAGGCTGTACAACCTCTCACGTCCAGAGCGCGAATCAATGGAAACCTACATCCGGGACTCGTTAGCTGCCGGGCTGATCCGGAATTCCACCTCCCCGATAGGTTTCTTTTTTGTGGGCAAGAAAGATGGCGGACTCCGTCCATGCATTGATTACAGAGGGCTGAATGAGATTACGGTTCGCAATCGATACCCGTTGCCCCTGTTGGATTCAGTGTTCACACCCCTGCATGGAGCCAAAATTTTCACAAAGCTGGATCTTAGGAATGCGTACCACCTCGTTTGGATCCGGAAGGGAGACGAATGGAAGATGGCATTTAACACCCCGTTAGGTCACTTTGAGTACCTGGTCATGCCGTTCGGCCTCACTAACGCCCCCGCGACGTTCCAAGCTTTGGTAAATGACGTCTTGCGGGACTTCCTGCACTGATTCATCTTTGTATATCTGGACGATATACTCATCTTTTCCCCGGATCCTGAGACCCATGTTCAGCATGTACGTCAGGTCCTGCAGCGGTTGTTGGAGAACCGGCACTTCGTTGTCCTTCCTGGGGTTTATCATCTCCTCCAACTCCGTCGCCCCTGATCCGGCTAAGGTTGCGGCGGTGAGAGATTGGCCCCAACCAACAAGCCGTAGGAAGCTGCAACAGTTCCTCGGCTTTGCAAATTTCTACAGGAGGTTTATCAAGGGCTACAGTCAGGTGGGTCCGTGTCACTACACTTTCCCAACAGGAGCGGTACAACCGGTTTAAAGACGTCCGCACAACGGTGGAGAGCGCGCCGCGCTCCGGTCGGCCATCAACATGCAGAAATGACCAGATCATTCCAAAGTGAATGCTGTGGTGATGCGGGACCGTCGTGTGACTATCCGAGAAATTGCAGAAGAGGTGGACATCAGCACTTTTTCGGTGCATTTCACTGTGACAGAAGATTTGGCCATGAAAAAGAGTGGTGGCAAAATTCATGCCGAAGCTGCTGATGGCGGAGCAAAAGCACCTTCATGTTGACGTCTCACAGGACATGCTGTGACATGACCACCTCTTCCACAATTTCTCGGATAGTCACACGACTGAAAAGTCACAGAAAGCTGTCTGAATCTTCCGAATGGTTTCCACCTGGCTGTCGCCCAGTAGCGCTGCTCCAGTCGTTCCATCTTTTTCCTTGCAATGAAAATCTGACAAGAGCACAACACATGACCTCACACAAAGGCTGCTTACCAGCAAATGACGCAATCGACAGGTGTGAAAAAATTCACGCATGCGCACAAAGGTTCAAGGTTTGCTCATGCAAGCACACGTGATTCAAATCCATCAGGTTTTTGCAAAAAATAAAAAGGTCTGATACTTTTCTAACAGACCTTGTATATGATGTTTGTGGATCTTGTGTTTTTTTATTTTATTTTTGGGAAGTCGTGTGAGCCACACAGGTGAATATAATCAAACTGTGGGTGTATATAATTGAAGCAGACACCTCATTGTGGTGTTGTTTTTTTTTTTTTGGTCACAGAGAAAACTTTAGCTCATGTTTCCTCCCATCATTTTTTTTCAACCATGGATGCACATACAGAACTGCAGTTAATGACTCTGTAACACAGGTAACTTTCAACCTGACGCACAATGTGCACACCAGCCGGATTGTGCACGAGTACATTTTTGGACCGTGTTTAAAAAGTTCTTCAACTTCAGAGCGTGTCCTGCTGCTGCACTCAGCCCACAGAGATGGAACCAGACAGCAGAAAGATCACAGACAGACATCAGCTTCTGCAGCAGCAGCAGGCTGATAACAGCGATCCGTTCTACTGGGAGCAGTAATCGTGAGTGAACACTTTCACTGCATCAAACTTCTGCTGAAGTTAATGTTGAGAAACTACAACACTATTACAGTAATACTGCACGTTAGGAGTAGTACTTCATCAACATGACGACATGCTATGCTTGCTAATGTGTTAGCATGTTACATAGGTGTGTTCATGGTTTTGTCACAGAATTAATGGAGCGTTCACATTTTTAAGTTACATTCATAAATTTAAGGGTAAATGCAATTAGCGGCAATGCTAGCATGTTTAAAAGGTTTGTGCCATAGCAGCTCCACCAACTTTGCTTGATCTAACGTTGAGGTCTCGAATTCAGATTACCCAGAAGCCCCTGCACAGGATGTCCAACAGACAAAGAATCGTAAACACAGCACGCCGTGTGCCACAGTGTGAACCTTATTTTAAGGATAGAAATCGACACTTTGGCATCAGAGTGCTTTCTGACCATGTTCCTCAGATGGGCGTGGCTTCAGAAGTCAGAAACTTACATATTTTTATCCTTATATTTTGTAAATTTCTGAGAAAAACAAATGACTTCACAAAAAAAACAAAAAAACATGAATCTGATAACTTGAAAATGGACAAAAGGAAGATTTTGTTGTTAAAATTCAGAAGCTCTTGGGGGCGGAGCTTGGTCGTTTGGGCTCCACCCCGGCTCTCACTGTTTTTAGCTCCGTGTTAAACATTGAGCTAAAAACATTAGATTTGGAATATATTACAGAAGACATACCTTACTGAATTTTCATGTTAGACCAAACATCTGTCCTCCATTTGCGAATCCACTCTGTTGAATGACACTGAAAAGATGTGAGTGTGACATCAGACCTGGACGGCATGCGGGTCTCTGGAACATGTCCTCAGCCGGTTTTCCTTAAACTGATCAGGAGGATCGATGGATGAGTCGTGATCAATAAGCCGAAAAGTCAGCAGTTCCCTCGGAACAGGATGGTGGACGTGTGGACAGAACGAGGCTCAGGTCGGGGGGTCGGGGTGACAGACGGTGCGTATGTGTGGACACAGTGTGGCACTGTCCACAGTCCTGATATCATCAGTCCTCTTCTGGGCAACATGCCGTCTGTCCATCTGTGTGTGTGTGTGTGTGTGTGTGTGTGTGTGTGTGTGTGTGTGTGTGTGTGTGCGCGCGCGGCTCAGCTGCAGCAGCACCAGGATCCTGTTGGACCTCTCAGACCACGGTGCTGACAGAGGGATCTGATAGGTTGAGCTGGCCCGTGATGTCCGTTGGGTACGGCTACAGAGAGAAAGAAAGAAAACGAGACACATGGTTAAAACGACTTGGACACAGTGCAGGAGGCGGAGCCAACAGTCACACCGCTATAAATGACAACAGAGTGCAGAGCTCCGCCCAGCTCCAAAATGTCCCCGTCTTTAATATTGTGGTGGTTTGTGGCAGTTTCTGGATCCAAACCAAAATCATCATTTTTCACAAACACCTTTTCCTGCCTCTTTAGGTGGGAGGGGCTAAAGTTGACTACATACTTTATTTGATGCAGCAGCGAAATAAGACAAAACAGGCGAACTTTCGATTTCGTATTGACTGACGGTGCAGCTGTATCGATTTCGTGTTGTCTGTCTGTGCAGCTGTATCAATTTCGTGTTGTCTGTCTGTGCAGCTGTATTGATTTCGTATTGACTGACGGTGCAGGTGTATCGATTTTTTGTTGTCTGTCTGTGCAGCTGTATTGATTTCGTGTTGACTGACGGTGCAGCTGTATCGATTTCGTGTTGTCTGTCTGTGCAGCTGTATTGATTTCGTGTTGTCTGTCTGTGCAGCTGTATCGATTTTGTGTTGTCTGTCTGTGCAGCTGTATTGATTTCGTGTTGTCTGTCTGTGCAGCTGTATCGATTTCGTGTTGTCTGTCTGTGCAGCTGTATTGATTTCGTATTGACTGACGGTGCAGGTGTATCGATTTTTTGTTGTCTGTCTGTGCAGCTGTATCGATTTTGTGTTGTCTGTCTGTGCAGCTGTATTGATTTCGTGTTGTCTGTCTGTGCAGCTGTATTGATTTCGTGTTGTCTGTCTGTGCAGCTGTATCGATTTTGTGTTGTCTGTCTGTGCAGCTGTATTGATTTCGTGTTGTCTGTCTGTGCAGCTGTATCGATTTCGTGTTGTCTGTCTGTGCAGCTGTATTGATTTCGTGTTGACTGACGGTGCAGGTGTATCGATTTTTTGTTGTCTGTCTGTGCAGCTGTATTGATTTCGTGTTGTCTGTCTGTGCAGCTGTATTGTTTTCGTATTGACTGATGGTGCACCTGTATCGATTTTTTGTTGTCTGTCTGTGCAGCTGTATCGATTTTGTGTTGTCTGTCTGTGCAGCTGTATCGATTTTGTGTTGTCTGTCTGTGCAGCTGTATTGATTTCGTGTTGTCTGTCTGTGCAGCTGTATCGATTTCATGTTGTCTGTCTGTGCAGCTGTATCGATTTCGTATTGACTGACGGTGCAGCTGTATCGATTTTTTGTTGTCTGTCTGTGCAGCTGTATCAATTTCGTGTTGTCTGTCTGTGCAGCTGTATTGATTTCGTATTGACTGATGGTGCAGCTGTATCGATTTTTTGTTGTCTGTCTGTGCAGCTGTATCAATTTCGTGTTGTCTGTCTGTGCAGCTGTATCGATTTTGTGTTGTCTGTCTGTGCAGCTGTATTGATTTCGTGTTGTCTGTCTGTGCAGCTGTATTGATTTCGTGTTGTCTGTCTGTGCAGCTGTATCGATTTCATGTTGTCTGTCTGTGCAGCTGTATTGATTTCGTGTTGTCTGTCTGTGCAGCTGTATCGATTTCATGTTGTCTGTCTGTGCAGCTGTATTGATTTCGTATTGACTGACGGTGCAGCAAAATTTTATTACAGAGATTAGAGCATGCCATAGGTATTAAAGGCACTGCGCTGCAGTGGTTTGAATCATATTTATCTAATAGATTACAATTTGTTCATGTAAATGGGGAATCTTCTTCACAGACAAAGGTTAATTATGGAGTTCCACAAGGTTCTGTGCTAGGACCAATTTTATTCACTTCATACATGCTTCCCTTAGGCAGTATTATTAGAAAGCATTGCTTAAATTTTCATTGTTACGCAGATGATACCCAGCTTTATCTATCCATGAAGCCAGAGGACACACACCAATGAGTTATACTGCAGGATTGTCTTACAGACATAAAGACATGGATGACCTCTAATTTCCTGCTTTTAAATTCAGATAAAACTGAAGTTATTGTACTTGGCCCCACAAATCTTAGAAAGGGTTAGGGTTAGGGTTAGCATCCTAACATCCTTACTCTGGATGGCATTACCCTGACCTCTAGTAATACTGTGAGAAATCTTGGAGTCATTTTTGATCAGGATATGTTCTTCAATGCGCATATTAAGCAAATATGTAGGACTGCTTTTTTGCATTTGCGCAATATCTCTAAAATCAGAAAGGTCTTGTCTCAGAGTGATCCTGAAAAACTAATTCATGCATTTATTTCCTCTAATTCAAAATGATGCAGCTAGAGTACTGACAGGGACTAGAAGGAGAGAGCATATCTCACCCATATTGGTTTCTCTTCATTGGCTTCCTGTTAATTCTAGAATAGAATTTAAAATTCTTCTTACTTATAAAGTTTTGAATAATCAGGTCCCATCTTATCTTAGGGACCTCATAGTACCATATCACCCCAATAGAGCACTTCGCTCTCAGACTGCAGGCTTACTTGTAGTTCCTAGGGTTTGTAAGAGTAGAATGGGAGGCAGAGCCTTCAGCTTTCAGGCTCCTCTCCTGTGGAACCAGCTCCCAATTCGGATCAGGGAGACAGACACCCTCTCTACTTTTAAGATTAGGCTTAAAACTTTCCTTTTTGCTAAAGCTTATAGTTAGGGCTGGATCAGGTGACCCTGAACCATCCCTTAGTTATGCTGCTATAGACTTAGACTGCTGGGGGGTTCCCATGATGCACTGAGTGTTTCTTTCTCTTTTTGCTCTGTATGCACCACTCTGCATTTAATCATTAGTGATTGATCTCTGCTCTCTTCCACAGCATGTCTTTTTCCTGGTTCTCTCCCTCAGCCCCAACCAGTCCCAGCAGAAGACTGCCCCTCCCTGAGCCTGGTTCTGCTGGAAGTTTCTTCCTGTTAAAAGGGAGTTTTTCCTTCCCACTGTCGCCAAGTGCTTGCTCACAGGGGGTCGTTTTGACCGTTGGGGTTTTTCCGTAATTATTGTATGGCCTTGCCTTACAATATAAAGCGCCTTGGGGCAACTGTTTGTTGTGATTTGGCGCTATATAAATAAAATTGATTTGATTTGCAGCTGTATTGATTTTGTATTGACTGACGGTGCAGCTGTATTGATTTTGTATTGACTGACGGTGCAGCTGTATTGATTTCGTGTTGACTGACGGTGCAGTTGTATTGATTTTGTATTGACTAACGGTGCAGTTGTATTGATTTTGTATTGACTAACGGTGCAGTTGTATTGATTTCGTATTGACTGATGGTGCAGCTGTATTGATTTTGTGTTGACTGATGGTGCAGTTGTATTGATTTTGTATTGACTAACGGTGCAGTTGTATCGATTTTGTATTGACTAACGGTGCAGTTGTATTGATTTTGTATTGACTAACGGTGCAGTTGTATTGATTTCGTATTGACTGATGGTGCAGCTGTATTGATTTTGTATTGACTGACGGTGCAGCTGTATCGATTTTGTATTGACTGACGGTGCAGTTGTATTGATTTTGTATTGACTAACGGTGCAGTTGTATTGATTTCGTATTGACTGATGGTGCAGCTGTATTGATTTTGTGTTGACTGACGGTGCAGCTGTATTGATTTTGTATTGACTAACGGTGCAGTTGTATTGATTTTGTGTTGACTGACAGTGCAGCTGTATTGATTTTGTATTGACTGACGGTGCAGCTGTATTGATTTTGTATTGACTGACGGTGCAGTTGTACTGATTTCATGTTGTCTGTCTGTGCAGCTGTATCGATTTTGTATTGACTGACAGTGCAGCTGTATTGATTTTGTGTTGACTAATGGTGCAGTTGTATTGATTTCGTGTTGTCTGTCTGTGCAGCTGTATTGACTGACGGTGCAGCTGTATTGATTTTGTATTGACTGACGGTGCAGCTGTATTGATTTCGTGTTGACTGACGGTGCAGTTGTATTGATTTTGTATTGACTAACGGTGCAGTTGTATTGATTTTGTATTGACTAACGGTGCAGTTGTATTGATTTCGTATTGACTGATGGTGCAGCTGTATTGATTTTGTGTTGACTGATGGTGCAGTTGTATTGATTTTGTATTGACTAACGGTGCAGTTGCATCGATTTTGTATTGACTAACGGTGTAGTTGTATTGATTTTGTATTGACTAACGGTGCAGTTGTATTGATTTCGTATTGACTGATGGTGCAGCTGTATTGATTTTGTATTGACTGACGGTGCAGCTGTATCGATTTTGTATTGACTGACGGTGCAGTTGTATTGATTTTGTATTGACTAACGGTGCAGTTGTATTGATTTCGTATTGACTGATGGTGCAGCTGTATTGATTTTGTGTTGACTGACGGTGCAGCTGTATTGATTTTGTATTGACTAACGGTGCAGTTGTATTGATTTTGTGTTGACTGACAGTGCAGCTGTATTGATTTTGTATTGACTGACGGTGCAGCTGTATTGATTTTGTATTGACTGACGGTGCAGTTGTACTGATTTCATGTTGTCTGTCTGTGCAGCTGTATTGATTTTGTATTGACTGACGGTGCAGTTGTATTGATTTTGTATTGACTAACGGTGCAGTTGTATTGATTTCGTATTGACTGATGGTGCAGCTGTATTGATTTTGTGTTGACTGACGGTGCAGCTGTATTGATTTTGTATTGACTAACGGTGCAGTTGTATTGATTTTGTGTTGACTGACAGTGCAGCTGTATTGATTTTGTATTGACTGACGGTGCAGCTGTATTGATTTTGTATTGACTGACGGTGCAGTTGTACTGATTTCATGTTGTCTGTCTGTGCAGCTGTATTGATTTTGTATTGACTAACGGTGCAGTTGTATTGATTTTGTGTTGACTGACAGTGCAGCTGTATTGATTTTGTATTGACTAACGGTGCAGTTGTATTGATTTCGTATTGACTGATGGTGCAGTTGTATTGATTTCGTATTGACTGATGGTGCAGCTGTATCGATTTTGTATTGACTGACAGTGCAGCTGTATTGATTTTGTGTTGACTAATGGTGCAGTTGTATTGATTTCGTGTTGTCTGTCTGTGCAGCTGTATTGACTGACGGTGCAGCTGTATTGATTTTGTATTGACTGACGGTGCAGCTGTATTGATTTTGTATTGACTGACGGTGCAGTTGTATTGATTTTGTATTGACTAACGGTGCAGTTGTATTGATTTTGTGTTGACTGACGGTGCAGTTGTATTGATTTTGTGTTGACTGACGGTGCAGTTGTATTGATTTTGTGTTGACTGAGGGTGCAGCTGTATTGATTTTCTGTTGACTGACGGTGCAGCTGTATCGATTTTGTATTGACTGACAGTGCAGCTGTATTGATTTTGTGTTGACTAATGGTGCAGTTGTATTGATTTCGTGGTCTGTCTGTGCAGCTGTATTGACTGACAGTGCAGCTGTATTGATTTTGTATTGACTGATGGTGCAGTTGTATTGATTTTGTGTTGACTGACGGTGCAGTTGTATTGATTTTGTATTGACTAATGGTGCAGCTGTATTGATTTTGTGTTGACTGACGGTACAGCTGTATTGATTTTGTAATGACTGACGGTGCAGCTGTATTGATTTTGTATTGACTGATGGTGCAGTTGTATTGATTTTGTATTGACTGACGGTGCAGCTGTATTGATTTTGTATTGACTGACGGTGCAACTGTATTGATTTTGTGTTGTCTGTGCAGCTGTATTGATTCAATGCAATGCATTCAATGCATGTATCTTATAGATCAGACAGTCTTTTTTTTATCTTACTGGCTTGTGATCAGTTTTATTTACTTTAGTGATTGATCTCTGCTCTCTTCCACAGCATGTCTTTTTCCTGGTTCTCTCCCTCAGCCCCAACCAGTCCCAGCAGAAGACTGCCCCTCCCTGAGCCTGGTTCTGCTGGAGGTTTCTTCCTGTTAAAAGGGAGTTTTTCCTTCCCACTGTCACCAAGTGCTTGCTCACAGGGGGTCGTTTTGACAGTTGGGGTTTTTACGTAATTATTGTATGGCCTTGCCTTACAATATAAAGCGCCTTGGGGCAACTGTTTGTTGTGATTTGGCGCTATATAAATGAAATTGATTTCATTTGACTTTACTTGGATCAGCTGACAGAAATATTGATTGGAAAACCCGTATAAGTTCCAAGCTTATTGTCTCCTGTTTTTTTTTTCACTTTTGGTAACATCAGCATGTTTACTGCAGGACATTCGTGCACGTGTGATGAAGTACGCAGCAGCTGTCCGGGTCTGTTCAAATGTGCAACCACAGCTTGAGTTTTGTGCATGTGAACAGTTTGGATGTTTGCTTGCGTGTCTGCCTCACGCTGGATTAGTGGAATATAGTAACTCAGTTGGAGTGAGTTATCTCTTCATCCATTTTTTGAGCTGATCTCAGTGAGATGAACAAGAAAAATCTGCAGCCAAAGTCAGACGGCAGACAAAGATTTGAATCCTTAATTACCACAAGCTAGTCAGGTCTGATTCCTACAGGGGGCGCTAAAGCACCAAAATCAATTGATGAATGACCATGTTGATGTACACCACAGATGCTCTGAGGACAAACACCAACACAGAGCCATTAAACTGAGATGTTGGAGCTGAAAACTTAAGTTTTGTGTCTGTATTACTGTCAAAGTCCAAATTTCTCTCAGACAGATGACGTTCTGCTGACACTCGTCACAGAACACTGAGGATTACACCCTGGAACAGACCCAAAGCTGCTTCTATGGAACACACTGCTAACACAGACGGGTCGTGGATGCAGGTTTCCTGTTTGGAGACCTGAATCCTGAGTGGACTCTGAAGCCTTTCAGATTCTGAATCATTTAAGGCTGAGCAGGAAGCAGCGACTGCAGCCTGAAGCATAAAGCAGAACTGCTCAGCTCCTCATTTTTGCTGCCGGCTGAGATCCCGTCAACACGACAGTATCAGTGAGTGTTTGCTGAATAAAACATCGCTGTACATCCTGCAGTCTGACCACCACTCTGCTCAGCCTCAGGGAACATTAAACTTTCATCCATCATCTCCCTGAACACCACAGCAAGGCAGCAGCACCCATCAGGCTGTAGGTTCAACTCCCACCAACAGTCCTACACACATTTTATTTTGAAAATGTTGTTTGGTTCACTGTTGGTTATTTTATTTAGGTTTTGATTACATGCTGTCTGTTAGTTACCATGGAAACAGCTGTAATAACCAGCAGGTGATTTGGTTTTACAACCCCAATTCCAATGAAGTTGGGACGTTGTGTAAAATGTAAATAAAAACAGAATACAATGATTTTCAAATCCTCTTCAACCTATATTCAGTTGAATACACCACAAAGACAAGATATTTAATGTTCAAACTGATGAACTTTGTTTTGTGCAAATATTTGCTCATTTTGAAATGGATGCCTGCAGCACATTTCTAAAAAGCTGGGACAGTGGTATGTTCACCACTGTGTTACATCACCTTTCCTTCTAACAACACTCAATAAGCATTTGGGAACTGAGGACACTAATTGTTGAAGCTTTGTAGGTGGAATTCTTTCCCATTCTTGCTTGATGTACAACTTCAGTTGTTCAACAGTCCGGGGTCTCCGTTGTTGTATTTTGCGCTTCATAATGCGCCACACATTTTCAATGGGCGACAGGTCTGGACTGCAGGCAGGCCAGTCTAGTACCTGCACTCTTTTACTACGAAGCCACGCTGTTGTAACGTGCAGAATGTGTCTTGGCATTGTCTTGCTGAAATACGCAGGGACGTCCCTGAAAAAGACGTTGCTTGGATGGCAGCATGTGTTGCTCCAAAACCTGGATGTACCTTTCAGCACTGATGGTGCCATCACAGATGTGTAAGTTGTCCATGTCATGGGCACTAACACACTCCCATACCATCACAGATGCTGACTTTTGAACTTTGCGTTGGTAACAATCTGGATGGTCTTTTTCCTCTTTTGTCCAGAGGACACGACGTCCATGATTTCCAAAAACAATTTGAAATGTGGACTCAGACCACAGCACACTTTTCCACTTTGTGTCTGTCCATTTCAAATGAGCTCGGGCCCAGAGAAAGCGGTGGCGTTTCTGGATGTTGTTGATGTTTGGCTTTCACTTTGCATGGTAGAGTTTTAACTTGCACTTGTAGATGTAGTGACGAACTGTGTTAACTAACAATGGTTTTCTGAAGTGTTCCTGAGCCCACGTGGTAAGATCCTTTACACAATGATGTCGGTTTTTAATGCAGTGACACCTGAGGGATCAAAGGTCACGGGCATTCAATGGTGGTTTTCGGCCTTGCTGCTTACGTGTAGAAAGTTTTCCAGATTCTCTGAATCTTCTGATTATATTTTGGACTGTAGATGATGGAATCCCTAAATTCCTTGCAATTGAATGTTGAGAAACATTGTTCTTAAACTACTGGACTGTTTTTTCACGCAGTTGTTCACAAAGTGGTGATCCTCACCCCATCTTTGCTTGTGAAATGCTGAGCCTTTTGGGGATCTTCCTTTTATACCCAATCATGACACTCACCTGTTTGCTGTTAGGTGTTCTTTGAGCATTCATCAACTTTCCCAGTCTTTTGTTGCCCTGTCCCAGGGCAACAGGCATCCATTTCAAAATGTGCAAATATCTGCACAAAAACAATAAAGTTTATCAGTTTGAACATTAAATATCTTGTCTTTGTGGTGTATTCAATAGGATATAGGTTGAAGAGGATTTGCAAATCATTGTATTTTGTTTTTATTTACATTTTACACAATCAATCAATCAATCAACTTTTTTTTTATATAGCGCCAAATCACAACAAACAGTTGCCCCAAGGCGCTCCATATTGTAAGGCAAGGCCATACAATAATTATGAAAAACCCCAACGGTCAAAACGACCCCCTATGAGCAAGCACTTGGCCACAGTGGGAAGGAAAAACTCCCTTTTAACAGGAAGAAACCTCCAGCAGAACCAGGCTCAGGGAGGGGCAGTCTTCTGCTGAGACTGGTTGGGGCTGAGGGAAAAAACCAGGAAAAAGACATGCCGTGAAGGGGGGCAGAGATCGATCACTAATGATTAAATGCAGAGTGATGCATACGGAGCAAAAAGAGAAAGAAACAGTGCATCATGGGAACCCCCCCACAATCTACGTCTAAAGCAGCATAACCAAGGGATGGTCCAGGGTCACCCGATCCAGCCCTAACTATAAGCCTTAGCGAAAAGGAAAGTTTTAAGCCTAATCTTAAAAGTAGAGAGGGTATCTGTCTCCCTGATCTGAATTGGGAGCTGGTTCCACAGGAGAGGAGCCTGAAAGCTGAAGGCTCTGCCTCCCATTCTACTCTTACAAACCCTAGGAACTACAAGTAAGCCCGCAGTCTGAGAGCGAAGCGCTCTAATGGGGTAATATGGTACTACGAGGTCCCTAAGATAAGATGGGACCTGATTATTCAAAACCTTATAAGTAAGAAGAAGAATTTTAAATTCTATTCTAGAATTAACAGGAAGCCAATGAAGAGAGGCCAACACGGGTGAGATATGCTCTCTCCTGCAAGTCCCCGTCAGTACTCTAGCTGCAGCATTCTGAACCAACTGAAGGCTTTTTAGGGAACTTTTAGGACAACCTGATAATAATGAATTACAATAGTCCAGCCTAGAGGAAATAAATGCATGAATTAGTTTTTCAGCATCACTCTGAGACAAGACCTTTCTGATTTTAGAGATATTGCGTAAATGCAAAAAGGCAGTCCTACATATTTGTTTAATATGCGCTTTGAATGACATATCCTGATCAAAAATGACTCCAAGATTTCTCACAGTATTACTAGAGATCAGGGAAATGCCATCCAGAGTAACGATCTGGTTAGACACCATGCTTCTAAGATTTGTGGGGCCAAGTACAATAACTTCAGTTTTATCTGAGTTTAAAAGCAGGAAATTAGAGGTCATCCATGTCTTTATGTCTGTAAGACAATCCTGCAGTTTAGCTAATTGGTGTGTATCCTCCGGCTTCATGGATAGATAAAGCTGGGTATCATCTGCGTAACAATGAAGATTTAAGCAATACCGTCTAATAATACTGCCTAAGGGAAGCATGTATAAAGTGAATAAAATTGGTCCTAGCACAGAACCTTGTGGAACTCCATAATTAACTTTAGTCTGTGAAGAAGATTCCCCATTTACATGAACAAACTGTAATCTATTAGACAAATATGATTCAAACCACCGCAGCGCAGTGCCTTTAATACCTATGACATGCTCTAATCTCTGTAATAAAATTTTATGGTCAACAGTATCAAAAGCAGCACTGAGGTCCAACAGAACAAGCACAGAGATAAGTCCACTGTCCGAAGCCATAAGAAGATCATTTGTAACCTTCACTAATGCTGTTTCTGTACTATGATGAATTCTAAAACCTGACTGAAACTCTTCAAATAGACCATTCCTCTGCAGGTGATCAGTTAGCTGTTTTACAACTACCCTCTCAAGAATCTTTGAGAGAAAAGGAAGGTTGGAGATTGGCCTATAATTAGCTAAGATAGCTGGGTCAAGTGATGGCTTTTTAAGTAATGGTTTAATTACTGCCACCTTAAAGGCCTGTGGTACATAACCAACTAACAAAGATAGATTGATCATATTTAAAATTGAAGCATTAAATAATGGTAGGACTTCCTTGAGCAGCCTGGCAGGAATGGGGTCTAATAAACATGTTGATGGTTTGGATGAAGTAACTAATGAAAATAACTCAGACAGAACAATCGGAGAGAAAGAGTCTAACCAAATACCGGCATCACTGAAAGCAGCCAAAGATAACGATACATCTTTGGGATGGTTATGAGTAATTTTTTCTCTAATAGTTAAAATTTTGTTAGCAAAGAAAGTCATGAAGTCATTACTAGTTAAAGTTAATGGAATACTCAGCTCAATAGAGCTCTGATTCTTTGTCAGCCTGGCTACAGTGCTGAAAAGAAACCTGAGGTTATTCTTATTTTCTTCAATTAGTGATGAGTAGAAAGATGTCCTAGCTTTACGGAGGGCTTTTTTATAGAGCAACAAACTCTTTTTCCAGGCTAAGTGAAGATCTTCTAAATTAGTGAGACGCCATTTCCTCTCCAACTTACGGGTTATCTGCTTTAAGCTACGAGTTTGTGAGTTATACCACGGAGTCAGACACTTCTGATTTAAAGCTCTCTTTTTCAGAGGAGCTACAGCATCCAAAGTTGTCTTCAAAGAGGATGTAAAACTATTGACGAGATACTCTACCTCCCTTACAGAGTTTAGGTAGCTACTCTGCTCTGTGTTGGTATATGACATTAGAGAACATAAAGAAGGAATCATATCCTTAAACAATGTCTAAACTTCATTGGAATTGGGGTTGTATTTGATTTGTCCAACATGAGCATGTCAACCTCAGGTGTGGACGTTTACGACTTCATGGAGGGACAACACTTAAGGTAGAATATATAAGGACATCTTTGTTTGTACGAGATCTTTGAAGAATTCTCACGGCTGTGTCACTCTGATCCCGTCTGAGCTCACAAGTGAACCACAGGCTGACCTGATACCTCATCAGAACATCAGGAGCTGCAAGTTATTCATGTCAAACTGGAATTGCATCAGGAAAAGTATCTGGGATAAAACTTGTGCCAAATCCCAATGTGGATCTGTTACCATATCTGCTAGCAACTGAGGGCAACCACTGCTGAAAGAAGCTACTGAGATGCTGCTTATAAAGACAGCATTCAGACTACAGATATGACAACTACTTGCCAGTTACTCACTGTATTCCCTGTGTACAAGATCACCTTAGACCAGGCATATAAATTATTTGACTTGGATTCTGCCAGAAACAGTTCTACTAGTTCACAGCAGCTGTCAGACACCACACCTGCCTCCAGGCAGCTTCGCCAATCTGCCACCTGCATTTCCACCTCTCCAGGCAAGTCTAAATCTGCTCTCACTACAGATCACAATGTCATCTGCAAACATCATAGTCCATGGGGACTCCTGTCTGATCTCATCCGTCAACCTGTCCATCACCACTGCAAACACGAAAGGACTCAGAGCTGATCCTTGGTGTAATCCCACCTCCACCGTGAATGAGTCTATCATTCTGACTGCGCATCTCACCGATGTCACACTGTCCTTGTACATGCAAACTGCACAATTCTCATCACAATTCCAGTATACTGCGTAACAAAACACCAAGTTACTATCAACAATTAGTCGAACACTTAATCACCTTTAACGTGTGCTGACAGCATGTGTCCTCACCCTTCCTTGCTTCACGGGCTCGATGTGTCAAACCCAGGCGCGGTCCTCAGCGTCTCACAAACGGACATCACAAGGTCGAGTTCCCGGCAGTTCTGCTTGAATCACACATGCCTTAAATGCAGAACACCATCCAATTATCTGCTTCAGCTGAAAGTCTTTAAGGTTGCATGTGAGCACCAGTCACAGGTGCTACACATGATGTTGATGAGGGTGAGGACTCTTCAGCCAGCACCTTCTCCACAGACAAATCAGTTTCCATGCCACCTGAAGAGCAAAGAAAAGAAAAGAACACCAAAACATCCAGCCACACCCCCCAACACACAACAGTACCCCCCCATCAACGGGAAGCCTCCCGGCGACCGAACAGACCAGGCCCGAGAACAGCACCTCCCTCCGGGGTCCACGTCAGGAAGCAGACAGCACCACGCTCCTAAGGTCCACCACAGACAGCAGGACAGGCACCGCAGCTGGAAGGCTGGCTGGAATCAACAAAAGCCCCAAAACATTCCCCAGTACAATTCAACACACAGAAAAAAACATAAAACCCACCCAAAACCTCCCCAGGGGACCGTCCCATCAAACCCCGGGAAGAAAAGAAAAACTCCCAAACGCAAAAAACCCAACACAGCCCCACAAACACAATACAAACGTAAATGCATAAAAGAAAAACAACAAACAACCCCCCCAGAATGACCTGCAGAGCCCAACCCCCCCCGAAGGCCTTCATCGACAGTTCCAGGAGGAACAGCCAGAACCATAATCCCACAAAGGTCCCCACGTGTACATGGAGCAAAACGGCGCCCCCCAGGGGACCGTACCATCAACCCCAGGAGGTACTCTCCCTACAACCCCGGAACCCCAGACCCGGTCACACTTGGCTAGTTGGCCCCAAGCCAATTCCCCCCCAGAGGACCGTCCCATCAACCCTGGAGGTGGAACCCGGAAGGAAACAGAACAAAATCAAAAATCAACCCCCGGAGGACTACCAAAAACAACCCCGGGGGGATATAAAACGACCGTAAACCCTGTTACCCTCCCCGGCACCCCGAAAGACCCCGGGTCCCTCCCAGAGCCCCTCGGCGGCTCAACTTTGGCGAACGGCTCAAAACATTAAGCCGGAGAAGGGAACAGGAAAAAACTAACCCAGCTCCAACCCCAAGGCGCAGCAGAGAACCGGAAATACGTCCGGTGCCCCAACTCGACCATACCCCAGCCTCTCGGGAGGGGTGGAACTACCGAAATGGCGAACGGCAACAGATCGGCCCACCCCTCCGACTGAGGTAAGTCTCCGCTGCACCACACCCCGGCAACACCAATGACGAACGGTACAAAGGCTCACCGAGGCTGGAGTGGAACCGGGCCCTAACCAAACCAAGAAAAACGCCTCTAACACCCCCCCCCTAGGTGCAGAGGTCTTCTGAGAATGTTCAGCGTGACCAACCTGCACCACCCCACAACCCACAAGACAAACGGTCTTGGGGCAAGTGAGGTTGGGGTTAGGGATGTAGAAAAATAAAAAAAACAACAAAATAAAACGACCCAACAACCCAAACAGAAAATACCTAAAAACACATAAAAAATTAACAATTAAGTGAGCCCAGGCGGACTTCTAACCGCCTAACAATCACTCCACCAGATACGCCTCTGACTCCCCATACAATTATAACCCCTATTTAAAGAACACAAAACATTTACTCGTGCTAGATTTTTTTTTTTTTATGTGTGTTATTTTGCCTGTCCCAGAACACTTGGAGATATGTCACCATTATTTCTCTTGATGCTTACATGTCGGGGCAATACAGTAATCTCTGCTGGTCCGAGCCACATGGGCTCGTCAACAGGAGGAGCCAGAGGTCCCGTCAGAGGAGCTTCAGTGGGGCGAAGAAGAGGCGGCCTAGATCCGTGTCGGGGAAAGCCCCGAGACGAAAAAACCCGCTCTGATGGGCGTCCTCTCTCGCGTCCACGCTCCTTCATCCGATCATCTAGACGAATCACCAACGATATTAGCTCATCTAAATCGTTTGGCTCGTCACGGACTGCCGGCTCGTCTTTTAATGACTCATTTAACCCATCTACAAACATTCCTCGTAAAGCTGCGGCGCTCCAACCTGACTGAGCAGAAACCAGAGAACATTGCATCACCGCACAAGGCTCCGGACGACAAACAATCGGTTCGGACGCCGAATCTCTGGGTGACGGAGTTATCTGCACTAGTATCGATGATGCCGCAGCTGGAGCAGCAGGAAGCGGAGCGGCTTGCACTGCAAGCTCCGTAACACGGGCGTCTGTTTGTTTAATTTGGTTTGCGAGATGCTGTAATTGCTCCCATATTTTCTCCAAGTGTTCTTGAACTTTTTTGGCAAAAGGAACCGCTTCTGCCGCTGGGTCCATTATGGAATGGCCGGGAACTACTGTTATGTGTCGACGCGAGTTGAGGAGCGGACCTGCGTCAGACAGAACCCAGCGCTAAAAATAACCAGAAAGCGGTTCCAACAACAGAAACAATTTATTTTTCACCTGTGCATAATAATGTGTACAAAACTAAAAGAACGTCCTTCTGGTGGAGTGACTGTTGGCACGCTCTTAAGCGCCCAAAAGGATAGAAGCCCGGCGTTCCTGGACCCACTACCACCAGACAAACACCCCCCAGGTGGACACGACAAACTGACTCTCTGTGAAGCAAAGAAGAGGTGAGGTAAGTCAGCAGTTACAATATCTTTCAAAAGACACACGCTATCAGCAACACATTCAGGTCTGTATTTTTTAACTTTATGCAAATGAGCAGCTTCTCACAACAAGTGGAGGATCACTTATCTGCATGCCACAGCAGTGAGATGCAAACTGCACAATTCTCATCACAATTCCAGTATACTGCGTAACAAAACACCAAGTTACTATCAACAATTAGTCGAACATTTAATTACCTTTAATGTGTGCTGACAGCAAGTGTCCTCACCCTTCCTTGCTTCACGGGCTCGATGTGTCAAACCCAGGCGCGGTCCTCAGCGTCTCACAAACGAACATCACAAGGTCGAGTTTCCGGCAGTTCTGCTTGAATCACACATGCCTTAAATGCAGAACGCCATCCAATTATCTGCTTCAGCTGAACGTCTTTAAGGTTGCATGTGAGCACCAGTCACAGGTGCTACACATGATGTTGATGAGGGTGAGGATTCTTCAGCCAGCACCTTCTCCACAGACAAATCAGTTCTCATGCCACCTGAAGAGCAAAGAAAAGAAAAGAACACCAAAACATCCAGCCACACCCCCCAACACACAACAACAGTCACTCCTTCTGGACTTCTCTATACTTCTCCATCAGTATTATCAGACCAAACATTGCATCCATAGTGCCATAAAACCATATTGCTGCTCACAGATCTTCACTTGTTTTCTAAGCCTAGCTTCTACTACTCTTTCCCATAACTTCATGCTGTGGCTGATTAAGTTTATGCCCCTGTAGTTACTGCATCTCTGCACATCACCCTTGTTATTAAAAATAGGAACCAGCACACTTCGTCTCCACTCCTCAGGCATCCTCTCACTTTCCATGATTTTATACAACAATCTGGTTAGAAATTCAATTAAATTTCAATTTATTTTATTTGCATAGTGCTAAATCACAACAAAGCTGAATCAAGGCACTTCACATAAGTAAGGTCTAACCTTACCAACCCCTAGAACAAGCACACAGGTGACATTGATAAGGAAAAACTCCCTCTGATGACACTGAGGACAGCAACAAGCTGCTTCTGGCGCACCATGAGGCACCTCAGGAGGGGGAAATGGGGAACCATCCAAGCTGTCTACATTAAGCATGGGACTCTTTTGACCTCACCTGGGGATGTAATCCACCACTAGAAGGAACACTTTGAGGAACTCTTGCATCGGACCAGAGTGTCCTCCATAGTAGGGGCAGAGCTGGAAGCTGATGGAGGATTATCATCAATTTCCCTGGTGGAAGTCACTGAGGTAGTCAGTCTCAGGACTAGGTGGAAAGATTATATCTCCACACTGCCCCAGGAATGCCCCATGATCCCCCAGTCAAAGGTGGACAATGTGGCCCGGGAAAGGGAAGTCTGGGGTCCGGCTCCCCTGCTCGAGCTGTTTCCCCTATGTCCCGATCCCGGATAAGTGTGAGTGAGTGATGAGCAACAGAACCTTAAAATCAGACCTCACAGAGACAGGAAGCCGATGAAGAGAGGCCAAAATCAGATCAAATTTTTGTCAAAATTTGTCAAAACTCTGGCAGCAGCATTTTGGACCAACTGGAGACCTCTAATGCTGGACTGCAGTGTTGTGAATTCTTCATGTTAGGGCGTTTGTATTACATGCTTTTATTTTGAAGTCCCATTTTGAGGCGCATCACTCACTTCTGTGCTTTATTTTGGAATGTTGTTCGGGTGTATGTGTGGTAACCTCCAGTTTCGGCACGACTCCACAATGGTCACACAGCTGGTCAGAAGTCACTGATGATGTGTTTTTTCAGTTCATTATGTTTCAGGGTAACTATGAGTGTCTGAAGCGTGTGTGTGTGTGTGTTAGTGTGTTTCAGTAGTGGTCAATTACATTAAATAACTGGTTTATACCCAACACACCCAACACCTCTTCACAGTTGCTCTCACTTCATCCTTACTAATCTCTTGCACTTAATGGTTTACTCTCTACACATTATCCAGCCTAACCCAAACTCTCTCTCTCATTTCTTCATTCATCAGCTCCTCAGAATATTCCATCCACCTTCTCAACACACTCTCCTCACTTGTCAGCACATTTCTATCTGTAACCTTTATCAGTGAATCACTACATCCAGTTGTAATAGTGCAGCCAATGAGGTCTGATTTTTGTGTAGTTGTCAGGTTCATTCTTTCTTTGTGTTATACATCCACCACGACCAGAGTCCTGCTTTAGTTTGTTTCCATCGTGTTTCATGCTGTCGGTGGTTTTTCTCTGCGTGTGACGGCGGTGTGGTTTCTCCTGTGTTTGTGGATGTGAACCTCATCCAACTGCTTCATGATCACAGTCAGTATGTGCGTCTTGTGTCGCCTCACAATGAGTCACAGCTTATGGTTGTCATATTGATCATATTATGATTTTATGTAGTATTGATCCACATCAGTTCAGCGATCACTACTCCCTCTGTTTTCGTCTGCTGGATTCTATTTTCTGTCAGTTTCAGCACAATCATGTTTGGGAAAATGCTTCTGGTTGTAGTGATGCAAACTTTTGAAACCAATCAATGATTTTAAAAAGCAGTCATTTTGCCCACTACATCACTTTGGCAGAACAGGAAATGAAACTGACAAATTTAAAAAATCTGATCCATCGACAGTGGAAAAGTACAAAATTCACATTATTAGTGGAAAATATTTTGGTACTATGGCAAAAGAGGCTTTGGCTTGTGGCTGAATAATGTCACCAGCAGCATCAGTAGGTTTGGATTTTACAGAATTGAATCAGAACACCTGTAAGTAAGCAGCAAAATTCATATTTTAATGTGTTCTGCTTCACGTCTTTTTCTTTCAGCACATTATGTAAAATGTAATAGAGGTGGAAGTGTGTGTCAATGAAATCCTCCTGCTGGGTTTTCAGGTGTGTAGAATGTGAGTGTGAACGTTCTGATGTGTTTTGGAGGAATAATCGAGTATTCTGTCTGCAGCCAAACAGCAAAGCTGAGCGGAGTCACACTGGAGGCTCCATCTACAGGTCAGTCGTGCTTGCAGAGGAGGACAGAGGCAGCATGTGTGTGTCGCAGTCCAGACACCACTGAAACCCACTGATAAAGAAAACACTCATATTGAAAATAAAGAGATGATCACAAAGAAAATAAATGGGCTATTCCAGCTTTACCCGACCACCAGCATCTCAGAGTTAACTGACAAAAGTAGGAAAAAATGAAATAGAAAGAAGCTGCAAGATGCTGTCAGGTACTGACACTGAAAACATCTTAATGAGGATTCAACCTGTTTCCTCAATTAAATATTTCAATGCTGTGTAAGAGACACACAGCCCTGAGAAAAGAGACAGCAGGAAAGGTCCAACATGATTTGTTTCCATCCACAGTTAAAAACAAAAGGAGAAAAGGATGTAAAGTCTACTGAAGATTCAAGGCACATAAAATGAAAAGAAAAAAAAAAAATTCCAGCAAAGATTTTTTTGAGATGTGTTAAGCAGCACCATGCACGCTCAAAAAGACACCTCTGTGTGGACAGAAGACGCCTCTGAGGAGAGGACGAGAACCTTTTTAGAGTGTGCAGGTGCCAGAGTGTTTTACTAACAGAGAACGTGAAGAGAACACTAAAAGAGAAACCACGACACAGACTGAAAACACTCAAATGACCACAACTGGATTTTTATAGTATTCATTCATTCATTCATTCATTCATTCAGTTATAAAAGAGACAGAATCCCAAGTAGCATTTTCAGATAGTTGTCTTGACGGGACTCTGTCAAAGAAAAGAGTTAAAGAACGAAAGAAAAAAATGTCCTCCACCAGGTCAACCTGCAGGTAGGAAATAGCTGACAGTTAGTGAAACCAGAAAACTGTTCTTCAGCTGCAAAAGGGCGGTAAGATCTTTGAAGAGCATCAACCACAATGACAAGGTGAAGTGACAAGCACAGAGGTGACAACCAAGAAGATGACAACCAAGCAGAAAGAGGAGACAGGACAAAAAGAGGACAAACACCAGACAGAAAGAGGAGACAGGACAAAAAGAGGACAAACACCAAAGAGAAAGAGGAGACAGGACAAAAAGAGGACAAACACCAAACGACAGGATGAAGGTCCACAGGAGAAAAAAAACCACACAGTCTGACCCTCTAAACTTCTCCTTTGCAAGAGGACGACTTCGAGTAAATTAATCCCGATGCAAAACCAAAAAGCAGCCCTGAGCCGCTGGGATGGACCGAACGCTTTCCATCGTCACCGCTCAGCCGGCGTTCGTCTGACTGAATGTCGTGGGGCGGATGAGTGGGCGTGAGTAAAAAAAAACGGCCGAATGACAGAGAGGCGGCCATGATGAGGCAGCAAGGAGATGATGGAGGTGGAAGTGAGATGACACAGAAAAACACATGAGAAACAAAAAAGAAGGTGACTGTGGAAGAACAAAGTTTAGGGGGAAAAACAGACAAAGTCAAACTGGGGAAAAGAAAAAAGTGCACAAACAGAGAAAAATGAAAAATCCAAAAGTGGAGATGATTGGATGAAAAAAAACAAACAAACAGAAGAGGACGAAAGATGGAAAAAGAAGACAGGAGGAGGAGGAGGGTAGGTGAGTCTTCATCTCCTTACCGTGGTGTCCCCGGAGGCCCTATGGCGTTTGAGGTCGGAGGTCGAAGTGATGGACCTAAAAGAGGTTTTGGGCTCGGGCTCTGCTCTACCACTTTTCCTATCCTAAAATAGATGATAACGATGCACACACACATTAACACACGCAGGAGAGATGCCATGACTTCCTCATCTCTACTCACTCATGGTTTCTATAGTGACTGTGTGTGTGTGTGTGTGTGTTTACAGCGCCACAGTTCTCAGCACTAATCGGGTCATCAACAGTGACCTTTAGCCCTCATCAGTCAACCCTGTGAAACTTACAGATGTGTAGACTCGGGGTCCACGTGGACTCAGAACCTCATTTAAAAAACACACTATTAACATGTTTTAACGGAGGCCGTTCTTGCAGACACCTGGAATATACCTCCACAGAGTCACCAAGTCCCACTAAACTAGAGTTTCAACTGTTCCAAAAAGTCCTAAATACTGTTATATTATACTGTATACTAGATAGTACAAATACATTCATTTTCAGTACAGTGTTAGGGAGCTACTTAGCTAACTAGCGACCATTTTCTACAAGTCATCAAGTATCAAACATTAACAAGGTTAACATCTATCCAACTGGCTAGCTAACTAGCCAAGCTAGCTTGAAAACAAGCTTATTGACCTCGTTATAAAGTGTCTCTGTGCGGCAACAAACTCCACACTGACTCCACAGTGAAATCTGCACAGAAACACCCCGTGTGATCAGGATACCAGGAAGAGGTTTAGCGGCCTACGCTAGCACCAGCCGCGTGGTTTGTTGCTGAAGTTGGTTAGTTTGGTTATGTGCTATTTCAATGTACGTGGCGTGGACTCTGTTTGTGATCACTGGCATTGATGGGTGTGTGTGTGTGTGTGTGTGCATGCATGGGTTCCGCCTGCTTCCTGCCTCGGGTAGTTCAGATGGAGTAATGGTCGCATAAAACGGAAGCTCTTCTCTCCGTTTTACTGCTGAGCACCATCAGAGGGTAAAACAACAACAACAACCATAACAACATGAAGACGACAGCATGGAAACAAGAGCAAACAAACAAACAAAAACAAAGCAAAAATAACACAAGCACGTCTCCTGGGTGGAGGGGGAGGGGGCGGGGACAAACATGGCAAATGAGAGTGAATGAGCCGAGCCGGCGGTGACCCTAAACAAAGCAGAACATTATACCAACACGCTGCTGCTATAATGCCGTTTGTCCTGCAGGAGGCGCGTGAAGACAAACTCAAAGGGGGTGGAGAGGCAGCACAAGGATGCATGTCAGAAATCATTGATTTGACCTTTGACCTGCCACCATGATGAGGGCTGAGTACTGACACTAAAACGGTGGACAAATCGTAACTGTATCCACTGAAAAAAAAAAAAACAAAAACAAAAAACAAAATAACATGTTTTAACATGAGGTCTCTGCAGGGGGACCCACATATCCCCTGAAGATCATCTGTCACATTTTTGGTTTTATTCTTTTATCAGAAATCATTTTCTAAAAAGCACTCACCTCCTTGTGGAGGAACAACGGGGAGAAAATAAGCGCTGGCATCACTAAAAGTAGACTTTAATTTTTGATGACTAATCGTCAGAACAAAAGCTTCCTGTGTTAATCGTCGTCATTGCAATCCCTCAGTGGTGAGGAAGATGGTCTCTTGATTGATTCCCGGATATCTACATTCAGGGTCAATCCGCAGACGCCTGTGCTGTTTAACGTGTGAATGCCAAACACACGGTCCTTGACAGATCCCCAGCCTGGTCCAATGGCTGGGACGATCGGGGTCTGAGGACCTGCTGCAGCCTTCCTCCGCCTTCACAGCCATTTGGTTACAAGTCATCACCTCCTCCACCTGATCCACCACTGAGGACTTGTTTCACCAGAGTCCCATTAGACGCCTTGTGTTCAGTGTTCCTGTTGGGCCTTTGCGGTTACCATAGCGGCCACAGGACACATAAGGTCCGCACCGTATTTCATCCCAATAGGCGATCCCCGACTTGATCCGTTACCCAGGTGTCATGAGGAAGACAAGGGGGTGGATTTTGACACCAGCATTAATGACAGAGGTGTTCAGTGATTTGGAAATCTTCTTGTATCTTCTCCAGGTCAGCTCAAGTCAGGGAACATGAGCTGTATGGTACCACACTCTGCCACATGCAACACACCACAAAAACACCTTGGGTCCTGGATGGCAACCACAGAGGCAGACAACTGATCTGATCAGCTGAGTCTCCTGAGTCATCTCCTGACTTTCCCAAAGATACCTTTGGCAGATGATTTAAAAAAAAAAAAATCAAACTATAGTAGAGAAGCTTGAATCTTCCACTGGACTGGGTTGCTTGACGCGAGGATGTTTCGCTTCAAATTGCAGAAGCTTCCTCAGCTAAAATTCTTGCTCTGGTAGTCTGACTTCTGTCTTGACTCTTGTAGAGAAGAATAAACAGAAGCTACAAAAGCTGGAGTTTTAAACCTAACCAGACCCCACCTACCGAGAGGCAGACTGCTATGTAGTGTTCGTTACAGTTTTCCTGACATCTGATATGATACACTACATTGCTCTGTTTGTAACTAGGGATCCTGTCCTTAGGGTGAACTAATTTCTGTCTCAAGGTGTTAACCGGTTTAAAGTAAACGGATTTTGTGCTGTCTGAAGATCCTCTGTAGTTTTTCCCCTACTCCTGCTAAATAAGGGAGAGACACTCCTCTTCTTGTTGTCTCCGTCTCCTGTCTGTCTGGTCTCTTTGTTCTCTGGGACTTCTGCAGTTTGTCCAGGGACCATCGTGGGTACCCACATACATACCCACATAAATCAAACTAGCTGTTCACAGTAGCGGGCGTGTCTTGTTGTCGTGGAGACAGCTGGTGTGTTGTGAAAGTGTAGGAACACGGACCCACAACAGGGGGCGCAATGAACGGACAATGGAGGAAGGTGAATAACAAGGTTTACTATTGTGAAACGAGCACAATAAATACAACAATCACAATTTGGGGTCGAATCCACTGGTGTCGTGTGGGCAGGCCCGAAGGTAGGAGACGTCCGTCTCAGTCGAACCGGAACCACCCAGATCTCCTCTGCCACCGAACCCTGGAAATACTGGAACCGCCAAGTCCCGAATTCCCAGGTGGCCACTGCCTCCGCTCGTCGGATCCGGTACTGCTGGCGGGAGAGAGCAACAACACACAGGTGTGGATGCGACCGCACCCAGTAACAGAGAGGGGAGAAGCCGCCTCCACCTCTTGTCAAAGTACAGCAGGAAGGTGAGTACTTATCCAAGCAATGAAGCTACCAGTAGTCAACAGTCCTGAAAAGGTTTAACAAGTTTAGCTGGTTGTTCAGAATGTAAATGCAGAGAATATTACTTCAGTCTTAGGCGATATCTCGGCACTGAGCTGGAGACGCTGTCCTCCTGATATACCTCTGTGCTGAGTGGAACAGCTGTGTCTGGTGATGGGTGACAGCTGTCACCCAGGCTACTCCCATGATGCGGCAGCGCCCTCTGGTGCCTGGAGCCCGCACTCCAGGCAGGGCGCCCTCTGGTGGTGGTGGGCCAGCAGTACCTCCTCTTCAGCGGCCCACACAATATGGTGGCTCCTGTGTGACATGCTCCATTCTCTGGAAAAACAACATGTCTTCATTGTGACTAAAACATCAGCACCGCGTGGAGTGATTCAGTCTGCGAGACAACAGGCTCAGCTGGAGGATCCATCTAGGACATCCTGTTCAGAAAAGCTTCACTCTACAGCCACTGAATGTCTGTTGGTGTTTAGGTGCGTCCGTCACGCATGGACTTCATGAAGAACACAAGAACCAAGGACGAGCAGGTTCAAGAGAAAATGTCACCAAAACATTTACCCAGTACATCGAGATTCAACCAGTGACACGTCTGGAGCTACAGAGGGTCCATCAGGTTCACGTCTCTTTGGATTTCTGTCTTTTCTTAACATTCGTTACATCAGTTTATTTTATTAAAACAGATGAAACGGTTTCTGTGTTGATCAATACTCAGCCCTGCTTCTGAAGAACACTGGACACCAACAGGACCACAGTCACAGTCTGGAACCCATACTAGATTCTGATCCAGGTCCAAACAAAGCTGGTTTAGGGTTACCACAGGTTAATGAATCAGTTTGTGTTAGAGGTGCAACTGTGTTTGAAGCATTTCTAACCTTCATCAAACAGCAAAGTGACAAACGTGAGAGAACTTTGGAAGACTTTGATCAGAGCAGCAATAAAAAATATCACCAGCAAACCTGCCAGACTCACAGGAACCCGTGACACCTGGAAGACCGTGAAACTGAAACACCAAGAAACACAAATATGTCCTGATATACCAAATTAACCATCGCTGAGCAGTTAGCTACAGGTGCTATGGCACGACTGACGCAAAAACAAAAGCACATTGCATGAAGGTGATTACGCTTACATGTTTTCAACCAAAATCTAAACACAAATAACGTAAAACTGAGCGCTGAAAGCAGTTCCACTAGTCTGCTAACCGCTAATTAGCGAAGCTAACATTTTCATTAGTGGATTAGCTTTTCAGGTAACTTTGAAACCATCAGTGGACCAATTAGCTTCTGCTAAATTTAACATTTTTTTGCTGGTAAAGTGAGTAAATGTAATGGTCAAAAATGTTTGTAAACCCTAAAATCATAGATGTTAGTTCCTGTTTATGAATGCAGAGAGCTAGCTAACACTTCCGGTTCACAGGTCAAAGCACACAAGCACTGGTAAGAAGAAAAGTTACACTGTGGACAAAAACAATATGTAAGCAGCTCAAAAGTCTATTTTCATTCATTTATTTTTCGTGCATTTGCTTTGTGTTTGTGAACGCAATACGGGTGAGCCGTAGCTCCATTAACAATTTGTAAATTTATAATATAAACTGTCACTTCTGGGCATTTAACCTCGAGGGGCAGGTTTTGTTGGTGAAAACATCGCCGAGCTCAATACAAATAAATATAATTTGGTCACTTTTCAAAGGGGCCAGACTCATCAGTTAAGTCAATTTAATGTACAAAGGTTCATTTCAGGTCATCTTAGTGTTTAAATCTCCCTGTTCCAGGCAATGAGAGCAAGTTAGGGACAAAAGCAAACCGGCTAATTTCAATAGAGAATCAATGCAGCCCGACTGAGTTTTCACCGAGTGGCCAGTCGCGGACGTATGAATTCTCGCCTTCGAATTGGCCACTTTGCCGAAGTGACGTGGCGCCGACCTCGAGAATTACTGCAATTTGCTACTTTTGATAAAAATGATTACAGTGTTTGGGGTTTTATTTTTTATTAATTTATTTTTCGTGTGTTCATTTTGCATTTCTGATCACCTTTGAATTTACCCAGCAGCCCCTGCGGTGCTTAAACTCGAAACTGGCTTATCATTAGCTGACTGTGTAATCAGTCAATAAGCGAAGTGCGCAACACATCTGCGCATGTGTGGGTCAAACGGGGCAAAAATCCCAACTACCAAACTCACACCGCTCCCATAGAATTTCGTATACAGTAGCATTAGCGGACTCTGAAAGTTCAGGCTTACAGGGATTGTTTCAAAGGCTTTAAGCGACACATACAATAATGACGGGCGGATTGTGCTGTTTTCAAATGCTTGAACAGAATTTATAAGCTTGAAAGTTGGCTGAAAACATACGATTACAAAGCTCCGCTGAGTCCACACAAAGATGGAAAGAAGAAGAAATGTGGTTGTAAATCTGCGTTCATTCTACACAATTTCCCCACAGAAAAGAAAGATCCAGACGGACTAAAATTGTAAGTTTCTTGCACACATTTATTTTGTTAATATCCTGAAACTGTGCCACTGTTTTCATGCATCGGCTTATGACTGTAATGTCGCGCCATGAATGACGTGGTGCGTAATATTGTAAAATTGACATGTTCTATAAACAAACTACATGCATGCACATATCACTGTATGTCTGTCAACTTATCAAAACAAACGTGACACCAAAGAGGTTATATCTGAGACCCACCTTCATTGTAGTCATTATGAAGCCAGCGGAATAGCGATTTCTCATCCCCGCTTAGCAAATATTCTGCAATATCCACAGTTTCTGTCTCTGTACTTCGTCTAACCATCTGTCAGTTGCCTTCAAGGGGTCAGAAATTTGTTTGTCTCCAACTATCAACAAGGACTGGTCATTTTCGACAGCAGCGCGCTCTTCCTCCTTTGTCGGTAGTTTCTGTAACAATGCAGCACACGCGAGCACAGCCAGCTCTTCTTTCCATTTCTGTCCACTGCCGTACGTAGTCCTGGTTGTAACAGGCAATCCGCGGAGCTGACAAAAATGCTTTAAATCGTCAACTTTCCAGCGGTTGAAATGATCCAAATCATAGCACTCCTCGCTGCTTTCCGCCGCCATAGCTTGTGGGTTGGTAGCTGAAAAGTTAGCCTACCCATAATGCACCGCGTGGCCCGAGATGTGCACTTCACTTATACTAAAAGTTAGTGGTTAACAGTTAGCTGTAGGACCGCAAATTTTTTTTTAGCAGTTTATCGGTTTAGTGTTATAAAAGTTAACTTTTCAGTTAGCGGTTTAATGGTTATCGAAGCTAACTTTTCAGTTAGCTGTGTCCACCACAGGCTGAAAGTGGTTGTAACTCAAATAACTCAAGAACATAAATGAAATAAATAACTCACAACAGTCAGTACCACTCCTCTCCAGACAAAGCGCTGTGGTTAACACTTCCATTTTTTTGCTGAGCAACAAAATGTGAAACTGGAATGATTTTATTTTTATCGTTTTGCTTTACTGATCTTCCTATAAGCAAATGTCAGAAGAACATCCTGAAAAAGCCAGTGCAGATGTTTGTCACACCTGAAGAAAATGTTCTGATTTAGCCAATTTAAAGTGGATGTAGGCAGCGAGTGTTTCATGTGCTAATCCGCCATGGCTGCCATCTTACGCCACAAGTGTTTGAAGTGCTAATTAGCTGCTGCTAGCTGCTGCTGTTTGAAGTGCTAATCACATGATTACAGCCGTGTCAGACATCGAGCACAAACAGGACCTCAGGAAACTCTTCATGTTGTTTTCCTGAACAAAGATGTTCTGTGACAAAGACGGACGTGACACCAGACACAACACGTCCTCCACCAAAGAAAAACATAATACAATAAAATTAATTTGTTGATGATGATGATGTAGAGCAGGTAGCGTTGTGGCACAGGAGTTGAACTACCAACCTACAGGCGGATTCCAGGTGTGTACTTCAGGCTACCCATCTGTGTCCTTGGAGCTTGGACTGGAGCGGGTACCAAAGGTGGAGTGACCTGTGACGGATCATGGACTCTGATCTGGTTCACTCTGCAGTTCCTGGGGATCGAGTCCTCAGGTCTGTACAGGACTGACTTACTCTACAGTCACATGAGCTACAAATGAAGGCAACACGCAGATGGCGTTTGTAGCGTTGTGGGCATTCCTGAGGTGTGAACAGCTGTTGGCTACCTGTCCTTAACGTGTCCAATGTTTCATGATTACAAAGGGTGGGAAAAACAGACCCAGTCACCTTGACGTTTTCCTCTGTGATTGACTTAATTTGTTTATGTGTGACGTCTTTCATAGTGATGTTCCTGTATCGCTAGCCAGCATGCTAACATCACCATCAGGTGTTTTTAGATTTAAAAGTGTTTATTTCTTTATAACGTTTACAAAATATGTGAGAAACAGATTAGATTTATGCAGATTTCAGCAGTTTGAGCATTTTCCACCAACTTGGTTTATTTAGTTTGAGCGAGCAGCCGGCTGATGTCACACCGCCTTTCTTTACTCCCACTGGCTGTTGCCCTGTTGCATCACTCAGCATTTCCATATAATAGACTTCAGGTCTATTTTGGCCCCACCCAGCTGGCGGCATAGCGACTGTTGTCCCTCACGCCTGCTTACCCACAAGTCACTGGTTTGCTAACGGAACCAGAGAGCAATTCTTCTTCTACTCTATGACATCACACTTACAAAATGTTCGACCAGCCCATGAACCACTTCACCTGCCTTTACACCCACCTGAAGAGCTCCGCCTCCTCCCTCAGGGGAAACCCATGGTTCAGAAGAGCTCGATGTCATCAGCAAAACCGCCTGTCCTGGTTTTCAGCAGGAAACTCAGCGACAACATTAAAACTCCGTCTGTCCAAGCGTTCTGATATTTGATTGATTCAAAGTGTTCCCGCCTCATTAGTTTGACAAAATGAAACACAGTTGAATGAAGAGAGGTCAATCTTATTGGGGACAGAGATGACAGACGGTCAAATCCCTGTGAGTCCTGTTCTCAGCAACAGTGAGCCCACAGCAGAGACGGGCCGTCTGGAAAAATACCTCAGCGGCATTTTGGGTTACAATGTTCTGCATTTTGGGTTGCAGTGTTCTGAGGACATCTGAGCCCCTCTGTGGAAAGACACAGACACTGTCTCCTGTCCCCGGTAGGTTTATGAGGACAATGGAAACAGCATAAATCTGTTATATCTCTATGCAGAGCAGCACGTCTGAGCAGGTCCAAGCTCGTCACCAAGACGATCAAGACCGCTCTGCTGACGGAGGGTAAAACACTTTGCAAGGGGGTGGAATACTTCATGAAGAGGTGGTAGAATAGTTTGCTGGGGGGGGTAAAACACTTCGCAAGGGGGTGGAATACTTCACGAAGAGGTGGTAGAATAGTTTGCTGGGGGGGTAAAACACTTTGCAAGGGGGTGGAATACTTCACAAAGTGGTGGTAGAATAGTTTGCTGGGGGGTAAAACACTTTGCAAGGGGGTGGAATACTTCACAAAGTGGTGGTAGAATAGTTTGCTGGGGGGGTAAAACACTTTGCAAGGGGGTGGAATACTTCACAAAGTGGTGGTAGAATAGTTTGCTGGGGGGGTAAAACACTTTGCAAGGGGGTGGAATACTTCACGAAGAGGTGGTAGAATAGTTTGCTGGGGGGGTAAAACACTTTGCAAGGGGGTGGAATACTTCACAAAGTGGTGGTAGAATAGTTTGCTGGGGGGTAAAACACTTTGCAAGGGGGTGGAATACTTCACAAAGTGGTGGTAGAATAGTTTGCTGGGGGGGTAAAACACTTTGCAAGGGGGTGGAATACTTCACAAAGTGGTGGTAGAATAGTTTGCTGGGGGGGTAAAACACTTTGCAAGGGGGTGGAATACTTCACGAAGAGGTGGTAGAATAGTTTGCTGGGGGGGTAAAACACTTCGCCATGGGGTATAAATACCAGCGTAGGTAGAAGGACAGTCAGTATTTGTCCAATGAAAATCTAACTCAGGTTAATGTTTACTTTTTGTTCATTCTGCAGAGTTCTAATTTAAGTTTGCAAATTTGAAGTGCAGACGTTTTATTTTGAGGTAGTTCAGGACAGTCCTTATCTCCAGATCCCATGGCGTGAAGATGATGAGCCTCTACGGCTCGGCCTGGACGGGACGCCAGTCCAATATGGGTGTTGTGTTCTGCCTTGGTTCCTGCTCGTCTGGCCTCTCTCTCTCTCTCTCTCTCTCTCTCTGTCTCTCTCTCTCTTTCTTTTCAGGTGGCGTGCCTTGTGGAGCTGATGAACACACCTACCAGTAATCAACCCTCTTGTATTTAAACCCTGGTTCAACATCTCATCAGTGCCAGAAACTCAGTGTTCACAGCCTGGAAACATGGCCACTCTGTTTCCTAATTGAGCCTCTCTGTCTGCGTTCCGTGGCAGGACTTTTGACTGTATGTGTTTTTAATTGCATTTTTGCTGCGTTCTGTTTTTCCTATCTGGTTACTGGAGACAGACACCCTCTCTACTTTTAAGATTAAGCTTAAAACTTTGCTTTTTGAAAAAGCTTATAGTTAGGGCTGGATCAGGTGACCCTGAACCATCCCTTAGTTCTGCTTCTATAGACTTAGACTGCTGGGGGGTACCCATGATGCACCCAGTGTTTCTTTTTATTCACCTCTTTTTGCTCTGTATGCACCACTCTGCATTTAATCATTAGTGATTGATCTCTGCTCTCTTCCACAGCATGTCTTTTTCCTGATTCTCTCCCCTCAGCCCCAACCAGTCCCAGCAGAACACTGCCCCTCCCTGAGCCTGGTTCTGCTGGAGGTTTCTTCCTGTTAAAAGGGAGTTTTCCTTCCCACTGTCGCCAAGTGCTTGCTCATAGGGGGTCGTTTTGACCGTTGGGGTTTTTCTGTAATTATTGTATGGCTTTGCCTTACAATATAAAGCGCCTTGGGGCAACTGTTTGTTGTGATTTGGCGCTATATAAATAAAATTGATTTGATTTGATTTACTGAGTAAACTGTGATTCGTTGTAGCTCAGGTGTTCCAACACCTGCACTCAAACTGTCTCTGCTCCTCTGCAGTGACACCTCCCTCCACAGGGAGCAACCTGGCCCCCGGACAACCACCACCTCATCTCTGCCTGAATCTCCATCTGCACACCTGGTCTCATCGGGCTGCGGCTCCCTGTTTCCACCGCAGCGTGGGCTTGGTCTCCTCTCTCCAGACCTTATCATCATTCACAATTCTGCAGCACTTTACCTTGTACTCATTTCTGTACAATAAATCTGGTTTTCCTTCATCTGTTCAGCCTCCCTGCTTTGGAGTCAAATCCAGCTTTTGGGTCATGACCATAACAACAGGTTACTTCCAAAACTGGGGTTGGAACCTGTTTTTACAGCTGGGTGGACTGAGATCAGGCAGATTACATGTTTTGTCCAAGGACACAGGCAGGTTACCAGAAACACAGAACCTAGAACTTGGAATCGAGCCTGGTTGGTTGTTGAGATCAAAGAGTATGTTTTAAAATTATTGATGTTTAAAAAAGACATGCACGAAAAGTCAAAGGTCAGGGGCACTTTTTACAGGTCAGGTCTCCCATGTGTTGGTGCCATGAGTTGCAGCATCAAGCATACTATGGAACTGCCCTGAGTCCTGAATGGCAACCACCCAAGCAGACAACTGGTTCACCTGATCTCCCAGCCAGGTATGTGGTATGTGGGTGTGTCCTCGCCATTTTCCCGTTACATGGAGGCAAAACTCACCACATGGACTAAATATGGTGTCTGACGTTCCCTCACAGTGTCAGTGATCCTCTTCATCTGAGTCTCACTAAGTAACTGTTCACTGGACACAAAGTCATTCCAATGGGACCCAAAGATCCTCCACAGACACCTGGGACCAAAGACATCCAGTCCTCACCTGAGGTCACTGGTTAGAGTCCAAGTCTGACAACCAGACAGGAAGACAGGAAGCACCAGGACCCTAAAGACTTGGACCTTTGTTCTCCAGCAAAGACATCAGCATCACCAAACACCTCTGACCTTTGACTTCATGACACCATTCGATCTTTCAGGTGACTGACACACAGTCCACTTCAATGGTTCCATTTCGCTGATGTTCCAACATTTACATTTACAGTGCTATGTGACTAAAAAGATTAATCCAGGTTTTGAGTATATTTCTTATTGTTCCATGGGAAACAAGGTACCAGTAGATTCAGTAGATTCTCACAAATCCAACAAGACCAAGCATTCATGATATGCAGACTCTTAAGGCTATGAAATTGGGCTATTAGTAAAAAAAAAAGTAGAAAAGGGGGTGTTCACAATAATAGTAGTTTGGCATTCAGTCAGTGAGTTCATCAATTTTGTGGAACAAACAGGTGTGAATCAGGTGTCCCCTATTTAAGGATGAAGCCAGCACCTGTTGAACATGCTTTTCTCTTTGAAAGCCTGAGAAAAATGGGACGTTCAAGACATTGTTCAGAAGAACAGCGTAGTTTGATTAAAAAGTTGATTGGAGAGGGGAAAACTTATACGCAGGTACAAAAAATCATAGGCTGTTCATCTACAATGATCTCCAATGCTTTAAAATGGACAAAACAAACAGAGACCCGTGGAAGAAAATGGAAAACAACCATCAAAATGGATAGAAGAATAACCAGAATGGCAAAGGCTCACCCATTGATCAGCTCCAGGATGATCAAAGACAGTCTGGAGTTACCTGTAAGTGCTGTGACAGTTAGAAGACACCTGTATGAAGCTAATTTATTTGCAAGAATCCCCCGCAAAGTCCCTCTGTTAAATAAAAGACATGTGCAGAAGAGGTTACAATTTGCCAAAGAACACATCAACTGGCCTAAAGAGAAATGGAGGAATATTTTGTGGACTGATGAGAGTAAAATAGTTCTTTTTGGGTCCAAGGGCTGCAGACAGTTTGTGAGACGACCCCCAAACTCTGAATTCAAGCCACAGTTCACAGTGAAGGCAGTGAAGCATGGTGGTGCAAGCATCATGATATGGGCATGTTTCTCCTACTATGGTGTTGGGCCTATATATATCGCATACCAGGTATCATGGATCAGTTTGGATATGTCAAAATACTTGAAGAGGTCATGTTGCCTTATGCTGAAGAGGACATGCCCTTGAAATGGGTGTTTCAACAAGACAATGACCCCAAGATCACTAGTAAACGAGCAAAATCTTGGTTCCAAACCAACAAAATTAATGCCTCGCAGATGTGAAGAAATCATGAAAAACTGTGGTTATACAACTAAATACTAGTTTAGTGATTCACAGGACTGCTAAAAAAGCAGTTTGAACATAATAGTTTTGAGTTTGTAGCGTCAACAGCAGATGCTACTATTATTGTGAACACCCCCTTTTCTACTTTTTTTTTTACTAATAGCCCAATTTCATAGCCTTAAGAGTGTGCATATCATGAATGCTTGGTCTTGTTGGATTTGTGAGAATCTACTGAAGCTACTGGTAGCTTGTTTCCCATGTAACAATAAGAAATATACTCAAAACCTGGATTAATCTTTTTAGTCACACAGCACTACTATTATTCTGAACACTACTGCATGTTCTGATCATTTCGTGGCATCTGCACTGAGATGGGTCAGACTGGCGTGATGATGCGCTTCCTGTTTTCACTGGTTGTGTTCCGTCTCTTTTCTAAGTTCTAATAAACGCTGCGGTGTTTCAGTTTCACGCTGATTTTCTTGCACATTCTCTGCAGTGTGCCTCACTTTTCACAAAAATGCAGAATGCAAAGACATAGAAAAGAACATAGATCTTAACCTTTAACCTTTAGTGTCACACCTTTCAGCCACATAGTTCCTAGTATCAAAACATCCTCCCTGAAAAATGAACTAAACAGCTTAAAGACGTCATCAGAACACAAACAGACCGATTGTTAAAGTTCAATCAAACCTAAACATGATGAAACTGTGAGTCTGGAAATAAAATACAGATGAGCAGAATGACGTTGACTCCAAAAGCAGCCCCTAGTTGGACCCCAAAGCTGAGGCAAGCAGGTTGTAGCCCAGCGAGTTACCATCAGAATGACATAGGGTGTGTTAGATGACGATGGCGTACCTGCAGGTTCTTCCTCCAGACGTTGACGGCGGCGAAAGCAAGTTGCATCTGTTTCCTGCGCGCATCCTTGTGTCGTTTGTACGCGATCTCGATGAAAATCAGGAAGATACCAGCAACAATTCCACCAGCAACCAGCATGAAGACGCCTGAGGACAGGAGGCCACGTGAAACCGCAAACCTCACTGGAACCGCGCATTCTTACAGATCAGGGCGGCTTCCTACCTGCCATATTCTCAAAGGTGAGCGTCGCTGGGGCGTTACTCCTGGAGTCACACTCCTGGTATCGAACCCACGTCTTGTCCAGGTCCTCCATGAAGCCGTTCTCATGAGAGCTATAAGAAGACAAGGAGTCTGAGTGTCCTCTGAAGATCAGCAGTACAAGATTAGTCCATGAGCCAACAGTCATCTTTGACCTCATCAGTACCACTTAAAGGGACCAAAGGGTACTTACAGTCCAAACTCATGTACTGTGAAATGTATGATTAGTTATGTTACCCCATAACATGATAACTAATCATGGCAGATGGTGAAAACAGGTCCATTTTAAAAGGAAAACCTGCTTGGCTCATGGACCAGATGTCTGAGTCAAAGGTCATCAGGGTGTACTTTACCTCAGAATAGCCAGAGAAACATTCTGCTTCCACGGACTGTCCTTCCTCATTCCGATTCCAAATCCCGAGCGGAAGAACAGCTCTCCTGTTGTCACCAAATCACATTTCTGTGATGCTTCAAACTCCAACACGGCGCTGTCCCAGATGAAGGCGTGAAGCTTACTGTGGACAGTAGGAAGGACAAGTCAGGTACGAGGGAGGAGAACGCCAACTACACAAAAACTGATCAGACGAGACAGTGGACTGATGATAAAGGTAGTCTGAAATCAGAGCGGACCAGATTCAGTCCGATTATAAGCCAACCTGGATGCTGAAGTGGACACACTGCTTTCCTTACTACAAGTGCAAGCATGGCCAGCAGGTGGTGCTGTGCACTGAGTAAAAATTCACTCCCAGACACCAAAAGCTGTTCTAACGATGCAATGGTCCTCCAGGTTTAGCTTTTCTGTAGGTCATCCACCTTTGATACCAGAGATAGTTTGCGTTCGCTGTGGATCAGCAAATGTCAAAGACAACACAGATCCGACACGAATCGAGCAAACAATCTCTTGAAGCTGAGCTAAAAGAACAATCTCTAAGTGGCTTCCTCAGTTGAAGGAAACCTGGAACACTTACATAGGTGTGTTCTGGAACTGGAGTCAAGGTTGTTGGAGTCAAAGGCCAGATGGGTTTAGCAGTGAATGTGTTGCTTAAAATGTTTTATATATATATATATATATATATATATATATATATATATGTGTGTGTGTGTGTGTGTGTGTGTGTGTCAGGTTTTGGCCCTGAGCACGGTGATGGTTTTGTTTTTCCTCCTTTCTTCTACCCACCATCTGCTCCTGCTTTGCTTTATTAGTTGTTTCTTTTCATCATGTGTTTTCTCTCTGTTCTATTTTTCTTTGTCACTTTGTTTCCTTTGTTACTTTTCATACTTCTGCCATGGTTTAGTTCCTTTCTTGTTTTGCTCACTCAGTCTGTGTTTTCATTGTTTATTATTTAGTTATCATCTGTTTATTATTGCTATTCTCTGTTCTGCTTTAGTATCGTTTTTTTGGTTTCTGTTCTCTTCTAGTTTTCTTCTCACTATCTTGCCCCATCCATACTCTTTGTCCACCTGCCACGCCCCCTTTCTAGATCCTTCTCCTCATGTGCCCCTTGTTAACGCCTGCTTATTTAATCTCCTCCCAGCCATCACACCTTTGCCAGTTTGTCGGCGCTTCTAGCACACATTCCAGCCTTTTGTATTAAGTCCTAATTTGTCTTGCCGTGTACCTGTATCTTGCTCCATGTTTCTTGACCGCGCCTTTTGCCTCAGCCCTTATGTCAGTGTTTGCTCGTGCCTCCGAGCCCTGCCTGGATAGGACTGCGTTTTTGCCTTACCCTGTCTGTACCTGTGCTCTGCTGCCTGACAACTTGTGTACCGAACCTCAGCCTGGAATAAACACGACAACTACTTTTACTTCAAAGCCTGGTCCACACTCTCTGGGTGCCGGGCTCCGGCCCAGCCTGACTATATATATATATATATATATATATATATATATATATATATATATATATATATATATATATATATATACATGAGGTCTATTAGAAAAGTATCCGACCTTATTATTTTTTTCAAAAACCATATGGATTTGAATCACGTGTGATTACATCAGACATGCTTGAACCCTCGTGGGCATGCGAGAGTTTTTTTCACGCCTGTCAGTTACATCATTCGCCTGTGGGCAGTCTTTGAGTGAGGAGTGGCCCACCCTCTCGTGGATTTTTTCATTGTTTAGGAATGGCTCAGAGACTGCTGCTTTGTTTGATCAAAGTTTTTCAAAACTGTAAGGCACAACTGAGTGGACACCATTCGATAAATTCAGCTGGTTTTTGGTAAAAATTTTAATGGCTGATGAGAGATTTTGGTCTGGTAGTGTCGCTTTAAGGACGACCCATGGCGCCTGACGGCGACCTGCGCTTCGAGGCGGCAGCGTCTCACCGTTTCAAGTTGAAAACTTCCACATTTCAGGCTCTGTTCACCCAGGAAGTCGTCAGAGAACAGAGAACTTTCAGAAGAAGTCGGCATGAGGAGTTTATTCGGACATTCCATTGTTAACGGACATTTTGTAATGAAAGAACGTGGGCAGAGTCGCATGTCGGGCCGGACCCGACCGCGGGGGGTCGCGACAGGAAAAACACCTCCGTTGGAAACCTTAACGGGCAAGATGGAACATGCCCAAGCTGTTAAACAATTTCTCAGTTACTCACTTGTTGAAAGCCATCAAAAGCCGCCTGAATTTTACAAATGGTTTTCAACACGGAGGTGTTTTTCCTGTCGCGGCGCACACAGATTGCGCGCACGTCTTTCATTAAAAAATGTTCTTAAACAGTGGAATGTCCGCATAAAGTGCTCATGCCGGCCTCTTCTGAATCTTCTCTGTTCTCTCACGACGTCCTGGGTGAATTAAGCCTTAAATTAGATGTTTTCAGGTCGAAACAGGCCGACGACGGCGCCTGGAAGCGCTGCACAGGAAACAGGAAAAATGCTTCGACAGGAAACGCTGCGACTGAAAAGTTATCTTTTATGAAGCTAAACTGATAACCACCCAAAAAATTATCGGAAGCTACAGCTAACTGATAACTTTCAGTATTGTCTCCGGTACACTTGCAATTATTAACAAGCTGATTTTGAGTTTTAACTCTACAAATCACTTCTGGTAGCATCAAAGGTGACCACAAACCCAAACAATGAGTCAGCACTTCTGTCTGTGCGCCCTGCCCACTGCTGGAAATGCCTGTTTATTACATATTTTGCAGCGATGAAGCAATTGAGAGGAACTAAGCTCAATTCTCACAAACACAAAAAACACCATTATTCCTTAACAGCATATGGTAGTGCCGCGGTGAGGCAGAGGTCTTGGAAAATAAAGCAGTTTTGCCTTATGGTTTTGATTTATAAATCAAATTAATGTAAATTCTGTCATTTGTACAAAGTTAAACTATAACACATACCTTTTCATTTTAAATAATGCACTAATTCTGAAGTTTCGCAACAAACACAGACCGATGCCAAAGGGATTATGGGGAAAATGAGCCTCTGCTAACATCAGTGCTTAATTTGTAAAGTGGGAGGTCCCGGAGTGCAGAGGATGGGTGGCTCCGGGGCAGAAGGAAAAAAAAAGGGGGGGGGGCGGCTTGCGAACAACACTGTGCGCCACACCGAAAATAAACTGGGCATGTATTGTAGCCATAATAACACTAGTCACACCAAATCCGGATAGAGTACAAATTCCTGTTTAATGATGTACAGTGGTCCCTCGTTTATCGCGGGAGTTACGTTCTCCGTGTTCACACCGGGCGCGACGTGAGCGACTGCAGCCACAGGCTGCCATGTAATCCCTTTGTAAGGACGCGTTTTGGCGCCAAACCGCACAGCGCGAAGCGAGTGAAGCGATTTTGAGCGTTTTGCGCGTTTGTAGCGCGATATTGTGTCGCGTCACGTTGTCCTCCTCCCCAAGTTGAAAAATCTGAACTTTTTTGTCTTGTCGCGCCGCGATGACCAATGACCAATCAGGGACTGAATATGTAGTGACGTGGAGATGTCTGGAGTTTGACTGAAGATGTGAACATGTCCTGTCTCTGGTAGCAGCCTGTGAGCAGGACTTATGTCTCTTTTGTCCTTTATTTCACAATTATGAGAGAGTTTTTGGAGCGAGCAGCAGCCCCACAGCAGGGGGAGCAGAGTTTTTCTTTTTATTTTACGTGCGCACGCGAGGGAATCATCCATGGAGATTATTTTACTTATTAACTACACAGATGTATAATAAAGCAAATGGTGACTGGTTTCTAAAGACAATTATGACAGAGTTTTTTGGGAAAGAGTGAGGAGCAGCCTCACAGCAAGCAGCAGAGTTTCGTTCTTTCTTTTTTTTTATTTTACGTGTGCGCGCGAGCGAATCGTCTGTGTGGAGAATATTTTATTAATTAACTACACAGATGTATAATAAAACAAATGGTGACTGGTTTATAAACACAATTATGACAGATTTTTTGGTGGAAGAGTGAGCTGCAGCAAGCGTGAACGGGACAGTTGGTCCTCAAACTGGGTCCCGCAGAGGCGGAAGGACCGCTGAAAGCGGCCGTCATCCAGACGCAGCTCCTGCAGCAAATAATGATACTCTCTGCATTGGGAGCTTTCCACAACAACTCGCTCCGTGTGATCAAGGTCCGTCATGATGACTTGACGCCAAGCGGAATGGAAGCTCCTCCTATATGATGATGCACCGGGGCGAATTTTCGCAGCGAAAGTCCACCCAAGCAGAGCGACACACCGGCGAAGGAGGCGCGTCCGTCGCCACGCGACCCCCGCGAATTTGTAGCGTTTGATCGCGCCCAGTGTGAAGGCGGCATTAAATCCGCGAAGTAGTGCTATTTTTTACACTTATTATAGATGTTTTAAGGCTGTAAAACCCCTCACTACACACTTTTCTCAAACAGGCATTAACATTTTCTGACTTTTCTCTCTTGTGTAAACTCTTTTTTCTTCTGTGGGAGAAAATTATAAACAGACACACGCAGAACACAATGCGCATGCTCTCCCTTCACTCACTGCCTCCAGGGGTACGGATGCGGGACCCGCAAAGAATCCAAGTCCTCTCTCGGTGGCCATGGAGCTCTGCGGCTGTGGTCAACATCCGGATCAAAACAGCGAGCGTAGCCTCTGGACCTGTTGCCAGATTTGGCGCAATTCTGCACAGCAGACAGGAGGGCGGCGGTGTGAGTGGCAGTGAGAGCAATCGCGGTGATTTTTAAAAAAATATATTTTGTTAGTCAAGAGAGGTGGCGGATCACGGATCCAGTATACATAGCTGGCGGAGCCAACGTCAGAGGTTCTGGAGCGTGCGTCCAAGGTTCCAGAGTGTGCTCCGGCTTGCTCCCCCTCAAATTAAGCCCCAGCTAACACTGATTGGTTGACTCATTCATTCTATGTAAAAACCAACACGTTAATGTGACGTGTGTGTTGGTGTTTACATATAAAAGTGCTTTTGTAAAATATGCCATTTTTTTATTTGTAAAAACAAACAAACAAAAATTGCAAAAGCCAAGTTGTAATTAGACAACCGTCTAATATAACGGAGGTCAAAATAAATAAAACACTGCCATCTACTGGTGCCCAGATGCTCAGACCCTAACCCATAATCCTTTGCGTGCCAGAGGGTTGCTGCGGTTTAAACAACACAGAGAGAAAACACATGACAACAATTGTAAATGAACATTATACAACCAAAATGTACATTTTTATTTCTTTTCATCAGCTGCAGCAAGAGGCTGCAACAACTCAACAACAGCGCAAAGGATTATGAGATATCTTAATACTTAGGGCAAATATTGCCATGAACACTACTGGCCAGGAGATGGCAATAGAGCCCGTGAAAACTTGCCAAAACAAATATTCCAAATAATCCGTTTCTGCTACGTTTAAGCTGTGTGGAATTTAATAAATGCAAACTGAATTTCAAACATCTTATATATATTACTCTGGAACAAAGAGGACAGACAGTGTTTGACATAAGCAGAATGTTAAAAAGCAAACAGGAAGCAATTGCAGCTCACAGTGATTCCAAATGAAAATAATGGAGAAGCAATCTGAGCTCCTTCTGGCATTTTTACATAAAACAAACACAATAACAATGTCTATAAACCCAGAGAATATATTCACAAGAGTTTTAGGCACAATATACAAAGGGTTTAATGCTGTTGTCCATGTGGAGCCTGATGAGAGCATCGCAAATGCATTTCTCCTGTTGTAAATGTACTGAGATTACCCATAAAGCACTTTGTGGAGACACAATGTCCACACTAAAACTTTCAAAATTAGTGCATTACTTTAAAACTAAAACATATATCTGTTATTTTCACTTTATAAAACTTCAGACGTGACGTTAATTTAAATAACTTGTCCGAAATTTGTTTGGTTAAAATTTTAACCATAAGTTAAAACTGTATGCCTCTGGATGACTTGGATGATATTGCCATTGAGTTAATATGGAGTTGAAAAAAGTCATCTTTTTTTCCCCTTTTGCTTTCTTTCTTTTCTGTGACCAGTTCTCCTTTGCCTGCAGAGGATAGAGCAGTTTCTCCTGGAACCAGCTCTCCTCTGTTTGCAGAGGACAGAACTGCCCATCTACTACAAAACATTTAACAGGTAGGCACTTAAATCTTTGATATGACTCCATAAATGTTTGTAACTGTTAAGCTTTGCTCACCATGCCTGCAAAAATATGTTAGTCTAAAAATTATCGGACCAAAATTTAATAGAAGATAATTCGTCCACTGATGATTTTCAACACTATCTGAAATGCTAATCCGATAATGAAAACATTCACTTCAATAATTAGCGGATTAGCGGAATTGTGTCCACCACTGGTGAACAGTACGTCTGGTATTTCTATTTGTGTATTTTTATTTATATTTGCAAACTGTTTTTCTTATTTACTTTCACATTTGATACTCTGTGTGCTTCTTACTCTGTCTGCTGATATAAATGCTGCTGGAATCTCAATTTCCCTGAGGGAGTCTTCCCAAGGGATCAATAAAGGTCTATCTAATATAAACTAATCTAACCGTGAGACCACAGTCAGGCCTATTGGCAGAGAGTTGGAGAGATGCGCACTTGTCTCGGACGGCCTGGATGGCCTCGGCGGCACTCTCGTAGTTGTGCTTCTCCATGTGTCGGTACATGGTGCTCAGCTCCACCTGCCGTCTAAAGTAGATGTCCACTGAGCTCTGCTTTACCGTGGCGTAGATGAACTTATCCGATGGATTCCGCAGCTGCAAGCAAGAGATCACAGCTTTTCACCCACAAACAGAAAGGAAGGCAACAAAAAAACCTGCAAAAATGCTTTTGTTGCTTATTGTATTAAAATAAAAACCTAAACCTATTCAAATCAAATCTCAAAGCCATTTAGAACATGTGAATATATCCAGGACTCAGAAATAAAATCCCCCCAACCATAGTTGTTTGTCTCATTGGTGTCGTCGTTTGTCTTGTTGGTGCCCTCGTTTGTCTCTGTGTCCTCATCGTTTGTGTCGTTGGTGTCCTCGTTTGTCTCGTTGGTGTCATCGTGTGTCTTGTTGGTGCCCTCGTTTGTTTCGTTGGTGTCGTTGTTTGTCTTGTTGATGCCCTCGTTTGTCTCGGTGTCGTTGTTTGTCTTGATGGTGCCCTCGTTTGTTTTGTTGGTGTTGTTGTTTGTCTCGCTGGTGCCTTCATTTGTCTCGGTGGTGTCGTCGTTTGTCTCGGTGGTGTTGTTGTTTGTCTCGTTGATGCCTTTGTTTGTCTCGTTGGTGCCTTCATTTGTCTCGGTGGTGTCGTCATTTGTCTCGGTGGTGTCGTCGTTTGTCTCGGTGGTGTCGTTGTTTGTCTTGTTGGTGCCGTCGTTTGTCTCAGCGGTGCCGTTGTTTGTCTCGGTGTCGTCGTTTGTTTCGTTGGTGTCGTCGTTTGTCTTGTTGGTGCCCTCGTTTGTCTCGTTGGTGTCGTCGTTTGTCTCGTTGGTGTCGTCGTTTGTCTCGTTGGTGTCGTCGTTTGTCTCAGAGGTGCCGTCGTTTGTCTCAGCGGTGCACTGACTGTGATTGGATGACTTTTCAGCTTCTAAACAAGTTTATTGTCAAACTTTGGCTCTGGAGAATCCCGAGAAATGTCAAATTTCTGTTCAGTAGTTTCAGTCATCATTTGTCCTGAGGCAGTTCAGTTCATCCTTGTTCATCCTTGTTCCACTACATGATGACAGGAAATAAATTTCTGGTGTCTCACCCTGGGGTCATTGATGCCAGTGATGCGCTCCTCAGGCCGGTCCAGCACCAGGAAGGCTGCCAGGTTAGCAGTGTAAGATGCTACAATAATCATGGCAAAACCCGCCCACACCATACCCAGAATCCTCGCTGAGAAACTCCTTGGAGCTCCTACAAACACACATTTGAGGTGGTTGCTTCAAAACAGGAATCAGTCCTGCAGCTGACAAAGGCACCAAATGGGTAGAAACCTCACACGTTTTCTACACCCACCTTCTCCAATCCCAGAGTTCAGAAGCACTCCCCATGAGAACCACATGGCGGAGGACAAAGTGAGGGCATCTTCTTCTTCTTCTTCGCTGTTCACTTTAAACCTTCCAAAGGGGCTGCACACAGAGATATTACCACCCTGCTGGTACCCTGTAGTACTGAAGTAACTTCAGTGTACTGTGTGTACTTACCTGAACCGGTCTAAAAGGTAAAGCATCACTGCCACCACGTGGACCGACAGGCCAACTAACAGCCACAGTGTGCTCTGGAACGGCTGCATGAATGAGTCCAGAGTGCTGCGTGGGATTTCCTGCATGCATGCAAGAAAAAACATGCACACAACAAAGCCCAGTGAAAAACATTCACACAACAAAGCCCCTTGCAAAAAAAAAAAAACACACAACAAAGCCTGGTGAAAAACACACACACAACAAAGCCCAGTGAAAAACACAACAAAGCGCTGTGAAAAACACAAACACAACAAAGCCCAGTAAAAAACACAAATCCCAGTGAAAAACACAAACACAACAAAGCCCTGTGAATAACACAACAAAGCCCAGTGAAAAACACAACAAAGCCCAGTGAAAAACACAACAAAGCCCTGTGAAAAACACAACAAAGCCCTGTGAAAAACACAACAAAGCCCAGTGAAAAACACAACAAAGCCCTGTGAAAAACACAACAAAGCCCAGTGAAAAACACAACAAAGCCCTGTGAAAAACACAACAAAGCCCTGTGAAAAACACAACAAATCCCAGTGAAAAACAAAAGCAACAAAGCCCCATGAAAAACACAACAAAGCCCCGTGAATAACACAACAAAGCCCAGTGAAAAACACAACAAAGCCCAGTGAAAAACACAACAAAGCCCAGTGAAAAACACAACAAAGCCCTGTGAAAAACACAACAAAGCCCTGTGAAAAACACAACAAATCCCAGTGAAAAACAAAAGCAACAAAGCCCCATGAAAAACACAACAAAGCCCCGTGAATAACACAACAAAGCCCAGTGAAAAACACAACAAAGCCCAGTGAAAAACACAACAAAGCCCAGTGAAAAACACAACAAAGCCCTGTGAAAAACACAACAAAGCCCTGTGAAAAACACAACAAATCCCAGTGAAAAACAAAAGCAACAAAGCCCCATGAAAAACACAACAAAGCCCCGTGAATAACACAACAAAGCCCAGTGAAAAACACAACAAAGTGCTGTGAAAAACACAAACACAACAAAGTGCCGTGAAAAACACAAACATAACAAAACCCCATGAAAAACACACACAACAAAACTTCCATGAGAAACAGAAACACAACAAAGCTCCGTAAAAAACACAACAAAGCCCCGTGAAAACAGAAACACAACAAAGCCCCATGAAAAACAACAAAGCCCCGTGAAAACAGAAACACAACAAAGCCCTGTGAAAAACACAACAAAGTGCTGTGAAAAACACAACAAAGTGCTGTGAAAAACACAAACATAACAAAGCCCCATGAAGAACACAAACACACACACACAAAGTGTAATGACAAATGGAAATACAACAAAGTGTTTTTTTTTTTTTTTTTTTTGCCTTTTCCATAGACTTCTCACGTTTCAGCTTTGGGGTTGTATAATGTGGTTGTGAACATTTCCAGAAAGTGACGTCCACAGTGTTTTTCTGACCTTCTTCACCAGGATGGTGAGCCCCTGGTATTTGAAGGGTTTGGAGAACTCGATGTACTGGGCTCGCTCATTGTTAATGGTGAGCGGAGCCACAATCATGTCAGCCAGACCTCCGAGCAGCTCCCCCATCATCCCGTTCCACTCCTTCTTGTTACTGTTGTTGACCTGCAGAGGGAAGAAGAGTTAGTGCTGCTGGTTCTTAAGACGCTGAGAGCAGCTGGTGTCTGTCCCAAAACATGGGCCAAAGTGCAAAAGAGATGTATCTTGTAGTTATAAGAGACGTCTCATGATGCACACTGATTTGATTGGACAGTTTGAAAGTGGGTGGGCCATCGTGGATTCAGGGATCATTTTGAAGCATGGACCAACATCAGCAGCTCCTCCCATCTCTCAGTCTCCATCACACGAACAAATTAAAACGCTGCCGACCACAATTGTGGCATTATGGGTAATTCATCAAGTGGTCTACAAGTGCTACTCACTCCACGGGCGACACTGACTAAGGACGCAGCATGTTATTCTTCATTTAGGTTTCTGTGGTTGAACATGGTGGTCCATGTTTGGACTTTGGACCGAGAACCACTAACCCAGACCAGGTCAAGGACCTGAGAGCCTGAATAAACTACGAGTATCAAGGTGTCACTGAGTCACTAACTTTCACACACAAAGTCTTTGAGGTGATGTCACATACAAGGTTTCACAGACTCTGCCCCTAGTGGCCACATTTAGAACAGCAGCATGCCCAACCTTGAACTGGTCTGAGGTCTTCAGGGGTCTCCTGGTCTTTGTCAAGGTATCGTGTACACATCGACACCACAGACACACACAGACAAGCAGACCTTCAGCAACACACGCAAGCAGGAGGAGGAGCACGAGGAGGAGGTAGATCTCCAGCCGCCTCCTCCTGCTAACTGAATGTGGTGTAAATTATATGTTGCAGCATCCCGGTGACAAAGAAAGAGAGAGAGTTTAATGACTAAATGTCTCCCGGCCTGAACAAGGTCACATTCAAAGACGGAGCCATGGTTGCCACGGTAACAGTTCCAGAGAAACTGTGTGCTGGCTGTGAATCAGCAACCGGATCAGGAAGAAAGAGATCTGCTGGTCCAGGTGTTTACATGACATTGCTCTGTACACTCTCTGTAAACGTTTGTACATTTGCCTTCTTTCTCATGAGAACGGTGTTGTGCTGTTTTGCACTTCACCCTGAGAACGTACGTGTTATTCAACCTTTTTTAGCTTTGTCTTCTTTCTCATGAGAACGGTGTTGTGCTGTTTTGCACTTCACCCTGAGAACGTACGTGTTATTCAACCTTTTTTAGCTTTGTCTTCTTTCTCATGAGAACGGTGTTGTGCTGTTTTGCACTTCACCCTGAGAACGTACGTGTTATTCAACCTTGTTTAGCTTTGTCTTCTTTCTCATGAGAACGGAGATGTGCTGTTTTGCACCTGTCTTAATGCAATCCTGAGAATTCAATTTTGTTTTGACGTTTGTGATGTGGTGTTTAGTGTGAAGGAGTGTGGAAGACAGGACACTTCAGAAAGATGCAGAACAGCTGATACCTGCAACAGACGAACGAGATGTGCTGACCTGAAGTGTTCTTCCTTACAGCTGCACTTATTGACGTATGCGTTTATGTTATGGGAAGAAACTTGTCTTGCGTCATTACCCCCACCCTTAGGACAAGTTTCTTGTTTATGTGATGAGGGCGTCTCTTAATAAAAAGAGCGGAAAAGCAGGCCAGACTTTAGTGTAGCCTTGGTGTACAGCCTGGCCGCACTCCGCGCGTAATATTTGATTTTCTGTCTCACTGGTGTTTCTTGACTCTGTTTGTCTTGTTAAAGGTTTTAAAAATGTTTGGAGGAGAAAATACCCAACATTGACTGGGGGCTCGTCCGGGATCTCAACAACACCGGAGGTGTCCGGCGGAGGTCGTCAAGTCCAGACGTAAATCCTTGGCCAAGGTCTGATCGATCGATTGATCGTGTCTGCAATTGTCGACCACCGTTGGCATCGTCTGGTTGACGAGATTTTCCCGAGGAAGACAGACAGGAAGTCGAGTCAGTGAGTAAAATTTCTTTGTAAACAGTACTGAGTGAGTGGTGATCAGATCACATAAAACAGTTAAATTCCGCAAGCGATGATACAGAATCGTCTGTTAATGAAACACAGTTAAACTCTGTAAGGAGGACGGACTCCTCTACGGTTGCGAGGGACGCAAGTAGTTAAATTCCGGAAGGAGGATACGGACTCCTCTGTTTTAATACGTACAGGAAATCCCGGGTAGAAATATGTGCACTGTAAAAAGGCAGTTAAATTTGGCAGGGACGGCGGAGTCCCCTAAGGCAGGACATTAGTTAAATTTCACGGGAGGGCGAGCTCCCCTGACATAAGAATACGCGTACGATTATTAGGAGTGTTTCTATGTGTAAATAGTGTTTTGCGCAAGTGTAAATAACTGTGTGAAAGTGTAATACTTTGGACAACGTTAGTGACAACCGTGCGTGTGGAAGCAGAGGCAAGTGATTCCGCTTCCTACGGGGAGGTGAAAGGAATCAACCACACGACGGCTAATTAATTGTCACGTCCAAAGAAAGTGTGAAAACTTCAGATTTAGAACACCCTAGGTGTGCCCCCGTCTGAAGTCCAAATTATAACAAGGGATAATAAAAATGGGGGGTAAGACGTCTAAAAATAAGGAAAATTTATCAACTGACGACTGGAAAGTTATGGAGGCAAAAAATCCAAAAGCAACAAAGAAATTGGAGACCTGGATAAATAAACATGACTTTGACGGACGACTGAACCTGATCAGCATACAAAAGCTGAAGAAGGAGTTAGAACGGGAACATAAAGGTGATGAGAGAAAGGAGCAGAGAAGCGACGATTAGAGAAAGCAAGGAAAAAGAAAGCTGTAGGTAAGGCAGAAGAAGATGTGATAATTCAGCACAGAGAGCCAGAACAGCCTCAACAATCACCGCCGGCTGGATCGTCGGTGACAAAGAGACCTTTATCTCCTCTACCAGAGGATGACGATGTACCGCCACCACAGTATGATTTGGCGGTAAAACCTAAGGTAAAAAGAGAAAAAACAGAAAAACCACAAACACGCAGTCAAGCGAAAGTGCCTACAGCCCCTCCCATGGTGGAACATAGTGATCAGGGAGGTGCCTATCCTATGATAGAAGTACCAAATCCTCGTGCAGGAACAGCAGGACAGCTACCAACCATGCTCGTTTATCGGACATGGAATGCTGATGATATCAAAGCAGCAGTCGACATGATACCATCGCCACATGTCGATATTGAGGGATTTATGCAGGATATAGAAAACATTAGAACATCTTACCACCTTAATGGACCTGAAGTCCAACAGGTGTGGATGAAAGCATGTGGCCCTAAATGGAGTCAGGTACGTGGAGACTGGAATCCTGCAGATCAACAAGGCGTACCACTGACACATGATGATCTAGTCTTGAAAACAAGAGTGGAAGCTATGATTACACGTGCAAAAGGAGTGTTAGGACCAAAGATAAATTATACTGAAATTACCAGGACAACTCAGAAAGAAGGAGAGCCATGGACAGAGTTTAGGTGCAGATTTGAGAATGTGTTTAGAGTCCATAGTGGCATATTGCCAGAAACACCTGTGTATGAACAACAATTGAAAAACGCTCTGATCCAACATTCCAATAAGGATATAAAAGCTTGGATACAGAAACATTGGATTGGATTGCCTACAGGCACATTGGAAGACACACATACACACTGCTGTCATGCAGAAGAAGTCTTAAAACAGAAAAAGACAAGAAACAGCGACAAAGGAGTGTATGTAGCACATGGAGATGATGAAATATGTTACCAGCAGGGCAACTTAAGACAGCAGAAGCAGTGCAAACGCCCCAAAAAGCCATGGCAAAATAGACAAGGTGGACAGCCACAACGTCAAGGACCATGGCAACCACAACAGCAGGGAGGGCCACCACGTGGTCCCCTGATTTGTTGGAACTGTGGAAGAGAGGGACATATGTATAGAAATTGTCCAAATCCACCTACTGAGGGAGCAGCAGGGAGAATTCCACAACGGAATAATCCTCCGCAGCCACAGTATCCACAATGACTAGAATCCATAATCCATGATTCCATATCAGATAGGCAGTCTGAATCTGTATGTATGGATCTGTGTGCCTTGCTGGGAAATCCGGTACCAAAACCAGAAGTGACTTTGTTGGTAAATGGACGACCAGTGACATTCCTTTGTGATACAGGAGCATGTAGAACCACATGTAATGACAACATACCTGTCCATCAATTAAGCAACGAACTCTTTAGGGTTCGCTCTGCAAATGGACAAACATCAGACGTCCCTATCACCAAACCCATAACGTTGACAGATCCATTTGGCCTGACGTGTACTATGTCAGTGTTGAACATGCCACAATGTCCAGTTAACCTCCTAGGACGAGACGGATTGACTGCATTGGGCTTGTCCATAATTGTGGAACAAGGGAAATTAGTTGTTGAACGCACAGGAGGCGTTAACATGGTAAGAGAAGAAAGCGCTGACCCCACATTCCACTATTACTATACATTTGACATCTCAGAAGAAGATGCTGCAGGATGGGGTAAAGATGTCGTCTTGCAAGCGACAGCCCTACTAAAAAATCCTGAACAACAGATGTCACCACCTGACCTGCATGTCACAATGTGGCATAAAGATCCTCCAGGTCCGGATGGTGACTATGAAACTAAATTGAAAAATGTTTCACCTGTGAAGCTGACAATGACCGATTTGATTCATGATGGCAACTCAACAGCTGTCATAACAGTAACAGGTGCCACTGAAGATGTATCAAAATTGAAATTCACAGGTATGCCATTACATATGTCACTTTGTAAGCCATATTTGACAGAATGGCAAGAATTGGGACTGACAGTCATAACAGCTTTGTCAGCCTCTGATTGGAGTAGAGTTGGCCCACGAACGGAGTTCAGTCCATCAACCAAGTTGTATAAAGTGCTAGTTAATGTCTCATTGGTGCTGACAGCTGGAACACACATTGATGTGTCCACTTCACAATCCTGAGTGTTTCAGTTGAGTCCTGAAGAAGATGCTCTTCTCTCTTCAGTACCGTCAGGATTGTGGACAACAGGTCCTTCAGACGTAGGACTGATTAAAAATGCACAACCTGTAGTTATAAGGCCAAAAACAGAATACAGACCATGTGTAAGACAGTATCCATTAAAACCTGATGCAATTGACGGAATCAGGCCAGTAATAGAGGATTTATTAACAGCAGGAGTAATAGTGCCATGTCCAGATTCACCATGTAACACACCCATATTTCCTGTGAAAAAGGCTCCGCCCTCAGTGGGGTGGAGAATGATTCAAGATCTGCAGGCAGTAAATGCTGCTGTGATTAAAAGAGCACCATGTGTTCCAGATCCACACACCTTGTTAAATTCGCTGAGACCAAATTCTAATAGTTTCTCAGTAATTGACATAAGTAATGCATTTTTCTCTGTGCCAGTACACCCAGATAGTCAATTCTGGTTTGCTTTTACCTTTAAAGGACAACGATATACATTTACCAGATTACCGCAGGGTTACGCAGAGAGTCCAACTATTTATTCTCAAGTCATGTCAGCATGTTTAGCCAATTTCGTTCCACCGGCAGATAGCCAACTATTAGTGTATGTTGATGACATTTTGATTGCCTCTGACACACGAGAAAACTGCATAACTGACACAGTAGCATTATTATGTTTCTTATTTGATAATGGCCACAGAGTGAGTAAAAACAAAGTTCAGTTGTGTAGGGATAAAGTAAAATATTTAGGACATGAATTATCAGCCACTGGGCGCACGATCCTGTCTGACAGGAAGGAAGCAATTTTGCACGCTCCAAAACCACAAACCAAAAAGCAGATGATGTCATTTCTTGGACTGACTAATTACTGCAGGGCATGGATTCCCTGCTATGCAGAGTTGACTAGTCCACTTTCTGATTTGATGTACAAAGATGATATTTCAATGTCAACCGTGTTGGAATGGAACAAAGATGCTGAGGAAGCCTTTGTAAAAGTAAAGCAAACATTAGTGTCATCCACAGTTTTGGCACTACCAGATTATAGTAAACCATTCATTCAAACAGTTGATTGTAAGAATAAGTTCATGACTAGTGTTTTGGTTCAAGTGTATGGCTCAAAATTGAGGCCAGTTGCCTACTACTCATCTAAATTGGATGCAGTAGCAAGTGCTTTACCACCATGTGTACAGGCTGTTGTTGCAGCCTCTATGGCTGTTCAAAGTAGCAGTAATGTTGTTCTATTCCATCAGTTGACACTGAAAGTTCCACATGCAGTCTCTGCACTTTTGTTGCAGACAAACATGAGCCTTTTGTCCCCAGCAAGACATCTTTCGTGCATGTCCTTGCTATTATCACAACCACACCTTACGATAGAGCGATGTACAACATTGAATCCCTCCACATTGATACCTTTACCTGAGGATGGTGAGCCGCACAATTGTCTTGATGTAGCAACAGTTTGTACAAAAGCACGCCCAGACCTCCAGGACACACCCATCCCAAACAGTACAATCGTGTATGTGGATGGTTCTTCCACCAAAAATGCTTATGGACAAACGCAATCTGGATATGCTGTCGTCACAAATTCAGAAGTATTAGATTCTGCTTCATTGCCATCGTCATTTTCAGCACAAGCAGCTGAATTAGTTGCTTTAACTGCAGCTTGCTATCTGTTTGAAGGTACGGCTGTAACAATTTATACAGACAGCCAGTACGCTTTTAGCACAGTGCATGTGTTTGCAAAACTGTGGGAGGAGCGTGGAATGGTGACATCATCTGGAAAGCCAGTGACTCATGCCACTCTCCTAACTGCCCTACTGCAAGCTGTGAAGTTGCCTCAACAAATTGCTATATGCAAATGTGCGGCTCACACCAATGGCTCTGACAGTGTTTCAAAAGGAAATGATTTTGCTGACAGAGCAGCAAAAGAGGCAGCAGCAGCTCCTTCTATTTTTGTTGTACAGGAAACTACCCCAGAGTTGCATTTAGGTCATACACTGCTTGCTGACATGCAACAGCAGGCAACTGACAGAGAGAAACAAATGTGGATAGCTAAAGGAGCTACGTATGCGAATGGCTTGTGCGTATGACCACAAAAGAAACCCATTTTGCCAAAAAATATGTTTAAATGGGCAGCTATTATGAGCCATGGCGTGACGCATGTCTCATCAGGGGGTATGATATCGCAATTGCAATCTATTTTTTGTCTTTATGGGTTCGAAGCATATGCAAAACAGCATTGTAGAGCATGCATGATATGTGCAAAACACAACTCACAAGGCAATTTGAGACCCCAAAGAGGTAAATTTCCAACACCACAATATCCCTTTCAAGTGATTCATATGGATTATATACAGCTGAGTAAACATGAAGGGAAGGAATTTTGTTTAGTCATAATTGATGCCTTCTCAAAATGGGTAGAATTGTTCCCTACAAAACATGCAGATGCACTTACAGTGGCTAAAGCATTATGCAAAGACATCATCCCACGATTTGGAATACCAGAAACAGTCTATTCAGATAATGGAGCGCATTTTGTTAATGCAATAGTGCAATACGTAGGAGAAGCACTACAGGTTAATCTCAAAAATCATTGTTCTTATCATCCACAAAGTGCCGGATTAGTGGAAAGGATGAATGGAACAGTAAAAAACAGACTTAGAAAGACAATGGAGGAAACAGGCAGACCATGGACACATTGTGTAGATTTGGTAAAAATGTATATAAACATAACTAGTACCATGGGGTTGACACCGTATGAAACATTGTTTGGCAGAAAATATCGATTGCCATATTATGGACAAATTTGGGATGTACCTGAGGAAGCCAATTTGGCGGATTACATGAGAAAAATGTTAGAAGGACAACGAGGGAGAGTTCCAAACACTGATGATCCCATTTCTCCACAGGAGGACCCTAAAGTGGTACCTGGAGACTGGGTGTTGATAAGAAGCATCAAGAGAAAACACTGGCATTCACCTAAATGGGAAGGGCCCTATCAAGTACTACTCACAACACCCACAGCTTTGAAAATTGGGGAAAGAAGTACATGGATTCATTTGACTCACTGTAAGAAAGTCATTTCTGCAGACACAGACAAACAGTAAGAACAGTAGGACAAGACTAGTAATAGTGTGTGAGCTTGGTGTTGAGATCCAGGTTAGACACGAAAGCTAGCAGAAGACATTAAGAAGCCACTGTTCTGAACATAGGTGTGCTGTAGTGTGCAGAAATGGCGAAAGAAAAAAAAAAAACGGGGGTTTCTGGACCCCACGGACAGTCCTTGTTATGCTACTTTTCTTTTTTGAATTGGGAGTATTATTAAAAGCCATGAGCACGGGACATGATAATAAGGATCACATCCACAGATTGCAGAGACCAAAAAGAAGTAACAAAGACCCCAGTCCGATAATTAATGCCACAGTACATAGCTGTGATGGGAATAATGCATACCGATTTGGTGTACAGGCCTGCATTCCTAGAAATACTTCTGTGATCATCTCTGTACCATATAGTGCTCTTACCCATGGAATGCCGGATGGTGACAGAGGGACTAATTACGGAAATAGTTTCTCATGGTATATGACCAACGATCAACAAGATAGGAGATGGGAAACGTTGGTAGCCGATGAATGGAGTAGATGGACACCAAGATGGGCACAAACCGAGTGGGCTAAGTACCAGAGTCAAAGTCTCAAAATGTATCAAACAGATGATAAGCTGTCTATAGTGGTGAATACCACAGAAAAAGGAACCATATTCCCACCTGATATAGAGGGAGACTGTTGGTTGTTCCTCCTTTGGGTATACAAACAAGGAAAAGATCCGTATTTCCATTTCTTCCTCTGTGAAACAGATAGAGTACAGCAACCAATATTGACCGAATTAAGTACGTCAAAGGGGGTGTCCATACAAGCAAAGGGGGTGTCCATACAAGCAAAGGGGGTGTCTGTACAAGGCACAAAAGACATGAAGGCAGATGACTGGTTCCTAGTAACTACTGGAATTAGTGGACAAAATAACAATTGGCTTTTAATGGCAGAACAAGCAGGACTAGCAGCAAAGAAGGACTGTGTTGTATGTATGGGACCCAGACCTATATTACAGGTAATACCGGCAGCATTACCCAAAGACTGTCTACTGACTGCTATGACACAGACATACATTGCGGCAAACAACAAATGTTCTAAGTGGGACAAGATCTATCCAGTGACCAAATTGACTAAGATTAAACCTTTATTCTCAAGCAAAGTTGGGCATGCTAACCATACATGTGTACACTTGACAGGGACAAGTAAGACTTTGGGTAGCTTAAACCACACCGCCTGGTGTAAGAATGTGGTCCATAGTACTCCCACATTCAAACCTGTCGGGAGGAGTGACGTATGGTGGTGGTGTGGGGATAACAGAATCTTTGACAGACTGCCACGAAATGTGTCAGGTTATTGTGCATTAATATCATTATTGTTACCAGTTGAAGCCATACCCATGACCCCTGAAGACGTTACGACATATGCAGCCTCTCTTATTCCTGAAGATTGGCAGAAAGGCGTAGCCAGACATAGAGTGAAAAGAGATTGGAAAGGAGTGGGAAATCCAACATATATTGACGCAATAGGAGTCCCCAGGGGAGTGCCTGACGAGTATAAACTGGTTAATCAAATAGCAGCTGGATTCGAATCTTCCATCTGTTGGTGGTGCTCAATTAATAAAAACGTGGACAGAATAAACTACATCCACTACAATGTACAGAAATTAGGAAATTGGACTGAGGAAGGATTTAAGGCTGTCCATTCACAGTTAGAAGCCACGTCCCTTATGGCCTTCCAGAATCGCATTGCTCTGGATATGTTGTTGGCAGAGAAAGGAGGTGTTTGTGCCATGTTCGGAGAACAATGCTGCACATTCATTCCCAACAACACAGCTGCAGACGGCAGTCTCACTCAAGCCATTGACGGGCTGAGGACGTTGAACAGGAAGACGAAAGAGCACAGTGGAGTAAACACCGAAGGCTGGGATTGGTGGCTGGAAGGGATGGGAAAATGGAGGTCTTTGATTTCTTCACTATTAGTGTCTATAGCAGTATTTGCTGCAATTCTAACATTGTGTGGATGTTGTTGTATTCCATGTCTCCGAGGCCTTGTAAATAGAATGATAACCACAGCAATAAGTCCAGGACCAGGAGGGGGTCCAGCATCATATCCACTTCTGGGGACAGATGACGACAAGGAGGACGATGGCTCTCCTGACCTGTACCCAGACCAATGGAAGTATGATGACCCAGACACCGATGATGGTGACAATGATGACATCACCTCTGGGGTGTAAGCCTAGAGAAAACATACCATGATGAACCTCTTAGTGAAAATCTCAAAAAGAAGTGCTAAGCTGAGTGATGCCTACTGTATGTTTTAACAGGCGATAAACAGGAGGGGAATGTTAGAGATTTTGTATACATGTTATCACTGTTAAACGTTTGTACATTTGCCTTCTTTCTCATGAGAACGGTGTTGTGCTGTTTTGCACTTCACCCTGAGAACGTACGTGTTATTCAACCTTTTTTAGCTTTGTCTTCTTTCTCATGAGAACGGTGTTGTGCTGTTTTGCACTTCACCCTGAGAACGTACGTGTTATTCAACCTTGTTTAGCTTTGTCTTCTTTCTCATGAGAACGGAGATGTGCTGTTTTGCACCTGTCTTAATGCAATCCTGAGAATTCAATTTTGTTTTGACGTTTGTGATGTGGTGTTTAGTGTGAAGGAGTGTGGAAGACAGGACACTTCAGGCAGATGCAGAACAGCTGATACCTGCAACAGACGAACGAGATGTGCTGACCTGAAGTGTTCTTCCTTACAGCTGCACTTATTGACGTATGCGTTTATGTTATGGGAAGAAACTTGTCTTGCGTCATTACCCCCACCCTTAGGACAAGTTTCTTGTTTATGTGATGAGGGCGTCTCTTAATAAAAAGAGCGGAAAAGCAGGCCAGACTTTAGTGTAGCCTTGGTGTACAGCCTGGCCGCACTCCGCGCGTAATATTTGATTTTCTGTCTCACTGGTGTTTCTTGACTCTGTTTGTCTTGTTAAAGGTTTTAAAAATGTTTGGAGGAGAAAATACCCAACAGTACCCGAATGTGGATCACATGAAATTAAATGACGGGTCCAGTCCTTTAGCTGTTTGTGGCCAAATACTGAAACACACGTTACGATCCCGGAAAGAAGACCATAGAACCAAATAAAGAAATCCCGGAAAGGAGATCTTAGAACCAGATAAGGAGATCCCGGAAAGGAGACCTTAGAACCAGATAAAGAAATCCCGGAAAGGAGACCTTAGAACGAGATAAGGAGAAACAGGAAAGCAGATCTTAGAACCAGATAACAAGATCCCGGAAAGGAGACTTTAGAACTAGATGAAAGGATACTGGAAAGTAGACCTTAGAAGCAGACGACAAGAAGTCAGAAAGGAGACATTAGAACTAGACGAAAGGGTACTGGAAAGTAGACCTTAGAACCAGACAACAAGATCCCAGAAAGGAGACTTTACAACCAGACAATGAAATCCCGGAAAGGAGATCTTAGAACCAGACAACAGGATACTGGAAAGTAGACCTTAGAACCAGACAACAAGATCCCGAAAAGGAGACTTTTGAACCAGACAAGAAGATCCCGGATAGGAGACTTTAGAACCAGACAACAGGATACTGGAAAGTAGAACTTAGAAGCAGACAACAAGATGTCAGAAAGGAGACATTAGAACCAGACAATGAGATCCAGGAAACGAGACCTTAGAACCAGACAACGAGATCATGGAAAGGAGACTTGAGAAGCACATGACAGGATCCCAGAAAGGAGAATTTCCAACCAGACAGTAAGAGCCTAGAAAAGAGACTTTAGAACCAGACAACGAGAACCAGAAAATGAGAAGTTAGACCCATATAACAGGCTCCCGGAAAGGAGACTTTAGAACCACACAACAGGATCCCTGAAAGGAGAATTTAGAACCAGACGACAGGATCCCTGAAAGGAGAATTTAGAACCAGACGACAGGATCCCTGAAAGGAGAATTTAGAACCAGACAACGACAGGATCCCAGAAAGGAGACTTTCGAACAAGATGACAGGATCCCTGAAAGGAGTTTTTAGAATCAGCCGACAGGATCCCAGAAAGGAGACTATAGAACAAGATGACAGGATCCCAGAAAGGAGACTTTAGAACCAGACAACAGGATCCCAGAAAGGAGACTTTAGAACAAGATGACAGGATCCCTAAAAGGAGATTTTACAACCCCAATTCCAAGTTGGGACATTGTGTAAAATTGAAATAAAAACAGAATACAATGATTTGCAAATCCTCTTTAACCTACAGTAGTGTTCAGAATAATAGTAGTGCTATGTGACTAAAAAGATTAATTCAGGTTTTGAGTATATTTCTTATTGTTACATGGGAAACAAGGTACCAGTAGATTCAGTAGATTCTCACAAATCCAACAAGACCAATCATTCATGATATGCACACTCTTAAGGCTATGAAATTGGGCTATTAGTAAAAAAACGTAAACTAAAACTGTGGTTATACAAGTAAATACTAGTTTAGTGATTCACAGGATTGCTAAAAAAGCAGTTTGAACATAATAGTTTTGAGTTTGTAGCATCAACAGCAGATGCTACTATTATTGTGAACACCCCCTTTTCTACTTTTTTTTACTAATAGCCCAATTTCATAGCCTTAAGAGTGTGCATATCATGAATGCTTGGTCTTGTTGGATTTGTGAGAATCTACTGAATCTACTGGTACCTTGTTTCCCATGTAACAATAAGAAATATACTCAAAACCTGCCTTCCTGTTACCGAACCCCTGCCTGTATTAAAGACCATCCTTTTTACTCATACATCCTGTTTGAGAGCCTCTGTCTGTGCCTCGCCTTCGCTCAGCCTGACAAGTAATGTAACTGTACGACACGTCTATGAACAACAAAGCCACCACATTGGATTTAGGTCTTTGATCTGTCGACGTGGTTGTTGAAGTGAGTCTAAAAATTTACCTTTAATTGGAATGACAGACTGCAGACAGATGGTCAGATGGACTGACAAAGGAACAGGTGGATGGACGGATGGATGGATGGATTGATGGATGGATGGATGGATGGATGGATGGATACTTGGGTAGATCGAATGATCTGTGAAACAAACAGCAGTATTTGAAACACGGACAGTTAGGTTTATACCTCTGTAGTGCTCTCCTGTAACTGGTGAAACGACAGAGTACTTACACGTTCTTGTGTTCCAAATTTTCCATCAGCCACCAGGTGAACCTCATAGGTGAAGTTCATGCTCATGGCCAGCTTTATGAGCAGGTCAATGCAGAAACCATAGCAGCACTGAGGGACAATGGGTTGTCCTGGAAGCACAAACAATGCAAAGCTGACTGACCTGTTGCACTTTTTAGGTGCAGCGTGCACGTGTATGAGTACCAGGAATGGTCCCGTTGGGGCCGGTACAGATGACCTTCTTGATAAGAACGCCGTTGACACTATACTCTTCTTTACATGTTCCATCGTTCCTGGTTGGCTTCACGTAAACAAACGGCTCCTGGTGGATCGTCACGATCTAAACACACACACACACACACATTTATGTGTCATCAGTCGTACAAAACATCAATCCCAAGAGCCGCAGCAGACGTGACACTGAAGTTGTCATGTGGTGTTCAGGTGTTCCTGAGCACCACACAGTAGTGAAGCAGATAAGTATGATTTCTGGCCAGAATTGTTCTCTTGGTGATGCAAGCATCAGATTTGACATGAATGTTCTTCATAAATCAGTGTTTGAGAAAAAAGTGCTGGCCACTTAAAAATCCAATATGGCGGCCAGGTAGGGGTCAATGAAGAATTACACAGGGGTCAAAATCTAAACACACTCCAATCATATGAGAAAGTATTACACATTATTTGTCTGATCATAAATATTCCAAAAAGGTATAGTTTGGACTATTTATGACTGAATGTTATGGACTTATGGGGTAAAAACAACAAGAATGGTGACAAAGGTCAGTTTGAGTTTGTACAAGGGTCAAAAGATAAAGTTGCACCAATTTTTGTAAAATGTGATGGAAATTATTGGTTGAGTTAATAGGGTTTTAAAAAAGGAATAGTTTGCACCATGTGTCATGCTCAGTTGTCACATTTGTCACATGCCATAGAATCCAGTGGACGTCGACATTGTTTGACATTTACTTTGCAAACCAAACATTCAACACAGTCAAAACTATTACATTTATTAATCCTATTTGCTCAACCAATAATTTGCACCATGTTTTACCAAAATTGGGCCAACTTTAACCTTTGAGTCCTGTACAAACTGAAAGTGACCTTTGTCACCATTCTTGCTGTTTTTACCCCATAACTCCATAACATTCAGTCATAAATCATCCACACTATACCTTTTTGCAATCTTTGTGACCAGACACATAATGTGGTATAGCTTTCAATATGATTGGAGCATTTTTAGATTTTGACCCCTGTGTAATTCTTCATTGACCCGTACCTGGCCGCCATATTGGATTTTCAATTGGCCCGCACTTTTTTCTCAAACACTGATTTATGAAGAACATTCGTGTCAAATCTGATGCTTGCATCACCAAGTGAAGAATTGTTTCAGTTATCTGCTGCATTATAGATCATTTGATCCAGTTGATCAAACTGGTCTCTGGGACATCCTGAGAATTCAGGAGAAATTGTTGGACATCATAGCCAGCCTGGACACAGACATGTAGAGCACAGGCAGAAACTGTTCCCAGTGAGTTCTGGTGTTCCTCAGGGATGTGTTCTGGCTCCTACTCTGTTCACTTCTTGCATGGACTTGGCCTTGGGTTGGGTTGTGGAAACCAGGAGGTTAGGTGGTTTTGTTGGCATGGAAGGGTTTACAGACCGTGACTTCACAGATGATTCTGTGATCTTTGTGGAATTGATGGCTACAGGTACACAGACTGCAGCACTTCATTAGCTGAGCAATTCTGAGATTGCATCAGAATTTTGGCTCTCTGTTGGGACTGTTTACACAGAGACTGCTACCTGCTGCTTTGGACTTGAACTAACAGTCTTTTTCAAGACTTTTTTACTTTTTACCTTTTTACTTTTTTTTTTAACTTTTTTACTGTGCTCCAACGCCTAAGGAAGACCTCTAACGGTCGAAACATCGCGACGGAGCACTTTTATCAGCTAACTTTTATCAGCGTTGGCAAGCTAACTAGCTTGCTAACGCTTTCGTTTTTATTTTTTTTTTTTTATTTTATTTTAGCACCGTTGTCGTGCGTTGCCTGTGCTGCTTCATGGCCTGTTTGGTGCCTTGATTGGGGCACTCCTTCTGCTGAATCACCTCTAAATTATTTACACATTATTCACTTTGTGTGTTTTTAGGAATCCGCTAGGTTGCGTAGCTACTAGCTCTTAGCCGATTTAGCATGGCGACTTCTCCTGTCTCTCCCGTACTTTTCTGCTCTGGGTGTGAAATGTTTAGTTATTCCTCGGCCTCCTTTAGCAGTAACGGTACTTGTAATAAGTGTAGCTTATTCGTAGCTTTGGAGGCCAGGCTGGGCGAATTGGAGACTCGGCTCCGCACCGTGGAAAATTCTACAGCTAGCCAGGCCCCTGTAGTTGGTGCGGACCAAGGTAGCTTAGCCGCCGTTAGTTCCCCCCTGGCAGATCCCGTGCAGTCGGGAAAGCAGGCTGACTGGGTGACTGTGAGGAGGAAGCGTAGCCCTAAACAGAAGCCCCGTGTACACCGTCAACCCGTTCGCATCTCTAACCGTTTTTCCCCACTCGACGATACACTCGCCGAGGATCAAACTCTGGTTATTGGCGACTCTGTTTTGAGAAATGTGAAGTTAGCGACACCAGCAACCATCGTCAATTGTCTTCCGGGGGCCAGAGCAGGCGACATCGAAGGACATTTGAAATTGCTGGCTAAGGCTAAGCGTAAATTTGGTAAGATTGTAATTCACGTCGGCAGTAATGACACTCGGTTGCGCCAATCGGAGGTCACTAAAATTAACATTAAATCGGTGTGTAACTTTGCAAAAACAATGTCGGACTCTGTTGTTTTCTCGGGAGTGACATGTTTAGCCGCATGTTCTCCTTGAATTGCTGGCTGTCTGAGTGGTGTCCAAAAAATGAGGTGGGCTTCAATGATAATTGGCAAAGCTTCTGGGGAAAACCTGGTCTTGTTAGGAGAGACGGCATCCATCCCACTTTAGATGGAGCAGCTCTCATTTCTAGAAATCTGGCCAATTTTCTTGGATCCTCCAAACTGTGACTATCCAGGGTTGGGACCAGGAAGCAGAGTTGTAGTCTTACACACCTCTCTGCAGCTTCTCTCCCCCTGCCATCCCCTCATTACCCCATCCCCGTAGAGACGGTGCCTGCTCCCAGACCACCAATAACCAGCAAAAATCTATTTAAGCATAAAAATTCAAAAAGAAAAAATAATATAGCACCTTCAATTGCACCACAGACTAAAACAGTTAAATGTGGTCTATTAAACATTAGGTCTCTCTCTTCTAAGTCCCTGTTGGTAAATGATATAATAATTGATCAACGTATTGATTTATTCTGCCTAACAGAAACCTGGTTACAGCAGGATGAATATGTTAGTTTAAATGAGTCAACACCCCCGAGTCACACTAACTGTCAGAATGCTCGTAGCACGGGCCGAGGCGGAGGATTAGCAGCAATCTTCCATTCCAGCTTATTAATTAATCAAAAACCTAGACAGAGCTTTAATTCATTTGAAAGCTTGTCTCTTAGTCTTGTCCATCCAAATTGGAAGTCCCAAAAACCAGTTTTATTTGTTATTATCTATCGTCCACCTGGTCGTTACTGTGAGTTTCTCTGTGAATTTTCAGACCTTTTGTCTGACTTAGTGCTTAGCTCAGATAAGATAATTATAGTGGGCGATTTTAACATCCACACAGATGCTGAGAATGACAGCCTCAACACTGCATTTAATCTATTATTAGACTCTATCGGCTTTGCTCAAAAAGTAAATGAGTCCACCCACCACTTTAATCATATTTTAGATCTTGTTCTGACTTATGGTATGGAAATAGAAGACTTAACAGTATTCCCTGAAAACTCCCTTCTGTCTGATCATTTTTTAATAACATTTACATTTACCCTGATGGACTACCCTGCAGTGGGGAATAAGTTTCATTACACTAGAAGTCTTTCAGAAAGCGCTGTAACTAGGTTTAAGGATATGATTCCTTCTTTATGTTCTCTAATGTCATATACCAACACAGTGCAGAGTAGCTACCTAAACTCTGTAAGGGAGTTAGAGTATCTCGTTAATAGTTTTACATCCTCATTGAAGACAACTTTGGATGCTGTAGCTCCTCTGAAAAAGAGAGCTTTAAATCAGAAGTGTCTGACTCCGTGGTATAACTCACAAACTCGTAGCTTAAAGCAGATAACCCGTAAGTTGGAGAGGAAATGGCGTCTCACTAATTTAGAAGATCTTCACTTAGCCTGGAAAAAGAGTTTGTTGCTCTATAAAAAAGCCCTCCGTAAAGCTAGGACATCTTTCTACTCATCACTAATTGAAGAAAATAAGAACAACCCCAGGTTTCTTTTCAGCACTGTAGCCAGGCTGACAAAGAGTCAGAGCTCTATTGAGCTGAGTATTCCATTAACTTTAACTAGTAATGACTTCATGACTTTCTTTGCTAACAAAATTTTGACTATTAGAGAAAAAATTACTCATAACCATCCCAAAGATGTATCGTTATCTTTGGCTGCTTTCAGTGATGCCGGTATTTGGTTAGACTCTTTCTCTCCGATTGTTCTGTCTGAGTTATTTTCATTAGTTACTTCATCCAAACCATCAACATGCTTATTAGACCCCATTCCTGCCAGGCTGCTCAAGGAAGTCCTACCATTATTTAATGCTTCGATCTTAAATATGATCAATCTGTCTTTGTTGGTTGGTTATGTGCCACAGGCCTTTAGGGTGGCAGTAATTAAACCATTACTTAAAAAGCCATCACTTGACCCAGCTATCTTAGCTAATTATAGGCCAATCTCCAACCTTCCTTTTCTCTCAAAAATTCTTGAGAGGGTAGTTGTAAAACAGCTAACTAATCACCTGCAGAGGAATGGTCTATTTGAAGAGTTTCAGTCAGGTTTTAGAATTCATCATAGTACAGAAACATCATTAGTGAAGGTTACAAATGATCTTCTTATGGCTTCGGACAGTGGACTTATCTCTGTGCTTGTTCTGTTGGACCTCAGTGCTGCTTTTGATACTGTTGACCATAAAATTTTATTACAGAGATTAGAGCATGCCGTAGGTATTAAAGGCACTGCGCTGCGGTGGTTTGAATCATATTTGTCTAATAGATTACAGTTTGTTCATGTAAATGGGGAATCTTCTTCACAGACTAAAGTTAATTATGGCGTTCCACAAGGTTCTGTGCTAGGACCAATTTTATTCACTTTATACATGCTTCCCTTAGGCAGTATTATTAGACGGTATTGCTTAAATTTTCATTGTTACGCAGATGATACCCAGCTTTATCTATCCATGAAGCCAGAGGATACACACCAATTAGCTAAACTGCAGGATTGTCTTACAGACATAAAGACATGGATGACCTCTAATTTCCTGCTTTTAAACTCAGATAAAACTGAAGTTATTGTACTTGGCCCCACAAATCTTAGAAGCATGGTGTCTAACCAGATCGTTACTCTGGATGGCATTTCCCTGATCTCTAGTAATACTGTGAGAAATCTTGGAGTCATTTTTGATCAGGATATGTCATTCAAAGCGCATATTAAACAAATATGTAGGACTGCCTTTTTGCATTTACGCAATATCTCTAAAATCAGAAAGGTCTTGTCTCAGAGTGATGCTGAAAAACTAATTCATGCACTTATTTCCTCTAGGCTGGACTATTGTAATTCATTATTATCAGGTTGTCCTAAAAGTTCCCTGAAAAGCCTTCAGTTAATTCAAAATGCTGCAGCTAGAGTACTAACGGGGACTAGAAGGAGAGAGCATATCTCACCCATATTGGCCTCTCTTCATTGGCTTCCTGTTAATTCTAGAATAGAATTTAAAATTCTTCTTCTTACTTATAAGGTTTTGAATAATCAGGTCCCATCTTATCTTAGGGACCTCGTAGTACCATATTACCCCATTAGAGCGCTTCGCTCTCAGACTGCAGGCTTACTTGTAGTTCCTAGGGTTTGTAAGAGTAGAATGGGAGGCAGAGCCTTCAGCTTTCAGGCTCCTCTCCTGTGGAACCAGCTCCCAATTCAGATCAGGGAGACAGACACCCTCTCTACTTTTAAGATTAGGCTTAAAACTTTCCTTTTCGCTAAGGCTTATAGTTAGGGCTGGATCGGGTGACCCTGGACCATCCCTTGGTTATGCTGCTTTAGACGTAGACTGTGGGGGGGTTCCCATGATGCACTGTTTCTTTCTCTTTTTGCTCCGTATGCATCACTCTGCATTTAATCATTAGTGATCGATCTCTGCTCCCCTCCACAGCATGTCTTTTTCCTGGTTCTTTCCCTCAGCCCCAACCAGTCCCAGCAGAAGACTGCCCCTCCCTGAGCCTGGTTCTGCTGGAGGTTTCTTCCTGTTAAAAGGGAGTTTTTCCTTCCCACTGTGGCCAAGTGCTTGCTCATAGGGGGTCGTTTTGACAGTTGGGGTTTTTCATAATTATTGTATGGCCTTGCCTTACAATATAAAGCGCCTTGGGGCAACTGTTTGTTGTGATTTGGCGCTATATAAGAAAAAAGTTGATTGATTGATTGATTGATTGATTGAGTGAGGAACTGGAGTGTCTGGCATTGTGACTGTCCTGGACACAAACTTCAGTGACTTCCTGGAGTCGTCCATCAGAAGTGTATCTGTATGTGGTCAAACTGAGACACTCCCTGATCTTAGCAGAGACATTCATATCTCTGGGTTTGGTCAGTTCAAATCATTTTATTTGTACAGCGCCAAATCATAGCAAAACTGCCTCATGGCACTTCACATGAGTAAGGCCTAACCTCACCAACCCCTAGAGCTGGTCTGCCCAACCGGTTGATCGCGATGGAAAGTTTTTTTGCACATTTGTTGATAAACAGAAACGTATGAACTATGGGTGACAAGATGGTGCCTGTAAGTCATATGACGGTGTTTTAACCAATCAAACCAAATGAAAACAAATCTGGGTGGGGCTGAGTGCAGAGGTGGAGCGCGTCCTTACGCACTCCCTGACTGACAACATTAGCATCAGAAGTCCAGTAGTTTTAGTAACAGTGCATCATCAGAAGTGTCAATTATTACTGAGGTATCAGTCGCACCTTGAGTTTGGTTGACATCTGGTACCCAACCGGTTTCTCGGTCTCCCCTCCGGGCCAGATGATCTTCCTCTGAGGGTTAATGAGCACCTGCCACATGCACACCACAGGACAAACCATCAGGTGTGTAAGAAATTAAGACGGAGGTCAGAAGTCAAAAATAGCAGGCAATGCATTTTTCTGCTGCTGCTCAATATATCCACCTCTCCCCCTACAGGCTGTGTGGGAGAACTACAGAAGAAATACACAGACGAAATCCAAACCATCCATCCATCCATTTTCTATACCTGCTTACTCCAATCAAGGGTCATGGGGGAAATTCAAACCATGTTTCACTTTAAAAGATAAACAAATTATTTCAAACGGCAACATCATAAAGCCAGACCAATTTCACACAGCATGACATCATAAAGTCAGACTGACCCAAATAAACCTCACTCAATCCAGACTGGACGTACCTGTGAGCCGTTAAAGACTCCGACCTGAACAAGGCGACCTGGTTTCTGTTGGTAGTTCAGGATGCTGTAAGTGGCAAAACGCCGGTCGCCATCATCGTTAAACTCGATTCGTCCTGTCAGGCCATCTGGATACTTGGATGACATCAGCACGCTGGACAGCCAATTAAAGATCAGAAAGTTCAGCTGAGCTTTGTGGAAAAATTACTTTAGATTTTTTTTAATCAGTGAATCCTTTTTTACAGTGTTTTTGAGGTGCAGGTGGGAAAAGTGGGCTTGGCACATACAACCACTTCTCCAAGATAAGGGGTTTTAAAAGTCAAAAGAACAACCATGAAACCAGTCCTCAAGTGGACACTGAACACATGAAGAGAAGCTTCGATGGTCTGCTTTACAGTCCAGCAGCTGAATTCCAGATCATTTGAGGACTTGTTCTTCTACTGTGAGGTCATCCAGACAATAAAATAAAAGATAAATACAAACACAACTCAGCCCCATGGGGACTGAACAGCACGTTCTGAGTACCCATCCCAAGCCCAGAAAACAGACAACACATTAATGAAATCATAAACTGAATTTCCAGACCAGATCGGTTAAGGCCCAAGATAACAATGACCACCACCAGTGCTGTTGCCCAACAGGGTGTTGGGCAAAGAAGAAGAAGAAGAGGAGGAGAACATGTCCAGAGACAGAGGGAGAGGAGGAAAGTTCTCAGGGTGGAAGTGAGAGTCGGAAGTTTGAATGTTGGCAGGTTTTGTTTCTTTGTTCCTTTCATGTGTGGATTTTTTGCATTATGATTGGGACTCACCCCCCACTTTATTTCTGTCTGCTTAGCATTTACTTTACTGCACTCTCTTGCACCTGCTTGCATCATCTTTGTCTCTTTCTTCCACACCTGTTTCTGTCTGCTTAGTTTTATTCTACTGTTCTCTCTTGCACCCGTTTGCCTCATCTTTGTCCCTTTATTCCACACCCCTTCCTGAACTTTCTCACACACCTGTTCTCAGTCTTCCCAATTACTACACCTTGTATTTAAGACCCACCTGGGTCACTCCCTCTCTGCCAGTTCATCGTGCTTGTTGCCTTGTGTTTCAGCCCTCGGCCCACCCTTGTTTAGCTCTTGTTTTTCCATGACCTTCTGTTCTACCGTGTATGACCTTGCTTCATTTTTTACTTTGCTTTTTTCCAAAGCCAGTTGTATTTGGACTCTCTGTGTTTTTGGACCCTGCTTGTTTCTGACCATGCCTCAGCCACATGTCTGCCAATTACCTTTGCTACACTGACCGATTACCTGTGTACTGTACCTGAGCCTGTTTATTCAAGGTAGAGCCTTCTTTATTACTCCACCTCCTGAGTCAGTCAGTCTGCATTTTGTGCCCAGCATTCAGTTAATTTCATGCTGTGAAACCTGACAGAGCTGGACATTTGAAGGAAGACAAGGATACCTGGTGGTGAAACAAAGATCTTCAGGAATGTATAAGGAGAAAGAGATTGGTGAAAAAGAATTGGGATAGTCAGAGAGATGAAGAAAGTCAACACAAGTACAAGGAGGTGCAGCATAAGGCGAAAAGAGAAGGGATCCAGCTGGAAAGGATGTGCAGCGGGTTAGGGTGGTAAATGGACTGCATTTATATAGCTCTTTTCCATCTGCATCAAACGCTCAAAGCACTTTACAATAAGGCCTCACATTTACCACGATGTCAGGCTGCTACCATACAAGGTGCCCACTACACAATGGGAGCAACTAGGGGATTAAAGGCCTTGCCCAAGGGCCCTTAGTGATTTTCCAGTCAGGCTGGTATCTGAACCGAGGATCCTCTGGTCTCAAGCCCAGCGCTAGACCACTGGTCATCCCCCCCACCCCCGCCCCCCAAAGATGCAGATAGGGTAAAAGATGCAGATGGTGATGTGCTGAGAAGAAGAAGAGCCTTTTTTGTCACTGTACATACATACAACAAAATGTGTCCTCTGCATCCATCCTAATTACAATTAGACACAATCCAACCACTAGGGGCAGTGTGCAGCCAGGAATCACTCAACTAATTCAATGTGCTGTTTATACTTAAAAATACAGTGATTTAAATTTCTGACATTCAACACAGACACATTTTATCATCATCATCATCATCATCATTCTTAATGGACACATCCAACAGGGGCTCTGAGGTGTCGTGAGACATCGTATGAGGCACCGAGTCACACAAACCAAGCAGATGTGACTCAGGAATAAGAAATGTAGAGCACAGAGGACGCTGAGGGGAAGCGACAGTTTATTATCCTCGTTCTGTCACTGGAGTTTGGAGCTTCCAGTGAAGCGTCCAGACCAGATTATTGAAGCCTCAGTGCTTCCGCTCACTTCCTGTTGAAGTTCAGCTCTGATCTCCAGCTGAAACCTGGAGGAGAATGTTTGACACTCTGAGGTTGGTAAAAATCCTTTCCTGATAAAATGAAGCACCAACTGCACACTGTTAGAATTATAAGGCAAATTAAAGGAGAACTCTGTGCCACACCGTCTGGCTGAGGCCAACCGGTCTCCATATAATATAATATAATATATGAGGTCTATTAGAAAAGTATCCGACCTTATTATTTTTTTCAAAAACCATATGGATTTGAATCACGTGTGATTACATCAGACATGCTTGAACCCTCGTGGGCATGCGAGAGTTTTTTCACGCCTGTCGGTTACGTCATTCGCCTGTGGGCAGTCTTTGAGTGAGGAGTCGTCCACCCGCTCGTCGTTTTTTCATTGTTTAGGAATGGCTCAGAGACTGTTGCTTTGTTTGATAAAAATTTTTTCAAAACTGTAAGGCACAACTGAGTGGACACCATTCAATAAATTCAGCTGGTTTTCGGTAAAAATTTTAACGGCTGATGAGAGATTTTGGTCTGGTAGTGTCGCTTTAAGGACGGTCCACGGCGCCTGACGGCGATCTGCGCTTCGAGGCGGCAGCGTCTCGCCGTTTCAAGTTGAAAACTTCCACATTTCAGGCTCTGTTGACCCAGTAAGTCGTCAGAGAACAGAGAACTTTCAGAAGAAGTCGGCATGAGGAGTTTATTCGGACATTCCATTGTTAACGGTCATTTTGTAATGAAAGAACGTGCGGGCAGAGTCGCATGTCGGGCCGGACCCGACCGCGGGGGG